>NC_138769.1:556076791-556471791 GCF_965119305.1 Pelophylax lessonae | reverse complement strand
ATGAGTGCCTTTTCTGTTCCTTGGGATGCTTGGATCTGCTAACCATCCATAGCCGCGGACCGAGCTGCAGGCGGCCGCGGCTCTCTTGCTGATCTCTCCGGTACCCATTGCGCTTCTGTCATATACCATGTCGTCATATTGTAAGTGTATTACCTTCTCATTTTAAACTTTGTTGGAAGATATCACACTATCAGCGGTTTTTCTTTTTTGGTATACCGGGGGGACCTTTATACACCGACCAGAGGTAGCAGATGATACACCTTTTTAAACAGGACAAATAGAGAGAGTGGATCTCAATAACAGGGGTACTGACAGCAACAAAAACCTGACAGGTGTTGTAATCCGTCTCCATTCTATCTACAACTAACAAGCAAAGTTTTGCCTTTAGTTATACTTTAATCATTTATGTGCATAATGCTGTTTTTTTTACTTCAGTCCGTGACAATATATTGGGTTCATTTACCACCAACCAATCTGATGTTTTCTTTTTGATATCGAACACTAGTTTTGTACAGGGTGTCTGTATTTGTGCTCCCAGTAGCAGTGCAGTATCCATTTACTTAACCTGGTGGGTAATTGGGGCTGAGGTCGAAGTCGAAGCATTAGAACAGAAAACCCTGTCTACCAAGCAGCTCAAGCTCTTCCCCTGAATGTAGTGCTCTCAGCTCACTGGCCCTACTCTCCAATCCATCCCAGGCACTTGTAAATTATATCATTTTGGATGGATGAGAGAGGAGGGCCAGCGTTAATCAACTCATTAGAACATGTACATTTGCAGAGGCAGCTTCCCTGCACCATTCTGCATCAGGAAATAACTTCTGTGCCCTACTGACACCACAGTACCATTCCCTCTTGTCCCCCCAAGACCATACCCTCCTGACACCCCTGCACTATGCCCTCCTGACCACCCTGCATCATGCTCCTCTGATCCTCCTGCACCATGCTGCCCCGGCCTCACCCTGCACCATGCCATCCTGATCCCCTGCACCATACCCTCCTGACCCCTTTGTACAATGCCCTCCTGACTCCCCTGTACCGTGTCCTCCTTTTCCCCTGTACTGCGGCCTCCTGACCCCCAGTATCATACCCTCCTGACCACTTTCCTCTGCCCTACTGACCCCATGTCCTCTGTCTTGCTAACCACCGACCTGCTCACCCCTGTCCTCTGCCATACTGATCCCTATATACTGCTCTTAATACTGTTGACCTCTGTACACTCGTCTATATCCTACTGACCTGGATCATAAACACCAGTAAAAACGTAAAAAAAATAAAAGCACTAATCAAAAACCCAGAAGGAATAGAACACCTGAGAAGTTTTTAATGTTGTCTTTGCCCCCTTTAGGTAAATTCACTCTACTTGTGATGTTTGCCAATATCACCAAACGTGCAAATGAAAGAAAATCCCCCATTTTTGGATTGTCCCCAAAACAGCAAAATTGGGGAAATCTCCCAAGGAGAACACTAGTTCTGGTGACCCTGGTGACATCTAGGGTTTTCTTTCACTTCCTGTTTTGGCTATGGGACAGGAGGTGAAGGGAGCCTCCCCACCAATAGGGCTGACATGGGTTATAACCCATTCTTACTCTATCAAAAATGAAAAAAAAAAATTGCCTTTGGCTCTACTTTAGTTTGTTAATGAATTTTATAAAACATGTTTTTATTTTACTTTGTTTAGGAAAACTGCCATAGAGAGGCGTATGGCCTCTAGCTGAGCCCCATTTTGTATTTATACCTAGCGGCCAGTGAAGGGTGTGCTTTCTGTCTACATAATCGTCATGCATTTCATTTTCAGCGTGTTAAGGAAAAATCAGTGCGTGTGTGTGTGTGTTTGCATTGCAAGCTGCATGTGTAGATACAATTGTGGGATTTCTGTTTGAGGCTGTGTTTACGCAGAATCTGTATGTGTGCCAGTGTGTGTATATGTATAGCTTTATCTGAGATTGTGTGCATATTGAGGGCAGTGGGATTTGCTTTCAGTCTTTCACATGAAGTATTTGCTAAGATTGAATAGCTTGTGATTGTTAACCAGTTAATGATCTTCTTCCTCTGCTGATACCTGCCCTTTGTTTGACCATCTTTATTAACCACTGTAACTGAGTAGTCTTTGTATTTAAACCAGTTTTACTATCTGCATTCCAGGTCTATCCTTGTAGAGTTTTACACGCACAAAAAATATATGCAGTTTGATACAGAAAAATTTCAGGAATCATCAACAGGACACAACACAACATTATTATCAAGGCAGCCAATAAAATGTTATGTTTTATTATTACAAATTAAAGGTAAGAGGTGAGTCAAACATGGAGGAAAAAAATATATATACAGCATATATATAAATATATAGCATATTATATTATACTGTATCGTATACACATGTCACAATCATTGCTTCATAAATAAACATTTAATATACAGAAAAAGATTCCCATAGGCCATGGGAACCTTGGATGGACCTGTACACGGGGACCACAGGGAGAAGCGACTAGCCACTGCTCTGATGCTACTGTGTGTAAATTTTAGCTTGAGTTATAGTGCTTTGTAAACAGCAGGCGTTGCAGGTAAAGCATCAGAGGGAGAAATGTAACGATTTTGGTACACACAGGTTTTAGGTGTAGAGTGTAGAGAGATTTCATGAATGGGAGTTACACTAATGTTTAGCTGGCAACACACTTAGCGGAAGAACACACTTAGCGGAAGAACACACTTAGCGGAAGAACACACTTAGCGGAAGAACACACTTAGCGGAAGAACACACTTAGCGGAAGAACACACTTAGCGGAAGACAACACTTAGCGAAAGTATAATATAGATTTCCTGTTCCTTCTAGAAGACTCTCTATGCAGAGTTTCCCTTTCCAAGTGGACAAGTCTTATCGTAACAGGTACAGTCCTTGTAAATCAATCAGAGAACAACCCTTCTTAGGGTAAATTAGAGGTATAATTTAAAGATACTTACATGTACTTTAAATGTGAGTGAGTGACAGGTCTTCTTTAGGGCCGCCAATAAGGGGATACATCCCGTACAGGGCAACAGGGGAAATCAAATATTGGACGGGGAGGGGCAATTAATAAAACCGATCCCCTGTGTAGAAGTCCCTGCAGCAGATAAAAGCCAGCTTCTCTTTCTTTCCCTCCCACTGGCTTTCAGCTGCTGCAGAGAAATCCACATTTGGGGGTCTGTTCCAGGAATTGCCTCCCCCACCACACGGATCACCCCTCCTTTCCATGATCTGATTCCCTCTGCTGCCCAGGCCACCCTGTGAACCCCCTCTATCCCCCACAGCGATAATGGCTTCTCCTCTCTCCCTCCACCTGGCTTTCAGCTGCTGTAGGTGGGGAACCACAAGGGATCAGTTTGAGTAAGTGCCGCAGTGTGTTTACTATGCTTCAGTTTCTGAATGAATAGGAAGCCTCTGTACAGAGTGCCACCTGTTCATTCATCTGCAGTGTAGTTGAGGCTGCAGAGAAATGATTGGGGAATCTGAAAAAAAAAATGTAAAAAGTAATAAAATATTTGTAAAAAAAAGTAAAAAAATAATTTAAAAAATTGTAAGAAATAACTGTCTGTGTTCTGCACCCACATGCTTGTCAAATTAGGACCTGTGGTTGTGTTTGTACAGCTGCTGTGTCCTCCATAGCACAACATAGGCTGCCTGCACACAACTCCAGCCACATAAAAAAAAAAGCTGATACACACTGTACAGGCCACAGCGCCCATGTGAATAAGACCTAATTCACACAAGGTTTTATTTATCAACTCAATACAGTTTTATATTTTGGATTTAGCAGGAACTTGTAAGTTATGTTGTGTTTGTGTCTGCTAATAATGATTTTTGTGTATTTTTAGCAAAAATAAATAAAAAATATTTTTGATATTTGTCAGGTAGGTTTTACACAGCCTTGTGTTTTCTAACAGCAGCCCTAGGTCCCCCTGACAGGTTTATTGGCACTAAGCAATGGCTGTGATTAGGTCTCACATGATTGTATCCTATCCGCCCTGCCTCAAAGATCTGGAGAAGAGGGCTATTTCCCTGCTTTAACACCCTGTAAATCAAAGGAAAATTATTGTAATCACATGTTGGACAGGCAGTGTTGGGCAAAGAAATGGACAGATATTGGCTTTAGAACTTCAACATAAAGGAAATAAGACCTGTTTTGCAGTAGAGGTAACTTTATTACACTTATATTCAGTAGGATTTTTCTGTTGGGTATGCTAGTGTCCCTTGCCATTACAGTGTACAGTATTGTCATTTCTAAGCTGGATGAAAAGTGAGTGGTGTTGTTGGCTCTAGCCTTTCCAAGGGAAAAATCAGACTTTCTGAGGAACTTTAAGGCTCGGTTCACATATATGCGATGCAGGAAGGCTGCGAATTCGCAGCCTGTTCCTGCATCGCACACGCACCCCCGGCAGTTCACACTGCCATATGCGATACGCTGGGGGTGTCAATGTAATCTTAACGACACCCCCAGTTTGATCGCATATCGCAGTGCGATCGTGCAGTTCGCACAGGATCGGATCGCACAAGTGTGAACCGCTGTGCGATCCGATCCTGATGCGGCTGCAAAAATGCCTCCTGTGCGTGTTTGCTGCGGGAGCGATGCGAATTTAGCCATACAGTTTGTATGGCTAAACTCGCACCGCACAGCTGATCGCATGTAATGTCGGAGCAGTGCGCTCCGACATTACATGCGAACCCCGCACACGCACAAGTGTGAACCGGGGCTAAGAAGACTTATATAGCCCAGAGCTGGACTAATCACAACAGCATTATAATCAATGGAAATACAATAGAGTTTAGTACTCTACTTGGTCATTTCTATTTGCACTAACAGTTTTTTTTTTTCAGATGATCTTTCCATAGTTCTATCCAGGGCTTTTTTTCTCAGAGAATAGGTTCAGAAACTCCTCCATTTCGAGTCACCCTTTGACCCTGCCCCTTACCCACCTCCAAGCACTGTTCCTTGGTTCCACCCCTTACCCACCTCCCAATACCACCCCTTTTAGAGAATACAGACCCAAGTATTATTTTGTGGTGCTAAGTATTTTGTATGGAATTTATTAATGATAACGCGAAAGACAGTAAAATAGATCTAGCAACAATGGACACTCCAACAACAATAGATCCACAGCAACAATAGATTACCAACAGCCAGAATCAATAGACCCTCCAGCAGCCAGCAACAAAGACCTCTCCCTCAACAGTACATCCCTCCCAGCAACAACTGACCCCCTGCAACATAAGACCCACCCCTAGCAACAATAGATCCCTTTTAGCAACAATAGACCTTCCCAGCAACAATAGTCCCCCTGCTAAAATAGATCCCTTCCAGCAACAAAAGGTTCCTCAGTAGCAAGCATCAATAGACCCTACAGCAACAAAAGACCCCTCCCTCAACAGTACATCCCTCCCAGCAACAAGCGACCCCCAGCAACCTAACACCCACCAGCAACAATAGACCCCTTGTGAGCAACACAAGAACTCCCCAGCAACAATAGGCCCCCCTTCCTACACAAAAATAGATCCCCACCAGCAACAATAGATCGCTTAGCAGCCAGCAATAATAGACCCTCCAACACACCCCAGCACCTGATATTACATACATTCAGTTCTGAAGGTGCCGGAACTGCGTTCCCCCGCGTTCCCCCTGAAAAAAAGCCCTGGTTCTATCTAATTTATTACTGCATTACTACTAGTAGGCCTACTGAAGAAGCCCAATTACAGGGCGCAACGCGTCTAGGGAAGAGCTGAGTCTGTGACATCACACCAGGATCGCGCCACCCTGGCTTGGTGAGCCGGCCGTGGTGATTTTTTTGAAGCGCTTGTGATTTTATGATTCTGTAAGTACATTTTATAGTGGGGTATCCTAATAAAGAAGTCAAACAAAGTACACTATGTCTACACCCTTTTATCTTGTATGATATGTGAGCTGAACTAGAGGATTCCCTCGAGCAGCTGACTGGTCTTTTGGTAAGTAAGGAGGAGCCAAGATTCCTCTCATTGGGAGTGTGATGAGCGAGTTGTTCAGTGCATTGAGGTAAGCAGGCACTTTGTCTGGTGGAACAATAAAAAGTGTATAGTGGGGCTCAAGGGATATATAACAAGGATATGATTTAAAGCATCAAAAGGCGTCATGATATAATGAATAAGTCCACTGTAAAAGTCCAGGAGCGGGGGGGGGGGGGGGCGAATGGTCCCCTGGCAGCAGCACCCTTAGAGCGAAGCAAACAACTCTGTGTAATGAATGAGAGGAACAGAGGGGCGCCAGACTAAGTGCAGTATTAAAATCAGCAGTTTAATAAAAAGTTAAGACAACTCACGAAAATGATAAATAATACAGACACAATTTAAAGTAGCAGTCAGTCACAGAGCCTCTCAGGGATGTGGCAGCATCGAGCAGCGGCTGTGTCATCAGATGGTAGCAGGAAGTGGCTGACGTGGGACACAAGATGGGGCTGGGCCGGACGTGACATCACTATGAAGGGCATGCTGACGTGCGAGTGGGCGGTAACGCGTTTCGAAGCTTCCGCTTCTTCCTCAGACCTGATTTGCTGACAGACGTGTCAGTCTAATATAGCGAAATGGATGGAGAGGATGGGCCCAGAGTATTACCTAATAGTCTATTATGTAAAAAAAGACTCTGATACATCTGTTGGAGGACCTGATGCAAATATTATATACACATAATACAATCGTATGCATCTCAATGGAATAATTATCTAGTATAACAACAAATTTGTAGGAAATTGATGTAAATTGCAAAAGAGAATTAACTATATGCTAATACTGTTTCAAGATTCATGGTTGTGCTCTGTATGTACCTCATAGATTATGAAAACTATTTTGGCAGTAATATAATAAAGATATTAAAAAATGTACAGTATATACCTACCCCTGGATGCATGTACAGTATTTTCTATTTATATAAAAAATCAATATAAAAAAAAAAAACAACAGAACAACTGATTTTAGGGAACATTTATGTATAAAAAAAAAAAAAAAATATATATATATATATATATATATATATTGTAGGTACTTTTATAGCTCTGTGAAGTTATGCAGCGCTTTACATATACATTGACATCAGTCCCTGCCCTCAAGGAGCTTACAATCTAAGCTCCCAAACTCACGGTCATGCATACACATACTAGGGCCAATATAGACTGGATACAATTAACCTACCAGCATGTCTTTGGAGTGTGGGAGGAAACCCACGCAGGCACAGATAGAACATGCAAACTCCATGCAGGTAGTGTCATGGTTGTGATTTAAACCAGTGACCCTTTTGCGGCTAGGTGAAAGTGCTAACCTCTACAATATATATATATATATATATATATGTGTGTGTGTATATATATATATATATATATATATATATATATGGGCTTCAATAACACTTCAGCAGTGCCAGAAGCTGATTGCCTCCATGGCACACCACATTGATGCAGTAATTCATGCAAAAGGAGCCCCGACCAAGTATTGAGTGCATACTATACTGTACATGGACATACTTTTCAGTAAGTCAACATTTCTGTATTAAAAATCCTTTTTTTTATTGGTCTTATGTAATATAAAAATTTTCTGAGATACTGAATCTTGAGCTTTCACTAGCTGTAAGCAAAAATCATAAAAAATTAAAAGAAAGAAATGCTTTAAATGTATCGCTTTGTGGGTAACGCAACTATATAAAATATATAAGTTTCACTTTTTAAGTTGAATTACTGAAATAAATTAACTTTTTGATAATATTCTAATTTTATGAGATTCCACTGTTTATCTTTATATATCTTATTTTTTGTTGTTTGAAGAATAGCCAGGGCTTTTTTTCTCAGAAAATAGGTACAGGAACTCAACCATGACCCCACACACACACACATACAGTGGGTACGGAAAGTATTCAGACCCCCTTAAATTTTTCACTCTTTGTTATATTGCAGCCATTTGCTAAAATCATTTAAGTTCATTCTTCTTCCTCATGAATGTACACATAGCACCCCATACTGACAGAAAAACACAGAATTGTTGACATTGTTGCAGATTTATTAAAAAAGAAAAACTGAAATATCACATGGTCCTAAGTATTCAGACCCTTTGCTCAGTATTTAGTAGAAGCCCCCTTTTGATCTAATACAGCCAGGAGTCTTTTTGGGAAAGATGCAACAAGTCTTTCACACCTGGATTTGGGGATCCTCTGCCATTCCTCCTTGCAGATCCTCTCCAGTTCTGTCAGGTTGGATGGTAAACATTGGTGGACAGCCATTTTTAGGTCTCTCCAGAGATGCTCAATTGGGTTTAAGTCAGGGCTCTGGCTGGGCCATTCAAGAACAGTCACGGAGTTGTTGTGAAGCCACTCCTTCGTTATTTTAGCTGTGTGCTTAGGGTCATTGTCTTGTTGGAAGGTAAACCTTCGGCCCAGTCTGAGGTCCAGAGCACTCTGGAGAAGGTTTTTGTCCAGGATATCCCTGTACTTGGCCGCATTCATCTTTCCCTCGATTGCAACCAGTCGTCCTGTCCCTGCAGCTGAAAAACACCCCCACAGCATGATGCTGCCACCACCATGCTTCACTGTTGGGACTGTATTGGACAGGTGATGAGCAGTGCCTGGTTCTCTCCACACATACCGCTTAGAATTAAGGCCAAAAAGTTCTATTTTGGTCTCATCAGACCAGAGAATCTTATTTCTCACCATCTTGGAGTCCTTCAGGTGTTTTTTAGCAAACTCCATGCGGGCTTTCATGTGTCTTACACTGAGGAGAGGCTTCCGTCGGGCCACTCTGCCATAAAGCCCCGACTGGTGGAGGGCTGCAGTGATGGTTGACTTTCTACAACTTTCTCCCATCTCCTAAATGCATCTCTGGAGCTCAGCCACAGTGATCTTTGGGTTCTTCTTTACCTCTCTCACCAAGGCTCTTCTCCCCCGATAGCTCAGTTTGGCCGGACGGCCAGCTCTAGGAAGGGTTCTGGTCGTCCCAAACGTCTTCCATTTGAGGATTATGGAGGCCACTGTGCTCTTAGGAACCTTAAGTGCAGCAGAAATCTTTTTGTAACCTTGGCCAGATCTGTGCCTTGCCACAATTCTGTCTCTGAGCTCTTCAGGCAGTTCCTTTGACCTCATGATTCTCATTTGCTCTGACATGCATTGTGATCTGGAAGGTCTTATATAGACAGGTGTGTGGCTTTCCTAATCAAGTCCAATCAGTATAATCAAACACAGCTGGACTCAAATGAAGGTGTAGAACCATCTCAAGGATGATCAGAAGAAATGGAAAGCACCTGAGTTAAATATATGAGTGTCACAGCAAAGGGTCTGAATACTTAGGACCATGTGATATTTCAGTTTTTCTTTTTTAATAAATCTGCAACAATGTCAACAATTCTGTGTTTTTCTGTCAGTATGGGGTGCTATGTGTACATTCATGAGGAAGAAGAATGAACTTAAATGATTTTAGCAAATGGCTGCAATATAACAAAGAGTGAAAAATTTAAGGGGGTCTGAATACTTTCCGTACCCACTGTATGTGTGTGTGTGGGGGGTCATGGTTGAGTTCCTGTACCTATTTTCTGAGAAAAAAAGCCCTGGCTATTCTTCAAACAACAAAAAATAAGATATATAAAGATAAACAGTGGAATCTCATAAAATTAGAATATTATCAAAAAGTTAATGATTTTAGCAAATGGCTGTAATATAACAAAGAGTGAAAAATTTAAGGGGGTCTGAATACTTTCCGTACCCACTGTACACTCCAAACTGCATCAAATAGTGAGCATGGTAAAGTTTTACCAACAGTCTGAGGGTTTTAAAGAGGCATTAAATACCACAGCTGCTTATCTCTGCATCCCCTATCCACATCTCACTTTCACCCCCCTGCGTGCAACCCCCCCAATGCCCCTATCTTTTCCCCAACTCGTTTAAAGCTCCACCATCTTCCATGTCTTACTTCTATTGCTGTATTAGGCAGAAGCACTCAGTCGGTTTTAGTACTACCCCAACTGTAGTTGGCTCTGCCTCTCTCACTTTCAAGGAGGTCATCCACTGGAGTTGGCATTTGCACTGCACCCCGGCACCTGCATCTTCCTTGTTCTCATCCTGCACTCAGTGGGAGATACTAAGGAGATCAGATCTGTGGGAGCAGTTGGGAGACAAGCTGTCACTTGTAAACACAGAAGACGCACTTGTGTGTTTACAAGTGATGGTGGTGAGCAGGGAGCAGAGGATTTAAACCAAAGGTGGTGGAACTGAGTTCCATCAAGTTCCAGCTGAAAAAAAGCCCTGAGAATAGCCTATATAAAGAGGGGATATACTAGACACCATATGTAGCACTGTCCCCTTGAGGACTGCTGGATAGCACACTTTTGGGTCCCCTGGGTCATTGGCATTCACAATTTAACATTTTCTACTACTTGGCTCAGTCAATGATCAGTCAATGGGTTTGTTGTTGTTTTTAGTGTTTTATTTTTAATTGGGATGGGAGAAGGGAATAGTGGGATACTCCAGATTAACTATTCACAAGATGCGAGGACTCCTATCTGATGATGCAGCCAGGCTGCGGATTCACCCTGCCACTCGTTGAATGTAGATTAAGTCTCTATCGAGAAGACTTGATGAACGAATTCTCTTCAGAATACTCTCCTAGTATCCCCTATCACTTGCCACACTGACACCCGTCCTCTGACTATCCTACTTCGGGGTGGCCCCCCTTAGGTCAGACCCCTTGACACGACCCCCTTTACTCACGATACTGTTTTTCGAGGGGCTCCAGTGTCTCTCCCCCTCTAGTCAGCTCTCCTGGACCTCTGGGTTCAGTTCTGTTCCTTTGATCCCCAAGCCGACCGCCTGCGACCACGTGCAACCACTACAGAGGAGGCAGCTGCCACTCTCCCTCCGGGACTCTGCTCACCAGCCAAAGACCCTGCAGCACATGTGCTCCTGGCTTTTATACAGTATCCCACAATGCACCGAGACAGCCAGTCTCTGCCAATCACCGGGACTGTATCAAAGCCTGTGCATCAATTGGTCAGGTTTCCTCCCACCGTCCAACATGCCTCCCTATTGGACCAGAGTGAAACACAATCTAGACCCAATGAATCACACACTGAGCACACTGAGCAGACCTAGCTCACAGATCCTGCTCTCTGGTAGGCAGTAAGCAAAATCGATTTGTCTGCTGCTCCTCTGATAGTCAGACAGGGCCAAAAACTATACTCTCTCACTAGCACCTACCTAAGAGGGTGCTACACATATATTTGCACATGTTTTTAACCAGGATCAGTCTATTAACCACTTGATGCCAGCGCTATAGCCGAAAGATGGCTACAGCACAGACTTCAAATGCCAGGAGGGCGTACATGGACGTCCTCCTGTTCTTGCGCCGACACACTGGTTAAGGTTTTGATTGGCTGCTTCCTGCTACCATCCGATGACACGGCCACTGCTTGATGCTGCCACAATACTGGAACCTCCATGAGTGGCTCTGAGACTGATTGCTTCTATGATTTGTGCCTGTACCTTTCATCCATTTTGCGAGTTGCAATTTGTCGTAACCTTTTATTAAACTTCAGATTTTATTACTGCACTTAGTCTGGCACCCCTCTGTTCCTTACTTTGTCTGATGGAGGAGTCACACCTGTGCATGAAAAGTGAAGACACGTAGTGTTTTAAATGCTTTTTCACATTTATTTTTTGTGTTAATATTTTTCACAGAACTTTTTATATTATTGGCAAATAAGTGGACACATTTATAATTTAATAATTAGAATATTTTCAACTAAATTGTTTGGGGGAGATTTTTAATTGTACATATGTTGATATTTTGTTGAGCTATGCTGCATTTACTTTAGATTAATATTTTGGTGGTGTGAAAACACTGTACAGTGTCTACCTTTGCAACACATAATTGGTTTATTTTCAATATTTTGTGCTGATAGTATTCATTCTTTTTAGACTACCATTGTTTCTCTGCAACCATTCTGTCTCTGTGAATTACAATACCAGAGTTCACCAGGATATCAAGCACACCTAAAACAACTAAGGACATGACAGAAAATACAAGGAAATGTGGAAATGTACTACCGTTACACAAGCTAATCATTTGAAAAATGAGCTTTTTTGTTAATAATCTGATCAAGGTTTTAAAGCCTATTAGCCACAGTGAATTCATTATACAAATTCCTACAGTAACACTTTATAAAAATAATTTCTGAGTGATCACACAAAACATTCATCAAGCTGGGGCAAGCTCAGAACATTGAAAGCTGTTGCTGGAGATCTGGATACCTGTTGTGCAGATGAACTACAGTACTGATGATAATAGTAAAAAATGTAGAGTTTCAAATTGGTCTGAGAATTCTGAAAATAATAATATCAAAAGGAGTTCATGACACTTGCCTTTTTCTGGACTATGGTGCTGGCTCTCCATTCAGCTTTCCAGATTAAAGGGCTCATGGTGGTCCCATTAAAAATAACGACTGCAGCCACACAACCTGCCTGCTACTGCAGGTATCATTATTTTTACCAGTGCACGGCAAAACAAAAGGAAACATGTGGCTGAGAATATGGCCCAACAATCCAAAGAAAAGTACAGGAATTAAGGCACATACAGTATCATACACATCCTTTTACACATATGCGAACAGGTTCTAAAAGAAACAGGTGCTTGGTATTTAAAGTATATCTAACACCAAAAAAATTTCAGCAGGGATTGGTTAAAAACCATGTCAGTTTTTTGCCATCTATTTTCCTTTAAGTAGAGTTAACTTCACTTTATGTCCAAGAAACACATTAGGAAATAGGTGAAAATCTCTCCAAAGTTGCCTCTTGTGATTGGAAAAAGTGTTCCCATTAGAATATTTATGGGACAGTAGACAGGATTTTCTTAAGTTCTAAACTTATCTAAAAATATGACACTTCACATATAGCTGATGGATTTAAAAAAGCCACGGCCGTTTATTATTTGCTTTAATAGAACACTTAAACTTTTTTCAAAACATTTCAAACAATGAAAATAAACCCGGCCACTACGGCCCAGGTTTAATCACTTTACCACCGGAGGATTTTGCTGTCTTCCGTCCAGGCCACTTTTTGCGATTCGGCGATGTGCGACTTTAACTGACAATTGCGCGGTCGTGCGACGCCGTACCCAATCTAAATTTACGTCCTTTTTTTCTCTACAAACAGAGCTTTCTTTTGGTGGTATTTGATCACCTGTGCAATTTTTACTTTTTGCGCTATAAACAAAAAAAGAGCGTTTATTTTGAAAAAATAACAATATTTTTAACATTTTTTTATATGAAATTCCCCCCCAAAAAAATGTAAAAATCTAATTTTTTTAAAATTTTTGGCCAATTTGTTTTCTGCTACATATGTTTGGTAAAAAAATTGCAATAAGCGTATTTTGATTGGTTTGCGCAAAAGTTATTGCGTTTACTAACTAAGGGAAAGATTTCTGTCATTTTTGGTATTTTTTTTTTTAACGCGTAATGGCGGTGATCTGCGATTTTTTTTGCGGGACTGCGACATTGCGGCGGACAGATCGGACCCTTGACTGACATTTTTGACACTTTTGGGGGTACCAGTGACATTACTGCAGTAATCAGTGCTATAAATATGCACTGTTACTGTAAAAATGACACTGGCAGTGAAGGGGTTAATTTTATTGGAGAGGGAGGGGTTAATGTATGCCTGGTGCTTACTGACGTGTGGGGGGGAGGTGACTTTGTGAGACAGGGACAGATCGGATGTCCAGCTATGCTGAACACTCCGATCTGTCAGTCCCTGTCACTTAGGAGATCCACCCGCTCTGTTTACACAGGAGGGCGGATCTCCTCACTTGATTCCCCGACGATCGGGGCAGAGCAGCGGCGATCGCCGCTGCTCCTCCCCTGGCCCGACTCCCGCCGTGAATGAAAACAGCGGGAGCGCGCCTCCGGCGGCGCGCGAGCGCCGCCTACAGGGGGAGGAGTCCAGCGACGTAGGTCTACGTCGCTGGACGGGATCGTGCCACTTTGCCGCAGTACGCTCAATGTGAGCGGTGGGCAAGTGGTTAAACAATAAATAATAATCAATAAAATTATCCATATTATAATCAATGTCATACCATTCACAAGAAAAATATAGTCCCCCTTTGCAAGAACAAAGGTGACCCAACAAATAATATACTGACCACGACAAAACCAAAGGGGGGGGGGGAACCGCTCGATCCGTGTTGATGAGGTGGTCTGAGGGCTCAGTCACTCGAGAGCCCCCTTAAATAGGGGTGGAACAGGTTCTGAAGGCGGGAAGCTTACCAGGTACCTCACCTAATCTCCCCAGCTACACGTCAGGCTTACTATGATAGGGGCTCATTCAGCCAACCGCAAGCTAGGGACCCTGTCTCCCCCTAGCAACATCTAATCTTCCTCACTAAGCCCACCAAAGTTGTTTCCCTGTCACTAAACTCCTTCCCTGTCACTATCCCATATAGAAAAGGGGGTTATTTTGAACCCCCTTTTCTTTCTATTCTTGTTCCAGTGACATTTTGGATTTGCTTTCACTTGAAAATTGTCACCAGGACTAAAAGAGACCAGGGCCAGTAAGAGAGCACAGCGCACTTTGCACATGCCCGGTGGGCAACTGCCTTTAAAGCTGCAAGGCTTTACTGCGTGGCTCCATTACCAGAAATGGAGGGGACAGCACCTGACAGCCAATGAAAACATTGGCTGGGGTGCCGACATTGCTGGATTTGCAGGACAGGAAAGTTTCATAATATTAAGTGTCAGCAGCTATAGTATGTGTAGCTGCTGACCTTTTGACTTTTTATTTTTGGCAGGGGGGGGGGGGCAGAACTCCGTTTAAGTTGGCCATAGATAAGCCTTTTTTTAAATTCAACCAATGGGTTGAATGAAAAAAACTGACCCAATTCCCTCATTCACACATTCAGAGTTGACGGGGCGTCCAAACACACTGGCTTCACTTCAAATAAAGTCCAAATGTGTGCAATATAAATAAATATACAGTGTGACAATAGTGGAAATGAATCAATTACATCAAACATAAATTGAAAGCGCAGAAAAGGATGAATAAAATCTTCAATCTTAAAAAAAAGAGTCCTCCGATATATAAAGTCCATATCCGATCAAAGGAAGAACTTCACGTGTTCAGAAACAGGGAATTATCACTTTAAGTGCGACCATCACCATGACACCCCAGTTGAAGTCTAAGAGGACGAAACACGTTGGGTCCATTGAGTTTGCTCCATGACATTGCGACAATTGGATTTCTTTGTGATCACACTACTTTGTACCATTATTGCCTGCTAACTACTAAGAGAATTTCCTTAATGCCTATCAAAAGGCTTGAGGAGACTGTGACAACTATTTTGAGACCATTGCACTACAAGTGACACCACTTCCCGCTTGAATGAATCTTTACCTATGGTTTTAGAGTCCACATAATTCCCTGTTTCTGAACACGTGAAGTTCTTCCTTTGATCAGATATAGATTTTATATCTGAGCACTATTTTTTTTATAAGATTGAGGACTTTATTCATCCTATTCTGAATTTTCAATTTATGTTTGATGGAATTGATTCATTTCCACTATTGTCACATTGTATATTTATTTATATTGCATATATTAGGACTTTATTTAAATTTTATTTGCACATTTGCTATTTTGCATTTTTTGCACAATTCTATGCACTTTATGGATATTGGTATCTTTGATATACACAATTGTATATGATTATATGCAACACTTTATTTCATTAGGAGCTTGTTGCGCAGCACTTTTTTCTTTTTTTTTTATTGTGAATGGTTTGGGCAGTCCCTCTGGAGGTGGTGCAACTCGACAGCACCAACAAAGGGATGGAGACCTTGGCCACCTCCAAAGCCGCGTTCGCATTCTCCACGAGGAGGCATTCCCTCCTCACTCCTCAGTATTCCTGCTTGCGCGTTAACATTGATAACTCCGGAGCTGAGCCATCCCTTCTCCCAGTTTCCAGGTGGTCACCTTTGCGTGGAGCCATCTGTTCGGTTACTGGTGGGTCTATAAATTTCCTACCTTTGATGGCCATTTGTGCATTCAAGCCCATACAGCTCCGCTTCTGGCACACTATAGCCACTTCTATCAGTATATGGAACTACAAAAGGTGAATGCTTCTATCTTTTTCTTGCAAAATGTTCCTTCAGCCACCTGTCTGCTTCACCCCAGCCTTCCCTATGGTATATCTAAGCTGCTATGTATTGCATTTCTAGTGCATATTATGGGATTCTCCCACTCTGTGATTTTTTTCTGATAAAGTGGGTCCTCTAATGATTTAGCTTGGCTATACACTATTTCTAAGTTAACTATCTTGTCAAAGGAAGGTGCAGGAATAATGTTCTTGCTTCCCCATCTAAGGTGTTAATGGCCATGTTGCCATATAAATAGGAAATGTTAATAGTTATTAACCTGACGAAAAAAGTTAAAGTACAACAAAAGGCTCCTGTCTAACAATCTTGAGAAGTACCAGATCCAGTTACTATGTGATGCACAAGTCTCTTAAAGAACTTTTTGACTGAGCTAAATTCTCATACATTTGTGCCTTACACTCAACCCCTCCTAGGCACTGCAGCTACAATGAGATGGATTTAGCATTATAGGCAGTTCTGGCAAGCCAAAAAGCAGTGGGCAGAACTAGGAGTGGCCAGGTGCTGAATGACAAGCTACGGGTTTGTGAATTAACAATGACAAAAGCTGATAGTCATGCCCCCTACACCATTTTTCAACCCCACTGTAGTGAGGGATTCATTCAGCCTTCATTAACGTGAAAACTCTGTTCTGAATTCAGCAGTATTACAGCATCATTGCCACAACTTTAGGGGGGCTAACAGAAAACTGTAAGTGTGGATGCAATTAAAATTAAACCTTAACCACAGGTGTCATCGTAATTGCATACTTACATTAGTCTAGTTTGGCACAATGTAAGTGAAGCACCCTGAGAGTGGCTAAGTGTGTGAACATTTAGTTGGGCTCCTCTGTGGGAAGAGGAGCAGGGGTTAATGTGTATTTTTGACTGGGCAGTGCTTCAAGGCTGTGACTCTGTTACCTCCGCCTGGCTTCTAGAACTCTACTTTAGAGGAGTCAAGGCTCAGTAGGTGGGGAAACAGTTCCATAACTAGTCAGAAGCTGGTAAGTCTTGGAGCAGAATCCAGGGACAAGTTGCCTGGAGGGGGACACCTGTGTTGGGGGGCTCTGCCCCTGGGCAGAAAAAGAGCCAGGAGCAGCTGGAAGCTTCATTCCCTTTACCAGCCTCAGCTAGGCTTAGCTGAAGACACCCTGAAATCAAGTCCAGGCCTGTACAGCAGTGTGCCTCTACAGCATCCTCTTGGATTCCAAGATTCAGTGACCGAGTGAGTAACTTCTACTTCTACCTACCCCAAGCCTGAATAGAGAGGACATTAAGGCTGCAAAACCTTACATGTCCAGGTCCAGGGAACAGCATAGTGCCAGCGCAAAGCAACCAGAAGCAACCCTATTTCTCTAGCTTGCAACAGCAGTAGACAGGTGCTTTGGAATTCCTGTAAGGAGCAGCACCTCCACCTTCTGTTTTGGAACTTTTACTTGTTGCTAGTTTGCTGAACCACCACTCCCAGGGGTGGACAGCAATTTTCAAGCCAATTATTTGCAAGTCCTCAAAGTTTATTCAAGTTCTCCAGTCCTGGGCATCCCAAGCATCTCTATTCCCTATCCAAGCTATCCCTCAAATAAATAAAACAAAAAAACATCCCCTGGACTGTTTATTCATACATAAGTAAGTATGCAAATCTCGTACTTGAGGGACCACTGTAGAAGCTGACAATCACTGTAGTATTCAGTGCCACTACAGTGATCGGCAAAATCTTCTGGATCCTGTGCTGAGCCGCTGCTCCATTGCACACTGACCCCTGAGGGTTCCTTGCTTGGCACTTCCATATAATCATTAGTCCATAAACAACAAAACCTTATGAAAGTCCCATCCCATTCTTCATAGAAAGCTCCATTCACCGTGATAAAAGATATGTGCTGCTCATATAGCTCTTCATATAGTGCTCCACCAAACATGTGTGTAAAATGCACACTCACCAACCATAAATACAAAGCATGCCTTCATATATTTCCAGCTTCTTATTGACCAACAATAATAGATCCTGAAGATCCTGTAGTGGTACAAAGGGTTCACCAACCCAGGCCCTTCAGATTAGGGATAGACCGATTATCGGCAAGGCCGATATATCGGTGGCCGATATGCACTTTTCCCGATATATTATGTATCGGCCCCAGAACTGGCCGATATTGCCGATATTTTTGTGACGTCGTTCTGCCTTCTTGGGCAGCCTCCCTCCCCTTGGACAGCCTCGTCTGGAGTCGGGACTAGTCTCGTGGGAGTGTATTACAGCCATACAACCACCCACAGCAGGCCGGTGCCAGCCAGCCACCCACATCCACAGGCCCTGTACCAGCCAGCCAGCCACAGGCACTGTACCAGCAAGCCAGCCACCCACAGGTTCTGTACCAGCCAGCCATCCACAGGACCTGTTCCAGCCAGCCACAGGCACTGTACCAGCCAGCCAGCCAGCCACCCACAGGTCCTGTACCAGACAGCCACCCACAGCCCCTGTGCCAGCCACCCACCCACCACAGGGTGCCAGCCAGCTAGCCACCCACCACAGGGTGCCAGACAGCCAGCCACCAACCACAGGGTGCCAGACAGCCAGCCACCCACAGACAGGGTGCCAGACAGCCAGCCACCCACAGGCCCTGTACCAGCCAGCCACAGGCACTGTACCAGCCTGCTGCCCACAGGCCCTGTATCAGCCAGCCACCCACAGCCCCTGTGCCAGCCACTCACCTACCACAGGGTGCCAGCCAGCCACCCACCACAGGGTGCCAGACAGCCAGCCACCCACCAGAGGGTGCCAGACAGTCAGCCACCCACCACAATGTGCCAGCCAGCCAGCCACCCACCACAATGTGCCAGCCAGCCAGCCACCCACCACAATGTGCCAGCCAGCCACCCACCACAGGGTGCCAGCCAGCCACCCACCATAGGGTGCCAGCCAGCCAGCCATCCACCACAGGGTGCCAGCAAGCCAGCCACCCACCACAGGGAGCCAGCCAGCCACCCACCACAGGGTGCCAGCCAGCCAGCCAGCCACCCAGCCACCCACCAACCACAGGGTGCCAGCCAGCCACCGACCACAGGGTGCCAGCAAGCCAGCCATTAAGCATTAAACAAAAATTAACATGTTCAGTACCAGATTTGTGTCAAAAATTGTCTTTATTTTTTAAAACTTTAAATGTACAAAATATCATCCCATATCGGCCAATACCGATACGTTGTGACCCAAATATTGATATCAGTATCGGCCCTGAAAAAAACATATAGGTTTATCCTTACTTCAGATATCTCTCTCTCATACAATGTCAAAAAAGGACCCAAAAGAAGTAATATAAAGGATCACAGTGTAGTGTAGTAATTTAATAAAGGTTTTCTCCAGTGTTTTAACACTTACATTTATTGGTGATAGTGTTAGCACCAACATAAACAGCTACACTGTGTGCGCCATCCATTCACTCCAAAAACCTGCGTGAGTTCCAGCAGCCAGATGTGATGCCCAAGGTACAACCAGAAGTGATGTCAATAACAGCATACGTTCAGCCTCAATGCATTTCGTGATATCCATGTCATCAGGAAGCTCCAGGAGCAGTGGCCCACAAACAGAGGGCTCCGGAGGCATGGGCACGATATTTGGAGTTAATTCATCTTTTCATTTTTTTGTGAAAAGGTAAATGTATCGTAGTTTTGTACATATTTTTTTTCCTTCTGAACTAGCAAATGGAGCTATTCAAATGTATCTATTTACAGCTTGGCTTTTGTTTACGAGTTCTTCAATTGCAACTTCAATTTATTGACTTATCCCTTATAATGGGCTGCCCCTGTTGTGCTGTCTATTCAGATAACCCATAGTGTTCTGGGAATCCTTTGTCATGTATTAAATCTTTACATTAGAGTTTTCTTCAAAAATTACCCATAGATAAAAAAAAAAAAGCAAGACAAAGACAAAGCCCAGTTTCAATCGGTATGGATACTTTAAATATCCTCCAGAGAGCACTACATATACCTGGATCTTGGCGCGTAGGAACTGGCAAACAGGTATGAAATGGCAGTTGAAGAGTACACATTTAACACAAATAAATAGGTGCTTTATCATTGTTATGATCCCTGATACACACCCTGTCACAGTTAATGTTTAATAGAACTCTCTCATTTATGGATTTGGTTTATAGGTAAAAAGGGAAGTTCTCATTGTAAACATACAACGGCTTCAGCACTACCCCCACCAACCTTCTGCTAGCATGGCCAGATTTCTATAATCTTCTAGGAAGCTGAACACAGCTTCAGGAAGACTTTTTTTTGGAAACAGCAGCAACTTAGAAACACATATGAGGCTGATCAGCTAGCGTTGTCCTCAAGATGCAATGGGAAATCAGAGAAAGGCTCCCCAAAGTGAAAGCTTGGTGAATCTTAGCTGTCCCCGAAACAACACTTGCTCTAGTGGAACATGATCTCTTGAATTTTGGATTTCTCCTTGTTTTCTGTCAAGGTGATAATGTTTAAATGGACAAATACAGGGGTGAACCTTGCCAACAAGGACACAGATAGCAATAAAAAAGTTGACAGAGATTCTAACCCTTCTTCACTCACTTAAAACAAAACTATATTATACCATATTAAAAATGCTAAATACCTAACATTTCAGCAGATTTAAATGAATTCAGCTTTCTATGGTTCAAACTTTATGATAATGGTGAAATTTGACATCAGGAGAATTATCAGGCAGAACCAAGTTAATCTCTCTTAAATCAGTAACCTACGGTATACTGAAATGGCAGAGATCCCATGTCTAGGGCCAAGAACTAGTCCTACCCTGAAAAACATATAAATATGTATATATTTCATATATATATGGAGTACCCTACAGGTAGGTGCTAGGTAAATGCATAGTGGGCCTTGTCTGCCTAACAGTAGGGCTCTGATTTATTTAGTCAGGGTGTCAGGGCTCCCAGATGTGCCTGCTGAGGGGAGAAGTATCCCCACTGGCTCCTGTGAGAGGCTTCTCATAGGGCAGTGTGGAAAGCCCAATCAGGGGACACATCCAAGCTTGTAACTACCCCAGAAGGCAGATTATGCTGCAAAGGATTCTGGAAGTGGGTATAAGTTTGGGGGAAGCGCGTGACAGGGTGTCTTTGGTGGGAGCAGAGGCCCGGGAGGGAGAGTACGGCTGTCTCTCCTCCTGTCTGAGGAAGTGGATGTCTCGGGGGGGGGGGGTCTGAGAATCTAGAGTGCTGAGCTGAGCAGAGCTGAGGGGATCCGGTGTGCCAAGAGCCTGCGGAGCGTGAGAGGGGTTTAGTCCCAGGAAAGCTTACACAGGTCGTGAGTACTGCGGATTGCCCCTGGGGTCTGCCAGAGTCAGAGGGGACCACTCCGGAAGAGGTTCTGGGATCCAGTGCCAGCTAGCTGAAAGGGACCTAGCTGAGACCCTGAAGTTACAGAGGGAGGTGGGTACATAGTCAGTGAACCCGAAGAGTTCAAGGTTAAAGGGGGAACCTGCAATTGAGCCCTGAATTGTACAGAGTGATTCAGTTGAGAGTTGCAGCTTTACAGAGATATACAACGTACTACCTCAAGCCAGTGCAAGGCCGGAGGGGAGTACTCAGGTACTTTGCAGTACAGCAGTGTCAGTAGTTCTACAATTCACAGTCCTGGGTCTTCTGGACTTATAGTCGAGGATTCAGCACTTCTATCAAACTACAGTGTGTTCTCAGTGTCAATGAGCGTTGGCTGGCGTCGGCTGGCGCCAGGGAAGCGCCGACAGGCATTTTTCCTGGATTAAGTCCCAAGTGTATTTAGTTGAGCCAAAGGAGTATCCCACTCATTCCCTTCTCCCATCCCCCTTTTCTACACTAAAAACCACAAAACCAAGATGCCGGAGTCGTCCATGTCTCAGTTCTCACACCAAGGGTCGCAGCTCACATGGGCTGGAGAGGTAACCGGTAACAATGGCAGACCCACATCAGGCCACAGGCATGGAAAACCTGCTACATTTGGGGGCTCGTCTGGGATTTTGCCATTAGTTACTGGGCCAGTTGCCATTGGCAACGGCAAAAAGAAAAGTCCAAAAAATCCCTTTTTGTGTCCGGAACTGTTATTCAAACGCCAGGTCTGAGTGTGAGACTGCAATCACGGGAGGCAGAGAGAGTGGGATGAAGTTGGAAGCCCACATGGAAGGATGTTTGTGGCAACGAAAATGTTTTAAGAAAAATTGTGATGTGACAAAGACTTTTCATATGGACTATGAAATGTATTCTGCTGTCAGAAAATGGAGAGCAGGGGGCAAATGTGTCCGAGTGTATGAATGATGCAACTGCTTAACAGTAAGAAGTCCCAGGGTGGGCAGTGAAGATGGCGTCAGGGGTCCCAGGGAGGACAGAGAAGAGGACGCCGGAGGTCCTAGTGTTGATGGCGAAAATGGAGGCCAGGGGCACGGAAGAGAGGTGCCAGGGGCCGGGAGGTGGTGCACGCTATGTGGAAGTATGTTGACTGTGCATTTGACAGCGGGACATTTATTCTTTACAGTTGCTGCACGCATACTGTGGGGATCGTAGTCGGCCATGCCGAGAAGGGCAGTGGGGCTAGTCTCGGAGCCAGTATGGAAAATGAGGATTGCACGTGTGTGGCAAGGAAGAGGAGTATCGGCCATGCAACCGGCAGTGGGATGCTACTCTTGCCGAGCAAGAAGGGACAGCTGGCTTCAGTCAGGAAAAGCGCAGTGGAGGCCCTAATGCAATTAAGATGGGCGGATGTATGTCTAGCAAGTGACATAATCTGCTTTGCAGCTACTTCCCAGGTGTTTGCAGCGAAGCAGCATGGCAGGGGAAGAGTTACAGAACCGCGCAGGAAAGCGCGCCAAGTGCAGGTCTGCCCAGTGGGAGGAGTAACCGCCCAATATGGCGAAAGGGTGGAGACAGCGGGAACATCCGGCCAATCAGGAGTGATCCAGGGGACTCTATTAATACCCCCTCCTTTGGGCACGGCCGTGCGGGAGACACGTATAGGAGAAGGAGGCATGTCGTTCATGAGAGGAGCGAAGAGTGTTCCCACTATTATTGCCACCATGGGCGAAAACCCTGCAGAGCAGAGCCAGGAGCAGATCCAGCAGCCCCGATCCCCCCCTAGTCTGGGATACCGGCATCCGGATGGTGGCGGATGGTGGACTCACGTTGTGCACCGGAGGAGGTCGAGAGTTCCTTGGAGTGGTATGTCCCCAATGTGCCACCATTACTCTGAAAGTGCAGGCGTAGGTTCAATGTGGGCAATGCAGTGATCTACTGCTCCGGGCTGAGAAGGGTGAGGGCCGTCCCAGGAAGCTGACTGTTATGTGGGAGACCCGCCTGACCCAGGAGGTGACGGGGAACAAGTCCAAGTTCCTGCGCGGAGCAGGAAGGGGCATGTTCAGGCTCATGATGCAGCTGGAGGCCCTGCAAGCAGTCGGTGGGCCTACAGTCTGCGGGAAGGGAGTTCGGTCGCAGAGCTCCATAGGGAGGGGGTCTGTGTCCACCCAAACTGTAGGAGAGTGGCTAGAGATGCCTACAGCAAGGGCCCTAACGGGCTTCGCCCCTATTATTGTCCCACAGCCTGTCAAGACAGAAGTGACCCAAGTGTCCTCTTCCAGCATCAGCAGTGAGGGTGAGAGATGCCCTGTTAGAGTTGATTCCCCATCCTTCTACATGAAGTATGGGTCCTTCGAGAAAGGCATGGATGATTGGGGATCAATTGATGAGACCGAGTGGGAATAGGGGTCAGAGGCTGGTAGCTGCTCCCCAGGTCCCAAAGTGACTGCACCCTTGGACCAGGAGGCTAAGGAAGCCATTGAAAGGGGGGAACTGGCCCAGAAATTGGGGTTCTGCGATGCCTAAGTTACAAGGGTCCCAGACCTCACCCCACCTGGGAACATTGCTAGGGCCAGGGACCAGAACACAGCATATGAGGAAATTATACAAAGAATATGCACCCCTTTTTCTCCACCAGGGAGAGGTAACCGGAGGACCCTTCCCCGGTTGTCTAGAATGCAGCGATGGATGCAGAAAAAGGTTGCAATGGAGTATGGGTATGACTACCCTTATGCACCAAGGGAAGTGATGTTGCTAGTAGAAAAGTACAGGGACTGTTGGTGCGATCTGGGATTACCTCTTTGTCCAAAAACCTTACCGGGACTCCCCAGAGGAGGGGCTAAAAGACAAATTTAACAAGGTCAAAACTCAGTGGTATTACGGGTGCTCCATCTACATAGATAGGGTGGAGGTCCGTCGCCCAGACGGCTCAAGACATGCTTGGTCCATCCGGGTCAAAAATGAGAATGGAGAGAAGTCCAAGTGCCTCATCCAGAGTATTACATCTGAAAGACAATTGTCAGTGTTTCATTAAAAAGGAGGAGTTTCAGGAGCAACTACAGAAAAATTTGTGTGGCCGGCTGGCTACCACAACTGACCAAGGAAGTGTTTAAATGATAAAATGCTAAATTCAAGTTGCACCTGTTTGAAGCTTAAGCAGACCCTCTTGGGCCATCGGGCCAGGGTCCTTTCAGGAAAGTCAAGAGTTATGATGTTAGACCTTTTGGGACCATCGGGTCCGGGTCTTCTGGAAAGTTATTTTTGTGTGCTGGGTCCCTTGGGCCATCGGGCCAAGACCTGTTGTGGATTACAAATGGCCGTGTGGGACTTCAACCACAGTCTCTACAGATGAAGATGTTGCTACAGAGTTCAAGTGTGCAAGAACTTTGGTGTGGGGTGCCCTGCTGAACCCCTGTGATGTTTTCCCTGACTCAGCAGGACTGTGGGTCATGAGAGACTGTGACCTGCCCTGTTTCCTCACTGAAGTGCTCAAAGGGACAGCAGAGGGCGCTGTACTTCACTCCAACAAAAGAGGACTCTGCCTAGACAGCTAGTGTTAGGGGACAAGCTCTTCCAGTTAAAGGAGGACCCCAGCGTGTCAAGACACTGATTAGCAGAGGCAGACAGGGAGGGAGTGGAAAGGTCGCCCTTGCATCTACTGGAGGAGGGTCGTTCCACTCAACTGTTCAGATAGTTAGGCTTGTATTTCATATGTGATGCAGTTGACTAACTTTTGCTTCCTTTTTCTCTATTCAGGTGGGACCACCTTAGAGATAGACAGTCAGGATGTTTGAATTGTACTTTTCTTGATGTTCCTCACCAAGTGAGTTTATTTGGTGGGGGGTGCATCAGTCATCATGCACCTTAAACTGTGTATCATACATGTACAGCAGATTGTAAAGATATATTTTTTCATGCTAATTTATTTGTAAATTTGTTTTTCGCTTTTCCCCCTTCTCCAGGTTTGTGGGATACTCCTGATTTTTGGCAGAGTTTTTGATAGGAGGCGGCTGCCTCAGAGTCAGAGGGACCTGACTCGTTTTGGTATGGGGTGGGTGTAGCACCCTACAGGTAGGTGCTAGATAAATGTATAGTGGGCCTTGTCTGCCTAACAGCAGGGCTGTGATTTATTTAGTCAGGGTGTCAGGGCTTCCAGATGTGCCTGCTGAGGGGAGAAGTATCCCCTCTGGCTCCTGTGAGAGGCTTCTCATAGGGCAGTGTGGGAAGCCCAATCAGGGGACACATCCAAGCTTGTAACTATCCCAGAAGGCAGATTATGCTGCAAAGGATTCTGGGAGTGAGTATAAGTTTGGGGGAAGCGCGTGACAGCTGTCTCTCCTCCTGTCTGAGGAAGTGGATGTCTCGGGGTGTCGCCTGAGAATCTAGAGAGTGCTGAGCTTAGCTGAGGGGATCCAGTGTGCCTAGAGCCTGCGGAGCATGAGAGGGGTTCAGTCCCAGGAAAGTCTACACAGGTCGTGAGTACTGCGGATTGCCCCTGGGGTCTGCCAGAGTCAGAGGGGATCACTCCGGAAGAGGTTCTGGGATCCAGTGCCAGCTACTTGTAAGGAGGTACCTAGGTTGAGGACCCTGAAGTTACAGAGGGGGGTACATAGTCAGTGAACCCCGAAGAGTTAAAGGTTAAAGGGGGCACCTGCAGTTGGGCCCTGAATTGTACAGAGTGTGTCAGTTGAGAGTTACAGCTTTACAGAGATTTACAACGTACTACCTCAAGCCAGTGCAAGGCCGGAGGGGAGTACTCAGTGACTTTGCAGTAAAGCAGTGTCAGTAGTTCTACAATTCACAGTCCTGGGTCTTCTGGACTTATAGTCGAAGATTCAGCACTTCTATCAAACTACAATGTGTTCTCAGTGTCAGTGAGCGTTGGCTGGCATCGGCTGGCGCCAAGGAAGCGCCAACGGGCATTTTTCCTGGATTAAGTCCCAAGTGTATTTAGTTGAGCCAAAGGAGTATCCCACTCATTCCCTTCTCCCATCCCCCTTTTCTACAATAAAAACCACAAACCAAGATGCCGGAGTCGTCCATGTCTCAGTTCTCACACCCAGGGTCGCAGCTCACATGGGCTGGAGAGGTAACCGGTAACAATGGCAGACCCACATCAGGCCACAGGCCTGGAAAACTTGCTACACATAATATATATATATATATATATATATATATATATTGACACTTGTCTGCATAGTTGACATTAGGCGACCTTCAAGCTCCACTTCCTGTTTCACCAACGTAAGTCAGTGTGTTGGGGGATTCTCCAGTCCCTATTGCAAACCTATAATTCTGAGAGATGACAGTGAAGAAACTGGAAATTCATTAACCTTGGCATATGCCAAAATTGTATGTTGAGCTGCGCATGCCTCTCCGTGAGTATCCTAAAACTATCAGCTGGTTGAGGGCTTCTTTTATATTAAATATACAAACCCAATTCCAAAAAAGTTGGGACACTGTACAAATTGTGAGTAAAAAAGGACTAATTTACAAATCTCATAAACTTATATATTTTTTTCACAATATAATATAGATAACATATCAAATGTTGAAAGTGAGACATTTTGAAATGTCATGCCAAATATTGGCTCATTTTGGATTTCATGAGAGCTACACATTCCAAAAAAGTTGGGACGGGTAGCAATAAGACGTTAAGTACAGTAAAAGTTAAATGTACATATAAGGAACAGCTGGAAGACCAATTTGAAACTTATTAGGTCAATTGGCAACATGATTGGGTATAAAAAGAGCCTCTCAGAGTGGCAGTGTCTCTCAGAAGTTGAGATGGGCAGAGGATCACCAATTCCCCAATGCTGCGGCAAAAAATAGTGGAGCAATATCGGAAAGGAGTTTCTCAGAGAAAAATTGCAAAGAGTTTGAAGTTATCATCATCTACAGTGCATAATATCATCCAAAGATTCAGAGAACCTGGAACAATCTATGTGCGTAAGGGTCAAGGCCGGAAAACCTTACTGGATGCCCGTGATCTTCGAGCCCTTAGATGGCACTGCATCACATACAGGAATGCTACTGTAATGGAAATCACAACATGGCTTAGGAATACTTCCATAAAACATTGTCGGTGAACACAATCCACCGTGCCATTCGCCGTTGCCGACTAAAACTCTATAGGCCAAGAAAGAAGCCATATCTAAACATAATCCAGAAGCGCAGGCTTTTTCTCTGGGCCAAGGCTCATTTAAAATGGTCTGTGGCAAAGTGGAAAACTGTTCTGTGGTCAGACAAATCAAAATTTGAAGTTCTTTTTGGAAAACTGGGACACCATGTAATCCAGACTAAAGAGCACAAGGACAACCCAAGTTATCAGCGCTCAGTTCAGAAGCCTGCATCTCTGATGGCATGGGTTTGCATGAGTGCGTGTGGCATGGGCAGCTTACACATGTGGAAAGGCACCATCAATGCTGAAAGGTATATCCAAGTTCTAGAACAACATATGCTCCCATCCAGACGTCGTCTCTTTCAGGGAAGACCTTGCATTTTCCAACATGACAATGCCAGACCACATACTGCATCAATTACAACATCATGGCTGCGTAGAAGAAGGATCCGGGTACTGAAATGGCCAGCCTGCAGTCCAGATCTTTCACCCATAGAAAACATTTGGCACATCATAAAGAGGAAGATGCAACAAAGAAGACCTAAGACAGTTGAGCAACTAGAAGCCTGTATTAGACTAGAATGGGACAACATGTCTATTCCTAAACTCGGGCAACTTGTCTCCTCAGTCCCCAGACATTTGCAGACTGTTATAAAAGAAGAGGGGATGCCACACAGTGGTAAACATGGCCTTTTCCCAACTTTTATGAAATGTGTTGATGCCATGAAATGTAAAATCAACTTATTTTTCCCTTAAAATTATACATTTTCTCAGTTTAAACATTTGATATGTCATCTATGTTGTATTCTGAATAAAATATTGAAATTTGAAAATTCCACATCATTGCATTCTGTTTTTATTCACAATTTGTACAGTGTCCCAACGTTTTTGGAATCGGGTTTGTATATAATATATATATAAATATATATATATATATATATATATATATATATATCATTATTTTACATATAGGGTGTACTATACAGCATGGTAACAGTGAGCAGAGGTCTGTGAATGAAAAATCTACAAATCCCATCTTCCATCGTTGCAGAGGGACTCATAGGGGTTGATTTACTAAGGCTGGGTTCACACTTGATTCGCATGCAGCTCACAGCAGGGATCCAGTGCATCCCTGTTCTCCATTTCAGGGACGAATCAGGCCCCAATTTTTGCCTGAATTTGGACCTGAAACTGAGCCAAAGATGCACAGTACTCCTGTGCAATCCGCTCTGCAGCCGCCCCAGGGATGTGTGAACCGGCTCCATTGAGAGCCAGTCACAGTCTCCTGTCATGCTAGTTGGATGCGGGGAAATCCGCATACAATTCGCATAAGTGTGAACCCATCCTAAAGGCAAATAGACTGTGCACTTTGCAAAGTGCAGTTGCACTCTTCAAGTGTAGTTGCTCCAGAAGTTAGTAAATGGGTAGAAGCTCTGCTGACTTCCATCATCCAATTGCCTGCAAGCAAAAATGCTTTTTTTAAATTATCCTTGCACATGATTGGGTATCCTTTGCAAAGTGAAACTTTACCTCATTCACTAAGCTCTGGAGCAGCTACAATTTGCAAAGTGCACAGTCTATTTGCCTTTAGTAAATGAACACCATAGTTATCAGAGGAGCAGGAGTGCAGTAATGCCCCTGAACTTGTCACCCATAGATACATCCTCCAGCCCCATAACTGAAGGATCTGTACCTTGATACGGACTTTTGGCTGAAGGAATAAACCAAATGCACCCACAATCCATTAATTGTGGTCGCAATGCTTTCCAGGCTCAGATACAAAGAATAATAAATGCACAAATATGAGTACATTTATTTTTTTTATTTATCTATTGCAAAAGGTGCACTATGCCAATCAGACATGAAAAAGCTTGTTTTTTGATGGTCTCAGCAGACACAGATTTCTGAATAGTTCTTATTTTCATCCTAACAGTTATCTTTTGCCCCAGGCTTCCACACTAGCTAAATCCCCATAGTTATTGGTATGCCCATCTTGTGAGTGGCTCTGCTTCTGACCTGCAAACATGCCAGTGGATGGCTGAATTGTTTCTCACTCCACTTCAATTTAAAGTGTTTGTTACCCCAACATTTCATATTCCTGATATGTGGCTGCTGTACCATGTATTTGTAAGAGAAAGTATCCCGTTCTCTTTGTATTGCTTCCTTTGTGTGAAATCCCTGGTGTTCCTTCCAGTCCCCCTTGCTTTCCTAAAAAAAACTGACCACAATAAGCAGGAGAACACACCATGGTCAGTTCTCTAGCTATGCTGGGAACTCAGCCTGCTCTCCTCTAATGATCAGAATTGTCCTAACACGCCCCCGCGCACAGCCATTCACTGGGAAGCTCAGTGTGCTGCTGCTTACCCTCTCACCAGCTCTTATGCAGCTGAGAACAGAGGGAACATGATCACTTATAAAAAAGGGAAAATGTTTTTCCTTTCATTTCCATTTCAAAATTAGTGTTTTGTTTTACATGGTGATCGTTCACAACCACTTTAAATAACAAGAGGCTGCAGTTCCATCTAGAAGCACAAGTGAGAAGCTTAACAGTGGTGGATTACAAAAGATTAAAGGGTTAGTTTGTTTTTTTTGAAAACGCACTCTATGAAGTCCATGAATATTATTCCATACCTAAGTCAATTTTAAAAATATCAATTTATGCTCTTCCCAAACCTGTTGGCCTTTTGTGAACGACTTAAAGCCTGCCGCAAACATTTCTGATATTTTTCATATCTTCCTGCCCTGAACCTGCAGGGATGTCATATTGGCAGGACTGTCTGCATGGGAATGTGTGGAACACACGCCCATCACATGGAGCACAAATTCAGATATCCCATGTGAACGAGATCTTAAGCCTTGTACACACGATCAGATTATCAGACAAATTTTCGTCCATTTTATATTGCATGCCAGTCTCATATGGAAAGTAAAGAGGTTACTTTCATACGAAAGTTCTCGTACGACAGAATTCAACTTGAGAAGTGATGTCATGTGTTGAATTGTTTTGTAGGCATTCTTTCATTTCCGAGCATGCCTAGTCTTGATCTTTTTGGACGAAAACTGTACTAATTAAATGAAAATCGGACGTTGTGTTCACATACGATAAACATTTTATAGCCTGCATATCCAGTTTTTGTAATCCGAAAATTCGTAATGGGCTGTTGAAAGCACCATACTAACAATCCAAAAATCGTCAGATCGTTCGTCAGACAAACTTTTACTTCCAATTTTCTTATCGTGTGTTCAGGCCTTTAGGCCCCTTTCCCACTGGCTTTCCGATCAGGTCGGCCTGTCAGTTTTTCAGGCGGATCTGATTGGACAAAGAAAATGGCCTCTGCCCCCACCTATAACTGGCCTTCATAGCAAAGAACACATGGAAGGGCAACGCACATGAAACAAACAAAGATAAAATTCCCAGTTCAATTTGTTGTATATGTGTACTGGTGAGTGGACATACTGGGTGCCTTTGCTGTAATACTATCAGCTGGGCTTCCATTATGCCCCCAATTACCTTTCAGGAGGGATGGGCCACCTCCAGGCTCACCTGCCCCCTATCTATCCATTAGCTTGCATGTGCTCCCACTGTGGAGACTCTTTAAAATTCATTAGAGTTAGGACTGCAGGTAACAGGGAGCCTTGACGTGGCCCTGCAGCTTTCACATGCGTTTGCAAATGTGTGCTAACTAAACCCCTGTATTGACGCAAACTGTTAGACAGGCCAATTTGGTTGGTAAGCAGACTGGTTGGCAAATTGAACTGGGAATTTTATCTTTGTTTGTTTCATGTGCGTTGCCCTTCCATGTGTTCTTTGCTATGAAGGCCAGCTATAGGTGGGGGCAGAGGCCATTTTCTTTGTTGTATATGTGTACTGGTGAGTGGACATACTGGGTGCCTTTGCTGTAATACTATCAGCTGGGCTTCCATTATGCCCCCAATTACCTTTCAGGAGGGATGGGCCAACTCCAGGCTCACCTGCCCCCTATCTATCCATTAGCTTGCATGTGCTCCCACTGTGGAGACTCTTTAAAATTCATTAGAGTTAGGACTGCAGGTAACAGGGAGCATTGACGTGGCCCTGCAGCTTTCACATGCGTTTGCAAATGTGTGCTAACTAAACCCCTGTATTGACGCAAACTGTTAGACAGGCCAATTTGGTTGGTAAGCAGACTGGTTGGCAAATTGAACTGGGAATTTTATCTTTGTTTGTTTCATGTGCGTTGCCCTTCCATGTGTTCTTTGCTATGAAGGCCAGTTATAGGTGGGGGCAGAGGCCATTTTCTTTGTTGTATATGTGTACTGGTGAGTGGACATACTGGGTGCCTTTGCTGTAATACTATCAGCTGGGCTTCCATTATGCCCCCAATTACCTTTCAGGAGGGATGGGCCACCTCCAGGCTCACCTGCCCCCTATCTATCCATTAGCTTGCATGTGCTCCCACTGTGGAGACTCTTTAAAATTCATTAGAGTTAGGACTGCAGGTAACAGGGAGCCTTGACGTGGCCCTGCAGCTTTCACATGCGTTTGCAAATGTGTGCTAACTAAACCCCTGTATTGACGCAAACTGTTAGACAGGCCAATTTGGTTGGTAAGCAGACTGGTTGGCAAATTGAACTGGGAATTTTATCTTTGTTTGTTTCATGTGCGTTGCCCTTCCATGTGTTCTTTGCTATGAAGGCCAGTTATAGGTGGGGGCAGAGGCCATTTTCTTTGTTGTATATGTGTACTGGTGAGTGGACATACTGGGTGCCTTTGCTGTAATACTATCAGCTGGGCTTCCATTATGCCCCCAATTACCTTTCAGGAGGGATGGGCCACCTCCAGGCTCACCTGCCCCCTATCTATCCATTAGCTTGCATGTGCTCCCACTGTGGAGACTCTTTAAAATTCATTAGAGTTAGGACTGCAGGTAACAGGGAGCCTTGACGTGGCCCTGCAGCTTTCACATGCGTTTGCAAATGTGTGCTAACTAAACCCCTGTATTGACGCAAACTGTTAGACAGGCCAATTTGGTTGGTAAGCAGACTGGTTGGCAAATTGAACTGGGAATTTTATCTTTGTTTGTTTCATGTGCGTTGCCCTTCCATGTGTTCTTTGCTATGAAGGCCAGTTATAGGTGGGGGCAGAGGCCATTTTCTTTGTTGTATATGTGTACTGGTGAGTGGACATACTGGGTGCCTTTGCTGTAATACTATCAGCTGGGCTTCCATTATGCCCCCAATTACCTTTCAGGAGGGATGGGCCACCTCCAGGCTCACCTGCCCCCTATCTATCCATTAGCTTGCATGTGCTCCCACTGTGGAGACTCTTTAAAATTCATTAGAGTTAGGACTGCAGGTAACAGGGAGCCTTGACGTGGCCCTGCAGCTTTCACATGCGTTTGCAAATGTGTGCTAACTAAACCCCTGTATTGACGCAAACTGTTAGACAGGCCAATTTGGTTGGTAAGCAGACTGGTTGGCAAATTGAACTGGGAATTTTATCTTTGTTTGGATCTGATTGGACGCTCCATGCAACCCTATGTAGCAGTGGATGTCAGCGGTGACATGTCCGCTGACACCCGCTCCTATCCCATCCAATCCTGTCCATGAAATCCAGACGGATGGTAACCCTATTTTACACCTGTCGATCAGATTGGATTGGATCGGATGAAAATGGACAAGCGGTCCGTTTTCATCCGATCTCCCATGGAGGAGAGCGGGGATCTGACAGGTCAGTCTCTGCACAGTGAGTGGAGACAAACCTGTCATCCGCCTGCTCAGCGGGGATCGGCGGATCGATCCCCACTGAGCAAAACGGGATCCGCCGGGTGGAAAGCCGTGTGAGAGGACCATAACAAGACACTGTGCTTGTACTCCTGTGGTCAGATCTCTGCAGATATGCCCCCTGCCCAGCCCTGCCCAGTTGCGTGACAGCGGCTGGGGTATTTAATGTTTACAGGAGCTACCCCTCAGATAACCACCGCATCCCTTTAAACCAGGACACATATTAATTACACAAGTTCTGAGGCTAATATAATGCACATAAGGCACTAAGTAGGTTTACTTACCACTTTAATCAGCCACAGAACCTGTGTAATTAATATGTGTCCTGGTTTAAAGGGATGAGGTGGTCACCCTACCCTCAGAGCCCACGATGGAGAGTCTGCTTAGCGCTCATGTGACTGCTTAAAAACTATTCAAAAACAGTATTTTTTTTTTTTTGCCTTAAAAGGTTTGCCTTAGATTAGTATTATACTTCATTTAAATGTTTTAGGATAGATAGGGTTTACATTCACTTTTATTAACTAAAATTAGGGGCCTGTTCACACTGATGCATTGCATGCAATCTGATAAGCGCTTTTGAAAATGCATATTGGGGTTGATTTACTAAAAATGGTGCACTCAGAATCCGGTGCAGCTGTGCATATAAGCCAATCAGCTTGTTCAATTAAGCTTTGGCAAAAAAAACCTGGTACCCGATTGGTTTCCATGCAGAGCTGCACCAGATTCTGAGTGCACCAGTTTTAGTAAACAATAGCAAATAACCCCCACTGGGTTGTAGAGAATTTTTATTGTGTTGCGGTGAAATTTAATGCAACACATATGTGTTTTACATACATTTTGCATGCACTTTTATCCTTGGTCACCTTGGGAAAAATTTGATACATGGAATTGTCTGTAGATATCCAAGACAGGATTGTATCGAGGCACCGATCTAGGGAAGGGTACAGAAAAAATTCTGCTGCATTGAAGGTCCCAGTGAGCTCAGTGGCCTCGTTCATCTCTAAATGGAAGAAGTTTGGAACCACCAGGACTCTTCCTAGAACGGGCCGCCTGGCCAAACTGAGTGATGGGGGGAGAAGGGCAGCATAATGCTGTGGGGATGTTTTTCAGTGGCAGGAACTGGGAGACTAGTCAGGATCGAGGGGAAAGAGGAATGCATTAATAATGTACAGAGACATCCTTGATGAAAACCTGCTACAAAGCACTCTGGACCTCAAACTGGGGTGAAGGTTCATCTTCCAACAGGACAATGACCCTAAGCACACAGCCAAGATAACAAAGGAGTGGCTACGGGACAACTCTGTGAATGTCCTTGAGTGGCCAAGACACAGCCCAGACTTGAACCCGATTGAATATCTCTGGAGAGATCTGAAAATGGCTGTGCACCGACGCTCCCTATCCAACCTGATGGAGTTTGAGAGGTCCTGCAAAAAAGAATGGGAGAAACTGCCCAAAAATAGGTGTGCCAAACTTGTAGCATCATACTCCAAAAGATTTGAGGCTGTATTTGGTGCCAAGGGGGCTTCAAGAAAGTATTGCGCAAAGACTGTGAATACTTATGTACATGGTATTTTTATAGTTTTTTATTTTCAACAAAGTTGCAAAGATTTCAAACAAACTTTTTTCATTATGGGATATTGTTTGTAGAAGTTTGAGGAAAATAATTAATCCATTTTGGAATGAGGCTGGCTAGAATGGATAATGGAAACATTCGCAGACATTCGAAAAGAATGTATAATACCACCACCTGCTGCCCAGTGCCGGAAATGTCATATATTATCAAAGTCAAACAGTGTTCATGAGTACATGGAGTACAAATAGAAGGAATGGGCTTAGACTAGAGTTGCCACCTCAATCCCGAACACATACGAGCCCATTGCTAAGAAACAGGCTTAAAATTATTTAAACTCGGAATTTCTTGTTTACTGTTTATGTTGACAGAACCATTTTGCACTCTTTTATATTACGTTGTAACATTTTACTGTACTTCTGAAAACTGAACAAAAATAAATGAAACAGAAAATGATTTAAACTCGGGAAACTGCTGCTGCCTCCCCCCAGCACAGGCTGCCATGTGGCCTCAGGTAGGAGACCTGGAGGCCTAAAACACTGAAGTTGAAACCCATCATTCTCTTGCAAGCTGACTGAGGGAGGATGTCCACGGATCATGTCTGCTACTACTAAGGAAGGCTGCTGTGAGTGCTTTAGGAGCCTTGTGAGTACAGACCCCCCACAAGGGATCCCTGGGACTTGTGTTGCTAAAAATCCCCCTGTAGCAATAATATAGGTCTGCCATTGCTACTGGTAACACTTCCAACACATTTAAGTTGAAAACTCAAGTGTGAGAGCTGAGACAATGACCATTCTGGCATCTTTGGTTTGTTTTTTTTATTTTGTAAAAAGGATGGTAGAAGGGACACTTTGTAGAAAAATGCCTGTTAGCGCTGTCTTGACACCGGCTGAATGCCGGCCAACGCTCCCTGGTGCTTGAAGATACTGTTCTGCTGAACTGTGCTGGAACTTCGACTTTAATACTCAGGTTAACTCAGAAGATCCAGGACTGTAGGACATTTGACTCCTGACACTCTGTTTAGCTCAAAAGTCCGGTGAACAGCTCCCTCCAGCCCTTCACTGACTGAGGTAGCTCCTTGTAACTGCTTGTGCTGCTGCAACCCTTAACACGGTACACTTAACTCTTCAGGGCCCAACCGCTAGTGCCCCCTCTACACTTCAGGGTCCTCTAACTAGGCACCCCCTCTGACACTTTAGGGTCCTCTCACTAGGCACCCCCTCTGACACTTCAGGGTCCGATCACTAGGCACCCCCTCTGACACTTCAGGGTCCGATCACTAGGCACCCCCTCTGACACTTCAGGGTCCGCTCACTAGGCACCCCCTCTGGCACTTCAGGGTCCGGTCACTAGGCACCCCCTCTGACACTTCAGGGTTCTCTCACTAGGCACCCCCCTTGACACTAGCTGGCTCCTGGATCCCTGGAACCCTTACTGGAGTGGTCCCCTCTACACTTCAGGCAGACCCTCAGGGGCAATTCACAGTACTCACGAACTTGCCATGCTTTCCTGGAACTGAACCCCTCTATCTCCACTGGTCCTCGGCACACCAGATCCTCTCTGCAGCTCAGCTCAGCTCTCTCTCTGTACTCTCAGGCAAGCCACCCGAGACACCCGATCCTTCTGACAGGAGGAGAGACAGCCGTATTCTCCCTCCTGGGACTCTGCTTCCCGCCAAAGACGCTGCGTCATGCGCTCCCTGCGGGGGTGGTGCTACAGAGGTTAGTAAGATTGTGGAAAATATGAAAAAAAAAAACGACACATCCATAACAATCTATTAAACATAAAGATCAAAAATCTAATATTTTTATTATTTTATTTTTAATATTGTACAGAACAAAGTGGAATAAATACATTTTCTAACTACAGCAGATGATCAAATGGGTATATGTGTGAAGAATGATTACCAATTTAATTGTTCAACACTTAACCACTTGCCGACCGTATACTTTATATATACGTCGGAAAGCTTGCAATCCCAGGCAAAACCACGTAGCGGTACGTCATTTGCCTGGGAGGAGCTAGGGGGCGAGCGCACGCCCCCGGTCGTCAGCGGGGAAGCTGGCACGAGTGTCAGATGGCTGACCCCGGCGATCTCCCCCCGCTGACAGAGAAGGGCGGTCGGCCGATGTAAACACAGCCGTCCGCCCTTCTCTCTCGGATGATTACAGAGGCTATGTGATCCTGCTATATAGGATCGCATGTCTCTGTGTTCATCTTACAAGCCCAACCCCCCCCCTTAACACAGTTGGAATCACTCCCCTAGGCTTACATTTAACCCCTTGATCACCAACAATGTTAACCCCTTCCCTGCCAGTGTCATTATTACAGTAACGTGCATATTTTTAGCATTGATTACTATAGTAATGTCACTGGTACCCCCAAAAGTGTCAAAATGTCAGTTAGGGGTCCGATCTGTCCACCGCAATGTCGCAGTCCTGCAAAAAATCGCAGATCGCCGCCATTTCTAGTAAAAAAAAAAAAAACCAATAAAAATGACATAAATATTTCCCGTAGTTGGTAAACGCAATAACTTTTGCGCAAACCAATCAAAATATGCTTTTTGCGATTTTTTTAAACAAAAATATGTAGCAGAAAACAAATTGGCCTAAAATCTTAAAAAAATTTGATTTTAATTTTTTTTTTTTTTGGGAATGATATATAGCAAAATGTGAAAAATATTGTTTTTTTGTTGCAAAATTGTCGCTCTTTTTTTGTTTATAGCGCGAAAACTAAAAATCGCATAGGTGATCAAATACCACCAAACGAAAGCTCTATTTGTGGAAAAAAAAAAGAATGTCATTTTTATTTAGGTACAGCATCGCACGACCACGCAATTATCAGTTAAAGTAACGCAGAGCCGAATCGCAAAATAGGGCCTGGTCATTAAGGGGGAAAGTCCTCCGGTCTGAAAGTGGTTAATAACCATAGATGTGAGAAACAAGAAGAATGATTACAGTGATCAAGTAAGCACAGTATATGTAACAGGATGGGTAATCACCTAAATGATCACAAAGAAGGTAACTGCAACTTTCCATTTATTAAACAAGTGCAAAGTTAGAATTAATAATGTAAAACAAGTTTAAGATGTCGAAGAGTATGCATACTGTGCAGAACAATACAAAACAGATAATGAAGCTGAACAAACATGGACTCCTAAAAGCATTATTTCCGTGGCTCAATTAGAGCAACATATGGCTCCATAGCATAGTCTGTATACAGAGTCTGGCTGAGCATGACTCCTGCAGTACTCTAGTAATTGGTAAGATGCTCCTAACCTTACCTGGCTCTTTTGCTATTGCTGTGTGCTATTAGGCTCCTGCCCAGTTGCCTACATCAGTTCTGACAGTGGAGTGCCTCTCACCTGGCTGCAGATCACTTGTCCAGCTACTTCTGCTTCATTCAGAGTGGCCTTTCTGAGTTGCTGAAGGAGGGAAGCTGAGGAATGTGTGGGAAGTGGAGGTAAAAGAACCTGTTCCTGCATCTGAGGGGCACCCTACTATATATATCTATATATATATATATATATATATATATATATATATAGATATATATATATATATATGTATCTGATTGACTCAGAAATGGAAGCTCTGACTTTCTTCTAATTTCACTGCCTCCTTGCTTGTTCTGCATCAAAAAATGTATTGGGTCTAAAGAAGGTCCAGGCAACTAGCATTTATCAGGCAAGACAGCTGAAATGTAAATGTTAGAAATGGCCAATTAGTAGGGACTTTTGGACTTTTGTTGGAGAATACTAAATCTGAAAGGGCCCATGGTATATCTTCCACACCTCCAAGCTTGCCTCTTCCTGATCTAGAGTGCTATGTTAAAGAGGTTGTAAAACTCCCCCAAAAAAATAAAAAATAAATTAAAACCTGTAAGACAAAGGCATAATGAGCTAGTATGCATCGCATACTAGCTCATTATGAAATACTTACCTTAAAATAAAGCCCCCACAGTGCGGCACGCTCACTGTTTACACAGCGTCTATTCAGGTTCCATCCAAGTTCGCGTGCTCCGGCCATCTGATTGGCCAGAGCCACGATGACGTCACTGCCCTGCATTCGCGCGGGAGCTGCTGTTCACAGCACAGGACTCTGAAGGATCAGCACAGGCGGCATTCCTTCAGAGCACATGCGCCAGTAATGTCACTGGCTGCATGTAAAGTAAATATCTCCTAGACAATGCATGTCTAGGTGATATTTACAGTACCTATAGGTAAGCCTTATCATAGGCTTAATTATAGGTATAAGTTACAGAGGAAGCTTTACTTCCTCTTTAAGTGTAAAATATCCACATTTTTAAAACTACCCTGTCTGCTAACCACTGTATAGCAGAGCAATGAAAGTTTACTGCTGTAGTCATCTATTTGCTCTCTTATGTTTGTACACCACTGCCATCTAGTGGAGACTTTTAAAACAAATTACATTTACCCAGTTTCAGCTTATAGAAACACTTTTTGATGGTGATTACACTATATTACTAAAAGTATTGGGACGCCTGCCTTTACACGCACATGAACTTTAATGGCATCCCAGTCTTATGCCCCGCACACACGTTCAGATAATCGGACGACTTATCGTTCGCATTTTGCTGCTTGATATTAACATCGAATTCAACAATGCGTACAAACCGTATGATCTTTGTCGTACGATTCGGGAAAAGCTTCCTGGTTGCATAGCTACGTATCAGATGGTGCAAAACAAAAACAATGGCAGCCAGGCTTTTTTAGTGTTTCTGAGCATGCGCGGTCTTTGTCGATCGTTTTTTAGCGGACGAATAGTGTACTGATGAAACGATTGTCGTTCGCGAGGCTATCGTATGACAGAAGTTTTCCTGTTTGTCCCTTCGGATTTTGTTGGATGAAATGTCGTGATCGGCTGTCGAAAGCTGTGTACTAACGATCAGATTATCGTGCGATCAGGTCAAAAGCGAGTTTTGTCGTACGATTATCGGAACGTGTGTACGGGGCATTAGTCTGTAGGGTTAAATATTGAGATTGCCCACCCTTTGCAGCTATAACAGCTTCAACTCTTCCGGGAAGGCTGTCCACAAGGTTTAGGAGTGTGTCTATGGAAATGTTTGACCATTCTGCCAGAAGCGTATTTGTGAGGTTAGGCACTAATTTAGTCACAATCTCTGCTCTAATTCATCTCAAAGGTGTTCTATCAGGTTGAGGTCAGGACTCTGTGCAGCAGCAGTTTCCTGTGACTGCTGTTGTGTCCACAGAGGATCACCAATCCAAAAACCAATTACAGCGATCACATGTCTAATAGTAAACATGGCTTCCATTCATACAGTCTTTGAGAACTACTATGATCTTTGTGATTGATCACATGGTACAGGACCAAGCATCATCTTCCTGTACCATGTGATAGCTGTAGCCAATCACAGCTATCACAGTAGTTCTCAATGGCTGCATGATGCATCCGAGAACTGTCAGAAATTATTGCTTTTACAGCCACGCGCAACCATCTCTAGGGTTTACAGAGAATGGTCCAAAAAAGAGAAAATATCTAGTGAATGGCAGTTGTCTGGACAAAAATGCCTTGTTTATGTCAGAGGAGAATGGGCAGACTGGTTCAAGATGATAGAAAGGCAACAGTATCTCAAATAAACACTCGTTACATCCAGGGTATGCAGAATACCATCTCTGAACACACAACACATCAAACCTTGAAGCAGATGGGCTACAGCAGCAGTAGATCACACCGGGTGCCACTCCTATCACCTAAGAAGAGGAAACTGAGGCTACAGTTCACACAGGCTCACAAGACTAGACAATGGAAGATTGGAAAAACATTGCCTGGTCTGATGAATCTCGATTTCAGCTGCAACATTCAGATGGTAGGGTCAGAATTTGGTGTAAACCACATGAAAGCATTGATGCATCCTGCCTTGTATCAATGGTTCAGGCTAATGGTGGTGGTGTAATGGTGTGGGGTATATTTTGTTGGCACACTTTGGGCCTCTTAGTACCTTGGTACCATCGATTAAACACCATGGCCTGCCTGAGTATTGTTGCTGACCATGTCCATCCCTTTATGACTGCAGTGTACCCATCTTCTGATGGCTCCTTCTAGCAGGATAATGCACTGTGTCACAAAGCTCAAATCATCTCACCACTGGTCTCTTGAACATGACAATGAGGTCACTGTACTCCAATGTCCTCCACAGTCACCAGATCTCAATCCGATAGAGCTCATTTGGGATGTGGTGGAACGGGAGATTCACATCATGGATGTGCAGCCGACAAATCTGCAGCAACTGCGTGATGCTATCATGTCAGTTTGGACCAAAATCTCAGAGGAATGTTTCCAACACCTTGTTGAATCTATGCCAGGGAGAATTAGGACAGTTCTGAAGGCAAAAGGGGTCCAACCCAGTACTAGCAAGGTGTACCTAATAAAGTGGCCGGTGAGTATATTTATATTTGTGCATATATATATACATATATATACACATATATACACATATATACACATTATATATATATATATATATATATATATATATATATATATATATATATATATATATATATATATATATATATATATATATAATGTTAGCAATTGGTAGGGTCTTTTGTTGGGTATTATTGTCTCTCAAAGGGCCCATGGTATATCTTTGGACACTTCAGTGTACCTTCCACACCTCCAGGTGTTCCGCTTCCTGATATAGAGTATTGTGTTAAGTGTAAAATATTCACAGTTTCAAAACTACTCTGTCTGCTAGCCATAGTATAACAGAACAATGATGGTTATAACTCAAGAAAAGTTTACTGCTGGAGTCGTCTATTTTGCTCTCTTAAAATTATACACTGCTGCCATCTAGTGGAGACTTTTAATATAAATTACATTTCCCCAGTCTCAGCTAATTGAAACAATTTTTAGTGGGGAATACAATGTAATAGAATCTTTGTCATCTTTTCTGTGACTCTGTTGCACATTATCTGCATGGTTTATTATAACTGGAGGAGACTAAAGCCATCTAAGAATCCTTGGGGCTGTGGATAAAAGAAGACCAAACTTGCATCCCTTCCAATGAAAACACAATGAAAACACAAAACTCCTAATTCACTCCCAAGTTATCTCTCGCCTCGACTACTGCAACTCCCTCCTCATTGGCTTACCTTTAAATAGGCTATTCCCCCTTCAGTCCATCATGAATGCTGCTGCCAGACTCATCCACCTTACAAACCGCTCAGTGTCTGCTACTCCTTTCTGCCAATCACTACATTGGCTCACACTCACCCAACAAATTAAATTCAAAATACTAACAATAACTTACAAAGCTATCCACAACTCAGTCCCCAGCTACATCACTAGCCTAGTCTCAAAATACCAACCAAATCGTCCTCTCTATTCCTCCCAAGACCTCCTGCTCTCTATCTCCCTCGTCATCTCCTCCCATACTCGCCTCCAGGGCTTCTTTTGAGCCTCTCCCATCCTTTGGAATTCCCTACCCCAATCTATCCGACTATCTCCAACTCTATCCACTTTTAGGTGATCCCTGAAAACTTTTCTCTTCAGAGAAGCCTATCTTGCCCTCACCTAACAACTTTACTTTTATTTTCTATATCAACTCATTCCCTACAGTTATTGCCTTTTGTATCACTTGACCCTCCCTCCTAAATTGTAAGCTTTATTGAGCAGGGCCCTCTGATTCCTCCTGTATTAAATTGTATTGTAACTGTACTGTCTGCCCTAACATTGTAAAGCACTGTGAAAACTGTTGGCGCTATATAAATTCTGTATAATAATAATGATTATCACCCCTTAAAGGGGAAGGCTATATGAGACCCATTGGATACATACAGTAGGTCTAAAAAGAAAGTGAGAGCATTGTGCAACGTGGGAAAACACGTGTAGCACATCGGTTTGGAGTGTTTTGCATCATGAAATTGGTACAGACTGCATGGATATTATTTATGAACTTTATTTGATGTGTGGACTTTAATAAGTTAAAAATTTAAAAATACCAGGATAGGGAAAGCTGTTTTATTGGTATACATGACATATATTAGGCAAGCTTGGTGAAGGCCTGAGACATCTCAACTTGGGTATTCGGAATGTACCGGGTAAAGCAATCGGATTTCCATATGCCTAATCTTCTTGTGACATGACCCGACATCCCGTGTCGGGAGGCGGGCAAGGCCGCTTTGATTCAGCAGGAGAGTCCGGGAAACTGGTTAGGGTTTGAGGCCTAGATAAGCCAGGAGAATGCGAACATGTCTGATGAACTGGCGCTAGCTGTTAATGGGCTGGAGGGAAAAGGCAACAGTTGTGATAACAACTGGTCCAGAACCGCTACTGGACACCATTCGTTGTGGGTCTGGAAGAATTTGATGTTGACGCAGGTGCCGGACTGTTGAGTTTTGGATACTGCCAGATATAGGACAAAATGGTCTTCAAGGTGGGCCAGATGGCACCTGCGTAGCACCTGGCAACCGGGGCCACTGTAACTGAACTCACAGAGCCGTAGGAAGCCATAGAAGGGCAGGTAGATAGCTGCTTGGATGACCAGGCTGGGGAGTAACTCCAAAGGGGACTGTGACAGGATGTCTAACATGTCCCGGAATATGGAACTTGATATGGGCAGGCATTTGCTACTGGCTACGGGCTGATGTTTCTGGATGCCACGCAGAAATGCTTTGACTGCATGGGTTTTGCACAATGAGGGTTTCCCAGGGGCTTTGAGGGAGAGGAAATGCTGGATGCCAGCTAGGTACAGTCTGACAGTGTTGTGGGACAGGCTCAGATGAGTGTGCCAGTAAGACACGAAGGCAAGGACGTGCTTGATGTGACCTGTGTCGGTCCCGGGGCATGGGCTAGGAATTTGCCGTACACATTCCAGGCGGTGCGGTAGGCCTTGAGTGTGTTGGGCGACAGTGACCGGTTTATGAGCAGTGTAGAATTGTAAAGGTGGTTTTTTAGCTCATCGTTAGCTATGACCAAGGTGGGATAGGAAATGAGTTTGGGTGGGCTCCGGGTCTCTGTAAGAAATACAAAGAAAAATTGAGGCGGGACAGTGCGTCTGCTATGAGATTGAACTTGCCAGGTATATAAGTACAGCGCACATTGAAATTTTAGTGAAGAGATATCTGCATCAGCCTACGTAGGAAGGACATGATGGCCAGGGACTAGGACCTGCCTTTGTTGACAATCTCAGCCATGGCTAAGTTGTCAGTGGAGAAGACCATGGTCTGCCCCAACCAGGTGTGTCCCCAGACCTGAGCTGCCGTGATGATAGGGTATAGCTCGAACAATGAGGACGTCTGGCTGAACCCCGGGGCCAGGTGGATTTCCTGCAACCATAGACCTACAAACCAATGGGTGCCAGAAATGACAGCGAAGCCTGTGGAGGCTGCTGCATCTGTTACTTTATGAGATGAGGAGGCTGAAGCTGCTGAGATGAACATGGATACGCCGTTCCAGTTCTCAAGGACTTTGTCCCACATTGCTAGATATGCAGCAGCTGCCTGGTCTAGCCTGATGGTTTGATTGGGGTCCTGTGCGTGGCAAAGGAAGACCAGGAGGCGAGAAATTGAGGAACACCCCTGAGGAACAATCCTCATAGCAAAGTTCAGCATGCCTAACAGGGACTGTAGCTGTCTCTTGGTGCAACTTTGTGAGGTGGTAAAGGTGTGAATGACTGCCCTATTTCGGGACAGCTTGTCAGGGGGTAGGCTGGCCTGCATAGAGCAGTGTCAAGGTTGATTCCTAGGAAGGTGATGGACTGCACAAGACCTTCCAATTTATGCTCCGCTATGAGCACATTGAAGTTGCCGCACACTACCCTTAATTTGTCTAAATCTGAGGGGGGCTCATCGAGCTGTTTGATCAGCAGGAAGTTGTCCAGGTAATGGATGACTTTCTGGCACTGCACCTGGTGAGTTAGGATCCGGGTGAGGGACTGAGCGAACGTATCGAAGAGCTGAAGATCAGTTTGGAAGCAAAGTAGTATGAATCTCTCGATATGCCGTGCTGCTGCTGCCACAAGGAAGGTTCAGTGGGTAAGAGCTTAAAAGCATCTGAAATGTCTGCCCTAAACAGCCATGCGCCCGTACCTACGCTAATGATGGACTGTATAGCAAAGTCAACAGACACATACGTGATAGAGAACTCTTCGGAAGGAATCAGTGAGTTAAGACTGGGGATGTGGGAGTAATGAGGCGCGGACAAGTCATGCACCAAACATAATTTATTTGAGAATTTGCTCTTGACAAGCCCAATAGGGCTAACTCTCCATGTCTCAAATGGCAACTCAGTGAAGGGGCCGATAATGAATCAGCAGTCCAGCTCGGTCTGCAACAGATTGTCAATAGCCTGCTCGTCAGTGGAGGCTGAGCACCATGAGTTCCTGCACTCATGGGTGGTGTGAGGTAATGATGGGTGGGTGATGAGCCCCGTGTGGAATCCAGAGATAAACCCACGCACCAGGAATAGCTCATATGTGGGTGACAGGTGGGGGGAAAGGTAGAACTCCAGCCATTGTACGTTCAACAGACTCAGTCAGGACAAGTTGGGATGCTTGAGGGTGCATGTGCTCTTAGGATGAGCTCTATGACAGTTGACATAATGTGGAGCGGTCGGCATTGGTTGAAGCTGCAAGTGCCATTGTTGAAGTGGTTGCAGATAGGCATCTTGCCTAGTAACTGGATGGGCCGTCCCAACTTGTCCACCTGAGGATGTTGCATAGGGGCAAGCATGCCTTGAGTGGCACTAGAGATATAGGGAAAGGTCAAGGAATGTCTGGCGTCCATGTTGGAGCACCAGTTTGCCATGTGCGTGGAGGACTGGCCAACAGCGCAAAGCTGAAAACGCAGACCCGCAAAGTGGTGGCAGAACAACTCTGTGTAAATGATGCTCCAATTCGGGCTGGTTTGACACTGGGCGAGTTTGGCTGCGGCTCTGGCTGCGAACGAGCGGTGGTAGTCGTAAAACGCAGAGCCTCAGTATTTTTACCCTAAGTCAACCACGACATGGAGGTACACATCCATCTCTTCCATCCTGCTGGGGTTGGCCAAGCACAGCACGTCCCTAAACAAGCTGAAGGCCAGCACAAACTCTGTGATTGACAGTTTGCGATTGAGCCTGGGGTCTTTGGCCTTCAGAATCACGGACACGTCCCCCCAGGCATAGGATTTATTCTCGACCAGATCGTGGACCGAGATGAGCAGGGAGGCCAGGTAAACATCCTTTCCCTCCAGGATGTCCTTCCTAATGCCGGCAGGGTCGAGGTGTGCAGGAAAAATAGTGGAACTAGTGTCCAATGTACCTGTGGTCCGCTGGGCGCACCTCTAGGACTCCTACTTTCGCCTGCACATTGGAGACTGCTGCATTCAGCGTGCCGATCATGGTGGGCAGCTGGGTGAGAGCTGAGAAGATGGACTGCAGGGATGCTTGCTGGAGGCCGGGTGCAGCTGCTTCCCTGAGGGACTAAGTGCTGCCTGGCTCTGAACCCGTGGTGGGTGACGGAGGAGTGGAGGCAAGGTCCTCACTGCCGGACCATGACAGACTCCAGCTATAATGAGAAAAGAGGAGGGGAGGGGTATGTTTAAGAAGAGTTTTGGAAAATGAGAACAGCGGAGGAGAGCAGAGTACATAAGAATAAGTAAGAAGCAAGGGGGAGGAAGAACAGAAAAAGGAACAACAGGCGTAGTGGAGAACACGATGCATTCTGGTGAACGCTGAAGAGTGGAAATTTAGAAAACTCTAAGAGTGTGGGGCAACCAAGGTTAACCAGGAGGAGACTGGCCAAATAACCAATAGCTCAGGTGCCTGATCAGTGTCATGCACGGATCTGTGAACCAGAGCTTCAGGGCGTACTGGGGTGGGAAGCTGCAGTTTGGTTGTGGCCTCAGTAGGAATGTTGCATTCTGTAGTAGGTGATGTATGGTTGACCTGCTAACGCCTGCACTGTCAGCAATCAACTGTTTAGCAACCATGTCTGCGTAGTTTGAAGGTGTTGTCCTTCAGAAAATAGGTAAGAAAGAAAATGTGACGGTAGCTAAGCACCAGACGGCAGCCCAGTTAGTGTATGTGAGGTTGAGATGAATAAAGGGTGCTGCAGGTTGATGTGGAAGAGTATCTCGTGTACTACCCACCTGACTCGTTCCCTGATACTATAGAGGTCCTCGTTGTGGCCGAGACTAATCTGGCGACCGGGAACCTGAAAAAGGTAACATCGAGGTCCAGGTTTAACCTGGCGTGAAGGAGAGCCCTAAGCCCACCCCCTCGCTCCTAAACATGACCCCACCACCACCCCGGGTAAAAGCATGCGAAGCTCTGCATGTGTGTATGTATGTCATAATACCTGCAAGAAAAACGTCCAATCTTATGCAGGATGGCACAACCTGACCTCACTGAAAGACAGACAAGAAAACGTGAGTGGCCGGGAGGAGTGCCACTGGAGACGAGCTTGCAACATGTGTTTCAAAAATGTAGCCTCAAATGGAGGCAAAAACAAGCAGTAGAGAAAAGTGGAAGATGTATGGGGATAACCAAGGCCATGCTGACAGAGTGACTTAAATAAATGAGCTGACACTGAAAAGAGGCATGCTGAAGCATGTCGGCTTTTGCGGCCCAAGAAGTCACATGAGTTGTAAGTGTGAATGGGGAAAATGAGTGGTATGAGTGGTGACTGAGCTTGTGGCAAAGAACCTCGAGAAGGAGACCGTGTAGCAGAAGCTTGTGGTGCCTGTGAATGAGTAATGAGTGGTATAAGTGGCGACTAAGAGCTTGTGGTGGGGACCTCGTGGGGGAGGCCGTTTTGCGGAAGCTCGTAGTGCCTGTAAACGGATGATGAGCAGTAATTGAGAGCTTGTGGCAGAAACTTCATGGGGGAGGCCGTGTTGCAGAAGCACAGTGCCTGTTGGAAAAACATAAAAAAAAATATATATATATATTTATATTATTATAATTATTTTCGTCTTTTTTTTGTAGAAAGCAGGTTCAACCTAGTGCAGGATTGAACAACCTGAACACGACTGACCTAAGGAAGAAACGACAGACAAGAAAACGTGAGTGGCCGAAATGTGTGCCACTGGAGACAATGGTCAGATCGTGTGCCACTGGAGATGTGCTTGCAACGATTGCAAGAATGTAGCCTCGACAGGGAGGCGAAAACAAGGACAAATCGTGCCGACTCGGGTCGGAGTTATGAAGCTAGAGTATCGTGTGTTTGAGTGAGTGCGACCGTATGAATGGTCTGATTAATGACTGGTTGCTTGTGGCAGGAGCCTCATGAGCGAAACAGCTGCAGAAAGCTGTGATGTGTGTGACAAGTGAAATCGACTTGTGTCGTGCCGAGGATATGAAACACTATGTCGCCGACATGACCAGGATTTGAATCGGGTCGTCATAGAGTGTTAGGGTGCCACCCCCTCCTCCAAAACCAAACACATACCAACCACCCAGCCCCCCAGGCTAATCAAAGTGCAGACAAGGCACCAGGAGGGCCTAATTACCACCTCAATCAGCCACAGAACCCATGCAAACAATACATGCTGATCTCCAAATGGATGAGGCGGCAACCCCATACACAGTGAATTCTATGACCAGTGAAGCCTGTGTCTAGTGATATCGGACAACGAATGACAGCAGCTTGGATCTATGAACGAATCATATGTTTGTGGATGGGATGACAAGCAAGGCAGAGGGAACCTGCAAATCTACTACGCCTGTGCCAAATGATGTCGGGACACGACCGACAACAACTTGGAGGCAGCTAAGTACGAAAGGGATGGGGGATAGGAAACATAATGAATCGTAACATTACAAAATAATACGAATTCCATCTGGAAACAGTGAGCGAGAACCGCTGACGAAGACCATGAACCGAGAAGCTGCAACACACTTGTAATCAAGCGCACAGACTCGGCCTAGTGACATGTAGTATCGTGCACTGGAACCGACAAGGAACACAGGTGAGTGGGCTGCTTACATACCCCCCTCCCCTGGGCTCCCACAATAAATTCAGGCTACTGGCCTTCTAATATATATATATATATATATATATATATATATATATATATATATATATATGTGTGTGTTACATCCATTACATTTGGAGACTGCACAGTTATACTGGGACATATTACATGTCATTTTAGTATATTTTGAATTTGTATATATTTTTTAGCATGCAGGAGATTATTTTGATTTTGGTTAATTTTGTTTTTGTGGGGGGACAATAAGGATTTTTAGGTACAAAATCAGCAGACAGTATGTATCTTAGTGAAAAGTCCAGGCCAGATTAGGTAATACGAATCAGTGGCAGACATAAGCAGGCAAGAGGAATCCAAAGAAGAGTCAGATGAAGCCAGGTCAGTAGGTCACACGGTAAAGCTGAAGACCATCCAGCAATAATACTAGGCAGGTCTCAGGCTTAAAGCGGAGTTCCGACCTCGGGAGTCAATTTTAGCTAAAAATACCCCCGGGACAGTCAGGGCTAGGCTAGTACATTCCATAATGGATAGCCTCTGAACTGTCCCGGGTCGCACTTACCTTTTAGAAGAAATACTTACCTTGAAAATTTCTTCTCCAGCGCTGCCATCTAAGGTGTGGGCAGCTGAAGCCACAGCATCTCTCTTCTTGTCCTCTTCCGTGACGTCGGAGTCCCACAATGCACTGCTCGTCACTTCCGGTGCAGGCGCGGCATCCCTACACAGCTTCTGGGCCACAGAGGGAGGAAGTGGAAGGAAGGTGAGTATATTTTCTTCTATAATAAGGTAAGTGACCAAAAAAGAAAAATCGCCAGTATCCATTTCTTTTTCAGTTTGCACTCAGCAAGCGGATGGCCCAAAACCAATTTTTTCGATTTTGAGGCCGGAACTCTGCTTTAAATAGGCCGCTGGGTGGCAGAATCTGTGGTATGCGGCCATGTGTGCACGTGTGAAGAGCATGCCTGCATGCCAACGTGCGCATTCTCTATCCTGCAAGTCCAGTTCTACATCTATATTCACGAGTATAACTATGTGCATGTAAATCAGCACAGCTGGCTTTAGGTTCCTGACACTATGGGGTTCATTTACTAAAACTGCAGAGTGCAAACTCTGGTGCAGCTGTGCATGGTAGTCTATGAGCTTCTAACTTTGGCTTGTTCGATTAAGTTATGAAAAAAAAACCTGGAAGCTGATTGGTTTCTATACAGGGCAGCACCATATTTTGCACTTTCCAGTTTTAGTAAATCAACCCCTATGTTTGGAATAAACTTATGTTTGGACTTGAATATTACAGTTTGGTGCTACAATTCCAAATTCATCCAATATTTTGATCTAGGTACCCCAGACAGACCTCAACGCAAGGTCCAAAATCTCTCTGCAATCTATCCTGGAGGAACACAGCCTTGTCTCGGGATAACTCGGGACTTGACAATCAAGGAGCAGTAGCTCACTGATCAATAATTTTTTCCTGTTGGCACCACTCCACCCGACATCCTTTGATTATTGCCTTATTAAACAGCTATGGCAGCCAGATAAGGTTGGACACATGGGGGTTGATTTACTAAAACCGGAGACTGCAAAATCTGATGCAGCTGTGTATGGTAGCCAATCAGCTTTCAATTTCAGCTTGTTCAGCCTGGAATTTATATTTCATTTAGAATCATTGTAGGAGTTATAAAATAATCAGAACTGTGTTGTTGGTAAATCAGTGATGTATGTCTAAATCTCAGCAGAAGCCTTTATCAAAGAGAAAAAATGGAGAGCTGCTATTGAGCTTCCCTAATATAGTAATTTACTAAAACTGGAGAGTGCAAAATCTGGTGCAGCTGTGCATAGAAACCAATCAGCTTCCAGCTTTTAGGGTCCTTTCACACCTGTCTGTTCCGCCGCCGGACTCCGTTTTGCTCAGCGGGGGATCGATCTTCTGTGTGTTGAGACGGAGCTGTCAGATCCCCGCTATCCTCTATGGGGGAATCAGATGAGAACGGACCGCCTGTCCGTTCTCATCCGATCCGATCCACCAGACGGATGGAAAATAGGGTTTCCATCCGTAAAGATTTGACGGACAGGATCGGATGGAATGGCAGCGGGTGTCAACAGAGATGTCTCCACTGACATTCGCTGCCCCATAGGGATGCATGGGGCATCCAATCAGGTCTGCCTGAAAAACTGACAGGCGGATCTGATCGGACCGTATGTGTGAAAGGGACCTTAGGCCCCTTTGACACGTACGGTGCGTTTGTCAGTTTTTCATCCATCCGTTGACAGATGAAAAACGGACATCAATGCACAGGTCACATGTCAGCCTGTCTCTGTTGCACTGGCCGATGTCGCACAACATTCGGCCCATGTTTACTAGGCTTTAGAGACATTTTCAAATAATTCTGCAGATGGGGCAAGGTTAGCAATTCTAACAAGTGATACAGTCTAGGGTATATTCGAAGAGTGCACCTTTTTAAGTTCAACAGCACTTTTGGCACTGTATGCCACCAGACTAAAATTAAAATGAAACAATCCAAAATAATTCATAGTGCAGACTTTCAGCTTTAATTCAAGGGGTTGAACATAAATTTCAAGTACAAATTTTCGGAACTGCAACCATTTTTATACACAGTCCCCCCATTTTTAGGGACTCAAATGTAATTGGACAAATGAAGATAATCATAAATAAAATGTTCATTTTTAATATTTTGTTTAGAACCCTTTACTGGCAATGACTGCCTGAAGTCTGGAACCCATGGACAGTACCAAAGACTGGGTTTCCTCCTTTTAGATGCTTTGCCAGGCTCTAACTGCAGCTGTCCTCAGTTGTTCTTTGTTTGTGGGTCTTTCTGCCTTTGGTTTTGCCATCAGTAAGTGAAATGCATGCTCAATTGGGTTGAGATCAAGTGACTGACTCGGTCATTGCAGAATGTTCCACTTCTTTTCCTTCAAAAGCTCCTGGGTTTCTTTTTGCAGTGTGTTTTGGATCATTGTATGTCTGGACTGTGAAGCGCCGTTCAATCAACTTTGCTGCATTTGGCTGCATCTGGGCTGACAGTATATATCTAAACACTGCAGAATTCATCCGGCTGCTTCTGTCTTCTGTCACATTATCAATAAACACCAATGACCCAGTGCTACTGGAAGCCATGCATGTCAATGCCATCACACTGCCTCCACCATGTTTTACAGATGACGTTGTGTGTTTTGGATCATGAGCTGTTCCAAGCCTTCGCCACACTTTTTTGTTCCCATCATTCTGGTACAGATAATTCTTAGTTTTATCTGTCCAAAGAATGCTTTTTCAGAACTGTTCTGGCTTTTTTAGATGTTTTTTGGCAAAGTCTAATCTGGCTTTTCTATTCTTCAGGCTTATGAATAGTTTGCACCTTGTGGTGAACCCTCTGTATTTGCTTTTGTGAAGTCTTCTCTTGATGGTAGACTTTGACAATGATACGCCTACCTCCTGGGCAGTATCCTTCACTTGTCTGGATGCTGTGAATGGGTTTTTCTTTATTATAGCGAGGATCCTGCGATCATCAACCACTGTTGTCTTTTTTATGTTGCTGAGCTCACCAGTGCATTCTTTTTTCCTCAGAGTGTACCACACTGTGATTTGGCCACGCCTTATGTTGCTGCTATATCTCCAATAGATTGTTTTCATTTTTGAATCCTTACATTGGCCTATTTCACTTGCATGGACAGCTTCTTTGAACACATGATGTAGGTTGACAGCAGTAGATTCCATGCAAATGCAAATACCTTGAAAAAGTGGGAATGGCTATTCTTAAGAGCTGTAATTCCTAAACCCTTCCTCCGATTTGGATGTACATACCCTCAAATTAAACCTGAGATTGTGCACTTTCAGCCCATGTCCTATTATATAACTATAGCTTGAATATGTTTTGGTAAATACCTAATAAAAGCTACAATTGTGCCTGTGTCCAAATATATATGGACCTAACTGTAAGTATGGACCTGGAAACCATGGTCATTGTGGTCTTCTAGATAAGGCTAAAGGGCCTAGTGGTGTAGTGGTTAGCACTTTCACCTATAAAAGAGGGTCGCTGGTTCGAATCCCAACCACGACACTACCTGCCTGGAGTTTGCATGTTCTCCCTGTGCCTGCGTGGGTTTCCTCCCACACTCCAAAGACATGCTGGTAGGTTAATTGGATCCTGTATAAAAAATTGGCCTTACTATGTGTATGTATGAATGTGAGTTAGGGACCTTAGATTGTACGCTCCTTGAGGGCAGGGACTGATGTGAATGTGCAATGTATATGTAAAGCGCTGCGTAACTTGACAGCGCTATATAAGTACCTGAAATAATAATAATAATATAGGAGTTGAAGAGGATATTTTAGAAAAAGTACAAAAGGCGTATAGGACTAGGAAGAGGATATCAAAGCAGTAAAACAAAAACAAAAAAAAGACGCAATTTAAGGAAAAGACATAAAAGATGCAGAGAAAGAAAAAAGGAAAGGCAAAGGGGCACAAACAAGGATATTGCAAATTATATATACAATAATCTGTATTCCAGTTGTAATCCTCCCAAATATGATACATTTGACCTGTGTGAGGTTGGGTAAATGTAGGACCACATATAAGAGCACAACAAAGCAACTTTTCTTTGCTAGAATACCAAAAAGGATTTTTCTGATATTTATTCCTGGGGTCAGCTCAAATTAACAAATAATAAAAAAAAAATGTACCCCTATAAATGTGTAAAGGAGCCTTCTTGACCTCAAGGCATAATCTTTGTTGCTAAGAAGAATGTGGTTGCTCCTGTTGGTGAAAATTTTACGTCCGTATAAAAAGGTGTGATCCAGTCCGCTTTTTATGAGGTACCTCATTATCCAGCTTTGTAATGGTGCTCATTTATGGTTTTTGTTTTTTTTAAGAATCTTTATCAAGATTACCCCTGTCAACGATTTTTTTCCTTTACATGTTCAATCTGGGCTTCTCTGTTAGTGGGTTTGGAACAAATCTTGAGAACCTTCAGAAATTGTAAGGCTGGGAGATTCTCTCACAGATGTTTGGTGTGTGCACTAGAAAAGTGCAAGATAGGGTTCTTATCAGTGGGTTGAGAATATAGTTTAGTGGAAATATTACCACCCTGTTACTGAGACCTCCACCTTATAAAAATGACAGAAGATCCAAGAACATACAGTAAACCCCCTTCCATCGCGGGGGTTACGTTCCGGACCCACCCGCGAAAAGTGAAAATCCGCAAAATAGAAAAACCCTATTAAAATACACTATAGGCATGTTTTTTTTTACTGTCACTGTACGTGTAAAAGCATTTTGAGGTCTTTAAACACACTTTTAAAACAATAGAAACTGATTTAAGCACATAAAATATACTGAGAGACAGAGCAAAAGCTTTGAAAAACACAAAAATATTAAATTTTCAATAATTTATTTAGTAAAATAACATTACAGAAAAAAACGCAATATACCCGGACCGCGAAAACTGAACCGCGATGGAGCGGGGGTTTACTGTATATAAGTTTGAATTTAAGAGTTGGAAATACCGAACTAAAAAAGAATAAACTACTCAAGTTGCATTTGGTTACCATCCCAAATGAAAACATATATCAGAACCCTGCTTTCACATCTTAAAAGATACAGTATGTTGCCTCAGAAGTACAGTATGTTACCACACAAGCAAACCTGACAGTACTACACATTTACAAGAAAATATTCCCCTTAAACTTGACACGATTGTTATATCGGACCAACTCCAGCTCTATAGAATGAACTTTGATGGAATGCTAGCTGGTCTTTCCATGAGAAAATATAAAATATATATCTAATAAGCTAATGTCCATACCAACCAGTATGCATTAGGGAGACTGTCCAATGGGTTACAATCGAGGATAAAAAATGGCCAGTGTCTTTGAGGTTAAAAAAAAAAAAGGCAGGAACACCACAAGGGGCTGTAGACAGAAATTCAAAAAACTGCCCAATGGTTGCATAACACCCTGGGAGCCTTATTCAACGGACAAGTATTAACCACTTGCCGACTTCCGACAGTAATCCCACTGCGGCACTGCGGCTCCCCTGGGTCCAGCGACGTAGACCTACGTCGCTGGACTCCTAGTGAATTTAGACACAGCGGGAGTCAGGCCAGAGGAGGAGAGGTGGCGATTGCCGCCTCTTTTCCCCGATCGTCGGGGAAAGTGTGAGAAGACCTGCCTGCTTATGTAAACAAAGCAGGCGGATCTTCTCAGTGACAGACAGGGAGAGATCACAGGATTCAGCATAGCTGAACCTGCGATCTCTGTCTGTGTCACAGAACCCCCTCCCCCCACACATGTCAGTAAGCATGAGGCTCACATTTAACCCTTTGATCACCCATAGGGTTAACCCCTTCCCTGCCAGTGTCATTATTACAGTAACAGTGCATATTTTTAGCACTGATTACTGTAGTAATGTCACTGGTCCCCCCAAAAGTGTCAAAAATGTCAGTTAGGGGTCCGATCTGTCTGCCGCAATGTCACAGTCCCGCAAAAAAATGCAGATCGCCGCTATTACTAGTAAAAAAAAAAAACAATAAAAATTACATAAAACTTTCCCGTAGTCTGTAAACGCGATAACTTTTGTGCAAACCAATCAAAATACGCTTAATGCTAATTTTTTTTACCAAAAATATGTAGCAGAAAACAAATTGGCCTAAAATGTTAAAAAATTTTGATTTTTAAATTGTTGCTCTTTTTTTGTTTATAGCGCAAAAATTAAAAATCGCACAGGTGATTAAATACCACCAAAAGAAAGCTCTATATGTGGGAAAAAAGGACGTAAATTTTATTTAGGTACAGCGTCGCACGACCGCGCAATTTTCCTGTTAAAGTAACAAAAGCGCCGAATTTGCAAAATAGGGCCTGGTCAGGAAGGGGGTAAAATCTTCTGGTCTTAAAGTGGTTAATAGACTGAAGCCCTTATGAATTTGTTGTAATCCATACAGCACTAGGAAACAGAGAACTTAACCACGAGATTCTTCACAGTGTCCAAAGACGTTCAACCATTAGTGACTCAATAAGTTGTAGAATTCCCTTCTGGATGTGGGATCTTGGATTTGTTATGATTGGTAAATAGACAACAATAGAACCCCATTTCTGATTGTCTTAAATTTCACTAGTTGAGTGTTACCCAGAGGTACAAATGTACTTAACACATATTGGACTAGGTGGGACTTTAGATGAGACCCAAGCTGGTGTTGCCCGGCGTCTCCATCCCTATAACGAGAAACAAAATGAGGTTGAAGGATTGTAAGAGGTGCATGAAAGTCAGCCAGCCCCCAGTCTGATGTACTCACCCTCCAGTCTGTCACCAACCAAATAAAACCTGTCTCTTGGTACAAAGAACAGGGGTTTAGTTGACACACATTTGCAAAGGCATGTGAAAGCTGCAGAGCCACGTCACGGCACCCTGTTTAAATCTGCAGTCCTACACTCTTAATTTAGTGTCCTCACACTGGAGGCACATGGCCGCTAATGGGTGGATGGGGAACAGGTGAGAGGGAGACAGCCCAACCTCCCCCAACCCATTCCCATGCACGACTGGCTGTTGTCTCAAAAGCTCAAATAATTAGGTTATAATATAACCATGGTGCAAACTGGAAAAGACCAGCTGAAAAGCATTACACCTCCACTTGACTTTGGTGGAAGAAAAAAAGATAGCAAAAAAAAATAATATTATAGCGTATATAATTGCGACTCAAGTCATATTGTAATTGAATGTTATTATTAAAAATTACCTTTCCTTTTCAATCTGCAGCTATATCATCTTCTGTAAAATGCAATGCAATATGACTACCTGAAGGTGTTCTGTACAAGGAATGTGTATAGAACACCCCCCAAAAAAACATAATTTCCTGCTTGTGTGATTAGCTCACTGATTTTTCCAAAAGTATACACTATGATACAAGTCAGATATCAGGCATCCCCTGCAACAAAAATGTAATTTTTGGTGAGATACTCCCAATAGGAAATCACCCCTAAAGGAATGCAGACCCTGTCATTTTCCTTAATAGAGCACTGCAGGTGCAGCAGCTGATTGATAATTATGAAACCACTCCCATTAGATTCACTTTCCACATGTACACACACAAACACACAGTGATTTCTTCAGAATAACAAAAGGTAGGAATCTGCAACAAAGGTTATTAAAATCTTTGTAATGTACATAGATAACCCAGAGGGAATGTTTTTTCTCAAAAAAAGTAGAATTACTCTTTAAATTGCAGCAAGGTCTCGTGATTCAAATATAATCCAAACAGACCTGTCTGAAAAGAAACCCACTGCACGGGTAAATCTCTCTGATTACAAAAAGCATTTAATTTAAAGTAGAACTAAAAGAAAAAAACTTGTTTTTTATTTTGGATAAAGTAAGGGAGGGTTTTAACTAGTGACCGACCGATATCGGTTTTTCGTTGCCGATATCAATATTTTGGCCATTGCATATCGGTATCGGCTGATATTGGCCAATATTTTCGTACATTTAAAAACACTTTTTATTTTTTCACTTGACAGGTACTGTTGTGGAGGGATCTGGTGGTCTAAAAAGACCCCAAACCCCTCCTCTGCACTTAAAAGCATTCAAAACGCCAGGTTTGGCTGTTTTGAATGCTGTCATTTTTTTTAATCTTGAGCAGAGTACCTGGAAGTGATGTCATGACATCACTTCCGGGTTTTTACATGGAGACCCGATCAGAGCCGAATGTGGCTTTGATCGGGTCTTCGGCGGCCGTGCAGGCTGGTTGCCCGGGTCTCCCGGTGGGACGGGAGACCCGGGCGAGCCATGGAAGGCGGCGGGAGGGAGGGGGGGACGTCCCCTCCAGCTCCTTGTATTGACAGCAGAGCGGCTTCTCAGCCTCATTGGTTGTCATTACAAGACAGCCAACCGTCGGCTATGGTGATGCCTCTAGCTGCAGGCATTACTCCAGTACATGCACTTTCCTGAAATATCGGTCACCTTGGTGGCCGATTCCGATATATCGGGGAAAGTGCAGATTGGCCCTCTATATATTTTTTTTGCCATTTGTGCCCAATTGATGGATGGGGAAATCCTCCCTGCTGTGTTGTTATATTCGGATGGTGGGATTCACCCGCCATCAGAATTTACTGATCAGCGCTTCAGGCGATTGGTTGTAGTATTGATCAAACAAAAATATACTAACATGCCTGTCTATGAAAAGTCGATCAACACATCGACTTCTCATGAACAGAAACGCTATACATGGATTAAAATTCAGGCAGTTCCTGCTGAACTGGCCAAATTTCAATCTATGTATGACCAGCTAAAGTTTAACCAAAAGCATCACAATATAGCTTAGTGCTTCGTTTTCGGCATAAAAGGTAATGATTGCCATATTAATTGAAACAAAACAATCAGCAATATGGTTCAGGGATTGTTCACACCAGATGCTTTGAGGTGTATTTTATAAAAAGTATTTTGAACACATACACAATAAAATATTTGTTTTCCAATCACCCTAGTTCACGCCACTGTGTTCAGATAAAGTGAAATGTAAAAAAATGAGGGGAATGCATTTTGTTTTAATGCAAGTAAAAGCACTGTGATGCACATAACCGTGAGGGGATCCTTAGCACTCTTAAAATTCTCTGCACTAATGCACATGCCAAACAATGGAGAATCTGAGGAAGACGCAGGAAGCGATCCCAAGTAAATGTTAGCATGCTGCTTTAAAAATAAAAATTTTGCAACTACAAAAAAAACAAATGAAAATGCACTGAAATGCATTACAACTGCATTAAAAATACGCATGTGGAAATGCACACTGAATGCGAGGATTGTGGTGTGAACTAGCCATAAAACAGTAAACAATAGCTTGGAACTGTTCATAGCATTTTACTAAGAACATCCATGGAATACAAAGACACTACAGCACTAGGGGGCAATATATAGACTCAAAAGTGTTTGGAATGGCTTGTTACGTAAAGCTTGCCTGTCGACTCTTTTTTGGGTCAGCTAAACTGGTATGACTGCATTGCTGGGGGGGGGGGGGGGGGGAGTTGACCCTTGCTATTTTGGTCTGACCAGTAAAACATAGTTACACATTTTAATTAGTGTGGACAAACATGGCTATCACCATGGAAGAAGCAAACTCTAGACAAAACCTTTACAAATTCTGATTTCATTCTTATCAAATATTATTATTTAATGATGCTTTAAAAAATAGGGGCAAACTAAGCCATATAATAAAATATTTTAATATTTTCTGAAACTTTACATTAACGTAGAGGTACCACACACCCAAACATTTAAACGTTATCCCTTTATTAAAGCAAAAAACAAACTAGCCATATACAGTTTTATTAATAATAGTAATACTATTGCCCTCCTCATATTTACCCATTATCAAAGCCGATATGTGTGCAAGTTTCAGATAGTGAAGAGTAATAACCAATTCCCGACTGATCATCGTAAAGTGGTAATCACAAGATTATGGCTGTGGCTTCAGTGGAAGGGCTCCCCCCACACCGACCTCCGTTCCCCAGTTAACTCTATGGTGTATGAAACTGGAAGCAAAGAGGATTTTGTCACTTCCAGTTTTGGCTGTTTGTTTAATAACCGTTACTGTCTAGTAAAGCAGCCAATCAAACTGATCTCCGTTTAATTGGCTGCTTTGGAGGGCAGAGGAGAGATCGGGGGTCTAAAAGACCCCTAAATATTCAGTACCTGTCACTGCTCATGCTATCACAAGGAATGCTGTTGATCCTTTTTATAGCAATAAAGTTGATCAAAAAAGCAATTATTGTAAAAAAAAGTTAAAAAATAAAATAAATTAAAAAAAATGTTAGCAACCGCCTGCCCGTAATGTACTGCAGATGGGCAGACGCTCTAGGAAAAGCAAAGTACCAGTACGTCACTGCCTGCTTTTACGTGCCTGCCCCCTACCCATCACAGCAGGAAACCATCAGCAAGTCCTGGCCAATGATTCATGGTCGGGACCTGCTGATCGGCTCTGTGCAATCACAGTCCTAGAGCTTTTGTGTTGTAAACAACACAGAGCTCTGTACAGAGCGAGCAATCTGTCAGTTTCCTATCCCTGCTAAGAGATCTCTTGGTCAAAGCAGCACACTGTACACACATTACAAGCAAATGTGAATGTGTGGGATGTTTAGAGGCCTGAACCTGATTACAGTAGCTTTAGACTAAAAAAAATCAGGGGTGGCAGGGGCTAGGGAAAGCCATTTCCCATCCATCCTAATATAAGTTTGTTTTGTGCAGGCTAGTTTTATTGTAATGTGGAAGCCTGTCTGACAGATTGGGGTACTTTGCAAGGGGAATTTGTTACCTGTTAGTATGGAAAGTGGGAATGTGCTCTGGAAGGCAGAGACAGTGCATGTCTAACACAATGGGTGTTATGCAAAATTTCATAAGGTGCAAAACATTGGGAGCTGCTATGTATTAAACTATGTAAGGTAAGTATAGTGCATTGCCCACACCTATCACACTCTCATATTCATGTGTCAAAAAATGTATAAACAAACTGGTGCCGCGCTTCACAATATTTCTAACTACAATATAATAGTGCTCTGCCATTCCTCAATTACGTATTATAAACACCCTGGTGTACGTTACTACCATAAATGAACAATTAACAACTAAATGTGTTATAAAGTCCATGAAAGAAACAAAAAAAGGGAAAAAAATAAGAAAATAGAAATTAACATAGTCCCAAAGGTCACTTCATAATAGGGTGCAGTAGTGATGGAGTGTAATTGACACAGCTTGGCGGATTAAATTAAGAAGTGGGCGAAGAGCAATCTACATTGAATATTGTTTTCCCATTACTATTGCACCCAATTATGAAGAGACTTTTGGAATATATCTTTATTTCTATTTTTTTTTTGTATTTTATTTAATTTTTAATGTTTCTTTCATGGAATTCTTACACATTTAGTTGTTCATTGTTCATATATGGTGGTAATGTACACCAGTGTGTATGTAATTGGTGAACAGCAGAGCACTCCTAATATAGTCATTGGAAATATTGTGAAGCATGGCACCGGTTTGTTTATACATGGTATACAAAACTTCCCCTTCCCACAGAAATTGGGAAAAGAGCAGCGGGGTGGGCCATTGGATCCTTACAATATTCAAATCGGAGTAAAATCAGTAGCCATGTTCTTTCTTACATTATCTGTCCTCTACTAAGTACCCAATAAGTACCCAATTGTACTACTATGTGACTAGTCATTGTAATGAATTAGCCTGCAATAAAGACCCTTTACCCAGAGTGTATTTGTAGAAATTCCTAGCTATACAGCAGGGCTGCAACTAACGATTATTTTCATAATCGATTAGTTGGCCGATTGTTGTTTCGATTAATTGACTAATCAGATAAAAACCTAAAAAAAAAAGAAGGTTGGTGTATAATTTAGTTAATATTCTTGAATATCTATATTAGGGATCGACCAATTAACGGCAAAGCCGATATATCGAGGGCCGACCTGCACTTTCCCCGATATATTGGAATCGGCCACCAAGGTGACCGATATTGCCGATATTTTGCGAAAGTGCTTGTACTGGAATGATGCCCGCAGCTAGAGGCATCACCCCGGTACCGGCGTCCATAGCCGTTGGTCGGCTGTCTTGTAATGACAACCGATGCAGATGAGAAGCCGTTCGGCTATCATTACAAGGAGCGGGGGCTGACACCCCCCCCCCTCCTGCTGCCTTCCGGGAGACTCGGGCAACCAGCCTGCATGGCTGCCGAAGACCCGATCAAAGTCGCATTCGGGTCTGATCGGATCTGTCATGACATCACTTCTGGGTACTGGCGCCAGATTAAAAAAATTACAGCATTCAAAACTTGGCATTTTGAATGCTTTTAAGTGCAGAGGAGGGGTTTGGGGTATTTTATACCCCCAGATCCCTCCACAAGAGTACCTGTCAAAAAAGAAAAAAAAATTTAAATGTATGAAAATATCGGCCCATATCTGCCGATACCGATATGCATTGACCAAAATATCGGTATCAATATCGGCAACGAAAAACCGATATCAGTCGATCACTAATCTATATGCAGTGGTAAATATAAATATTCAGCTATATAATTGGATATTTAATCCAATTCTTAAAATAGGCAGGTAGCTTGATACAAGCTCCCTGCGTCTGCTGTCACTTATGCTGGCCATACACAAACTCATTTTTCATTAGAAAAGTTTTAAGAACATTCATTCGATTTTCTAACCATTAGTGGGGTCCATTTGGTGTTCGTTGTCAACCAAGGTGACAGGAAAATTCGAAGGAGGAGAATAGAAAACTTTTCAAAAAAAGAAAACTAATGCAAAATTACCACATCTAATGACTGGTGAGCTGCAATATATTACATTTTTGTTTTTATGTTTAGATATTGGTTAAGATATGCTTTGAGATACCCATGGCGAGGCCAGATTTGTCAAAACATTGGAACAAACCAGATGAGTCGTACTACAATTTGGCTGAAAGTTGGCACGAAACAACCATAACAAATGAACTCTGGGACATTTATTTGCAAGTCTGTAAAACAGTCTGGAGATTCCTTGTGTCTATCTGATGACCGCATAAAAGACAAACAGAACTGGTGGCTCGTCCTTCGCAATGTTGATATGTTCTCCAGTGAAGAGCCCTGTAAAGAGACTACAATACAAATGGAATTCCATCTGTGAACTTTTATCACCCTGACCATATGACTCAGTCTTCAAGGACCCTTGAAATCAGCAAGGGGAAGATTATTGATTTTGTTATCATCTATCCAGTGCTAATAGTGTGGAGCTTCCTTTTTCGTTAAACTCTTCCTCCCTCCTCTCCTCAAATTCTTGGCTTGACATCATAAATACTCGGAGTTCCTTTCTCATCACCCAACCCCCTGCGTCCTAACAGACCCTTATCCAGATACTTTGCTCAGCTTCAAACCAATACAATGAATTTACCCAAGGGTTGGACTGCACCTCCTCCACCTCTCCCTAAGGCATATATACTCATAGAAATGTCTCTAGACAAAGACAACACTTTTAGGTCACACGCTCCTTCCCCCATCTGCAAGGAAGTGAGCTGACCACTAGATGCAAGGAAGACATTTGTTTACAAACACAGGAGCCATTGGCTTCTAAAAATATGAAGAGACTGGCTAGTATGTCCGTTACACAATAGTCTTTTCATATTTTCCATATAATACCTGCTAGTTCCAGCTACGAGCGACCACATACAATTGATATTGATTATATACATATAAAACACGTTTGATTATATTTGATGAAAAGGCCACTTTGATCATATTACACAATTATTAAATTATGTGTGTTTATCTAAGCACATACACTATAGGTGATTTGATGTATATGGTACCACAATTGTTATTTTCAGCCATATGACAGTTATTTTCAGTTCTCATTTACCCTCATTGATGGCAATAAGATTCGCCATGGCAAATAATTATTATTATTATTATACAGGATTTATATGGTGCCAGCAGTTTGTGCAGCACTTTACACAATAAAAGGAGACAGAAAAGTTACAATACAATTTAATACAAGAGGATTATAGCTATACGTAGGATTTTATGTATATTGTAAGCTTATTTTTTATTCTAAAATTTAGCAACTTTTTTTTTTTTTGTTCTGTCAAAAAATAATGCAGATCTTTTTCCCATCTAAAAATTGTTGTCACGTTTTTTTTTTTTCTTGTTCAATGTATAAATAATAATCTATATAATAGATATAATATATAATAATCTATATAAATAAAATATAGACAAAAAGGTTTGCCACAGTTTTTTTTTAATAAATACATTTAAAAAATAAAAAAGAAAGTTTACTAAAAGGATGTTTTCAGGAAAATGATGAGAAAAATCTGATGTGGAAATGTCTGTCAATCTTGTTTGAATAAAATAAATAAATAAAAAAGTACTATCGTGATCAACAAACCAGTTCTAATGATTGTCACTTATTATATTTTTTAGATTATATTATAGATCTAAAACAAAAAGTTACTGCAGTTTTTTTTTTAATAAATGTATTTTAAAATAAAATAAAATGTTCACTATGAGGAGGTTCATAGGACTTGGGGAAAAAAGTCATACAGAACCTAATGTGAAAATTGCTGACAGGAACTTTGTTGGCCTTTGATTTCATCTTGCTTGAATAGAACAAGAAAAATAAAAAAATAACGTAACTGTCAAAGAACCATTTCTAATGATTGCCACATCTTATCATTTTTAGATATCTTTAGAAAAGTAAACCTTTACAGAGCTGTCTTATAGCTGTATATATGTCTTAAAGTACATGATAAAGTGCAACACATTTTTGTCGAGTAGTAACAACTGTCTTTTCTAAAAATAGGTAAAATGGGTGCTCAGTGTGGCCAGATATTTATAGCACATTACATAGGGTTACTGTAGCTTTTGGTGTATTTATGGCTTTAAGGGGTAACATTTTTGACTTCTTATTTCACATTTTTATCTAAGAATTGTCAAGGGAATTACATACAATATGTAAGGTGTTGCATATATATATTGTATGTAATTCCCTTGACGATTCTTAGATAAAAATGTGAAATAAGAAGTCAAAAATGTTACTCCTTAAAGCCATAAATACACCAAAAGCTACAGTAACCCTATGTAATATACTGGAAAATAAAAGGCAGAGGCTCTTCAAATGGCACGAGGGACTTTAATTCCCGGAAATGGTTGGGGAAACTGGAAAAGCTTCCTTTCTATATCTCTGATGTCTCTAGAAGCATCTTCATTGTACAAGCTGGGGTAGTAAGCAAAGTCTTCTGAGGCGTGAAATGTGTTACTTGCTTCATACCCCTCCCCCAAAACAACAAATGGAGTAAACTGTGTGGCAAGAGGAATTACCTGGAATTTACATGGCTTCCCCATCCCCCTCAATTTACATTCCAATTCCTGAGAATTCCTGTCTTTCTCCCTTCATGCAAAGTGCAATTAGCATCTCCAATGCAACTAAGCAGCACAGATACAACAACTGACAGACACGTGTAAACACATTTATTCACTTTATTTAGGAATTTGCCACTGTAACCTTTCCATGGCATGCCTCTGAACAGAGCAATGATTATCCTATTATCTGTGAATGAGAAAATGTATTAATGGTTGGAAGATATCAAGTTCTGCTTATGATGAAGTGCTCTATCACCACGATTTATTCAAATCCTCAATACATATAACAATGAATACAATAAAATATTGTATAGTATGTCTGATTTCCTAGAAATTAATATGTATATATATATATAGTGTACGTAAGCCATGCAAACAATTCCTTTATGCCACCAGAGCACATCCAGAACTACAGGCATATAGCACAGTTGCTGCTTAAATTTACAGTTAGAGTAGAGTAGTAGTAGTTGAACGTCAGTGCAAGTTATGGAATACATTTTTTTATTATCTAGTTTAGTTTTCTATATATGTAATTATAAATAAATGTCAATGTGTGTCAGCTCGACTGTGCGTTGTCTCCAGCAGGGGCGCACGTGACAAGGGGACAACACAGTAGTCCCTTGGGTAAACAGTTGCCCCCCCATATTGATAAGTGCATAAACAAGGACCTCCGTGACAGGATGACCAGGTATTATGTTAAAGCAGAGTTCCGGGCACAGAAGTAATTTTTTAATAGACATACCCCCGGGACAGTCAGGGCTAGCACATTCCACAATGGCTAGCCTCTGATCTGTCCCGGTTCGCACTTACCTTTTAGAAGAAATACTTACTTATAAAATTTCTTCCACAGCGTTTCCATCTCTCTTGTGGGCATGTGAAGCCGGCGCGGTCCCCTTCTGTGTCTTCTTCCGCGTCTTCCTGTCCCAGAATGCGCCTGCACCGGCCCCTCTCGTCACTTCCGGTGCGGTGGCGTCGCCCGGAAGTGACGAGCGGGGCCGGTGCCGTCGCATTGATTCCTGGGAGCTATGACGTTCAGCTCCCAGGAATCATCGCGAGGCAGGAAGTGACGGGGTGAGCCGCGGCGCTGAGGGAGGAAGTACTCTGAAGTGAGTATTTACGATCTTCAATTACAAGGTGAGTAAACAAAAAAAAAAAAATAACTATCCAATTCCTTTTCAGGTACTGTCGAACTAGCGGAGGGGCACAAAAAAAAATATCGTTTTTGTGCCCGGAACTCCGCTTTAAGGAAATCTGTAGATTACAAAAAAAATTGAAAACAACTCTTGAAACTACATCAACGTGTTAAATTTGATGAGATTCTAGTGATTGGGTTTATACCTACCCTAAGCAGGAAGCTTGATAGGTTTACTGTAGATGCTAACATTCTTTTTAGTAGGTATTGACATTTTAATTGTCGGATCTGGTGGCCTCAAAAATTAAAGTCATTTTTTCTATAACATATGGTGTAGCAACACAAATATACTGTATCTATACAGAATAATGTAAGGGACGTTACTGACGGCCTTTCAGATATTATTTGCCCATCTGATATTATGGAATTTTGAGCTAGATATTTTAGATTAGGGCATAATTTATAAAAAATGAGTTAGGTAGTAAATACATTAAACAAATCTTTTATTCCAGCATACTCTATATTCCAGCATGCTGTCAAATACTGTGTATGCTGATGCAGGCCACTAAAGCTGGATACACACTATACAACTTTGTTGGTAGATTTCCTTTAGATTTACCTTCAACTATGTAGTGCATGGGCCTGCCTGATTGCATACAAATTGAAAGTGTTTAGGTTTGACCTCATATTATATGGTTTTGGTAAGTCTAATGCCTCGTACACACGTTCAGATATTTAGACGACTTATCGTTTGCATTTTGTTGCATGATACTAATATCGAATTCAACAATGCATATAAACGTAGGATTTTTTTTGTACGATTCTGGAAAAGCTTCCTGGTTGCATAGCTACGTTTTAGATGGTGCAAAACAATGGCAGCCAGGCTTTTTCCGTGCTATTTTAGTGTTTCTGATCATGCGCGGTCTTTGTCGATCGATTTTTAACGGACGCATACTGTACTGATTAAACGATTGTCATTCGCTAGTCTATCGTACGACAGAAGTTTTCGTGTTTGTCCCTTCGGATTTTGTTGGATGAACTGTTGAAAGCTGTGTACTAACGATCAGATTATCGTGCAATCAAGTCGAAAGCGATTATTTTCGTCCGACTATCTAAACGTGTGTGCGAGGCATAAAGGAAAAAATCTAAAGAAAATTGTATATTGTGTATCCAGCTTTACTCAACTTTTGCTTTACGTTGGATATGTCAGATAAACAAAATGTACCAGTGTGGTTGGAAGATGTCCATGGGCAGTTAAAAGAAATGGCTTGTATCATTCAGGTAGACCCTTAGGCCTCTTTCACACGGAGCGGCCCATATTGCGATCAACTCCGGCACTTTTTTTTTTTTTTTTACGGACACGGATGACACTTGTGTCATCCGGTCCGTATGTCCACATATCATCCCATCCGTTTGCTGATGATATACGGACATAATGTATGTCTATGGGGATTGCGGATGTCAGCGGATGACACCGCTGACATCCGATTTTGCGTCCTTTCCGTTTTTTAAACGGAAGAAAAATAGGGTTCTGTTCCGTTCCAAAAAACGGAACAGAACTGAAAGGAAGAAAATCGGATGTCAGAGGATGGTCATCCGCTGACATCCGCAATGCCATTGGCATGCATTATGTCCGTATATCACCCGCAAACGGATGGGGTGATATACGGACATACGGAACGCCCATGTGAAAGAGGCCTTAAGCTGGGTATACACTAGTAGAATTTTGAACAAAAATGGATTGAACCTCCCTATAACATTCAAATGTCGTTCGAAAGCAGTTCAAGATTATGTTTGCTTTTAACATTCGATTTTGGAATGATTTGTCTTTACTGAACGAAAACCATTTTGACCCCACTAATTATTAGAAAAAACAAACAAATGTCCATACAACATTCTTACAATTAAAAATTTTAAATTAAATTCTACTAGTACATACCCAGATTTACAGTATTAGTAGATAGTAAATTGTATTATTATGAGTAATCAAATCTGCAACAAAATCTGATGATAGTGAGACTCTATTATCACATACAGATTTGCAAAGCCCTTTGCCTGTAACTTTCTAAATGTTACATTAGTAAAAACATAAAAATAGCACACAAAATATATTAGATTGTAATTGTATTGAATTGTGTTGTTGCTGTATTGTCTCCCTTTATATTGCTGCCGAAACTGTTGCTGCTAAATAAATCCTGTATAATAATAACAATAATAATTTTATAATTATTTCTAAATGTTTTTGCGCATATTTGTGTTGCAGGTTAAGACAACTGTAACATATGATTAAAGTGAACCTTGGCCAATTAAATTGCACAGAACAAGCATTTTGCCATGGTTTAAATGTAAACACAGCAAATAAAGGATAACCACACCTTTGCTAATGAAGAAAACTCCTCTTCCTGTTTTGACACCCTTTCATTGTTTTTTGTTGGTTTCTATCACAAATCGAATCACAGCTAGATACATTTATAATAGGATAATGTTCCTAACCATATAGTATTCAGATTAAGTTTATATTGCTTTATCTTGATAGAGTTGGTTAATGCTTTCCAGTAGTGTTTCACTTCTGTAATTACAAATTTAGGAAAAAGACAATTGGCAGAGAAATGTTGTACAAAGTACAATGATGTTTTTTTGTCTCATCGCCATCTTTTCTTTAACTATTGCAATGGAAACCAATAAATTTCTTCCTCACATGGACTTATTAAACATTTTTTCCTATAAAAAGTTAACCCATAGAAATTAGAGATTGTAGCAGAAAGATCTCCCTGCAGTAATTTTTGGGTCCCAGCTTTGGAGTCCAATTTTGATGCAATAGCAAGGAAAAGAGGGCCAATTACTGAAACTGACATGTAAAGTATAACTAAAACACCACAATTTTTTTTTTTTTTTTTTTTTAGTTTAGAATCTTTCCATTGAGTAGTTCATTTTTTGTAGATACAAAAGGAAATAAGGGAAAGTCTCTCAAAAGTGAGGGCAATTTCATAGACAGTTGTCACTACAACACATGCCCTCTTGAGAAGACTTTTTTTCCTATTTTGATGACGTCTCAAATTTTTATTTTTTCCCTCATCATGTCCAGTGGACATCAGGACAGGGTGAATCTCCCCAGTGGATAGGGTTGTTAACTCTTCACTATCTTTTATATACACTTTAACATGAGTCAATGGGACACATGTCACCTTCAGAGCAGGGCAGCATTCCATGATAACGACCCCAAACACAACTCCAAGACAACCATTGCCTTGCTAAAGAAGCTGATGGTAAAGGTGATGGACTGGCCAAGCATGTCTCCAGACCTAAACCCTATTGAGCATCTGTGGGGCATCCTCAAATGGAAGGTGGAGAAGCGCAAGGTCTCTAACATCCACCAGCTCCGTGGTGTCATCATAGAGGAATGGAGGAGGACTCCAGTGGCAACCTGTGAAGCTCTGGTGAACTCCATGACCAAGAGGGTTGAGGCAGTGCTGGAAAATAATGGTGGCCACACAAAATATTGACACTTTGGGTCCACTTTGGACCATTTCACTTAGTGGTGTACTTACTTTTGTTGCCAGCGGCATAGACATTAATGGCTGTGTGTTGAGTTATTTTGCGGGGACAGCAAATTTACACTGTTATACAATCTGTACACTCACTACTTTACATTGTAGCAAAGTGTCATTTCTTTAGTGTTGTCACATGAAAAGCTATCATAAAATGTTTACAAAAATGTGAGGGGTGTACTCACTTTTGTGATATACTGTACATGTATATATAATATATACTGTATATATATATATATATATATATACATATAGACAAATAGCTCTATCAGTTCAGAGGCATTTGACCTCTTTTAACTCATTTTATCAGGGACACAGGGTGTGAGGTCTGGACACCACTTGTCTCTTTATATCTTGAGAGATACAGACTTACAAAAAAGATTGCAGGCATTTTAAATAAAACAATTCTGTTCAAAGTCTGCACTTAAACGAAATGTGTAATATAGTCTGTACCCAGACTATGGTCATTAAGGGTCCATACACACTAACTTATTAGACACCAGTACTCTTGGCAGAAATAAAAACGCTAATTTTGAGCATTTTTTTGTACTAGTGTTTAGGAGCGTTTAGCATTTTTTTTCTGCAGAAAACCACTCTCAAAAACACAAAACAGAAGGGTTTTTTTTCTGCCTCTAAACGCTGAGCTTAAAGTATGTCTCTAAATTGCCTAATGTGCATGGACACATAGGATTAAATTAGTTGCTTCTTCAGGGAAAACACTGAACTCCTCCAGGAGCAGCTTTTTTTTTACCACCTAAGGAACAAGCTTTTATCTGGTATTTTATGTTTACATGTAACAATCATTCTTAGAACTACCAAACAAAATATATATATTTTTAAAATCAGAGGCCCTATAGAATAAATTAGTGGGTTTTGCAATTTTTTATGTCAAATGCAATTTTTGTGGAAAAAATATTTTTAAAATTTTAATGCAAAAAAACCCAATAGATAACCCAATGTTATGCCGAGTAAATAGATACCAAACATATACACTTTAAAATTGCGCACGCCCGTGCATCAGCGACAAACGATGTAAATGTAACTATTCATAGGCAATGTTTTAAAAGCCTTTACAGGTTTCCACTTTAGATTTACAGAGGAGGCCTGGTGCTAGAATTACTGCCCATGATCTGACATTTGCGGTGATACCTCACATATGTGGGACAAATGCTGTTTGCGTGCGCGCAGGACTGACGCATGCGTTCACCTTTTTTAATTAATATTTACATTATTTTTTATTTTTATACTGTTGCTTTAAAAAAAAATTTTTCTCTGATCACTTTTATTGCTGTCACAAGGAATGTAAACATCCTTATGACAGCAATAGGTATGTAACAGGTACTCTTTATGGAGGGATCTGGGGGTCAATAAAACCCCACATCCCTCCTCTGCACTTAAAAGCATTCAAAACACCAACATCTGTGTTTTTAAACGCTTTTGATTATTTGAAAATGGCACCGATGACATCCAGGTAAACCGGAAGTGATGTCAGGTCATTGCTTCAGGCTTAAGCCTCGTACACACGCAACGAATTTCCGCCGACCGGTCATCCGTCTTTTGTCCAGAGTGCGTGTCCGTTGGTTGGAATGTGCTCTAGACTGCACATGAATTTTCCCGTACGACAGAATTCTACTTCAGAAGTGATGTCATGTGTTGGGTTGCTTTCTATGTGTTCTTTCATCTCTGAGCATGCCTAGTCTTGCTCATAAGATTTTTCCCTGTACTAATGAGACGAAAATCGGACATGTGTTGACGGACAACAAAAATTATATAGCCTGCACAACAGGATTTTTTCGGCCGAAAAGTCGGAGTCGGTTGTCGGAAGCACCATCCTAACAAGCCGAAAATCGGCAAATCGGTCGTCGGACGAAATTTCCCGGCCAAATTTCTTCTCGTGTGTACGGGGCTTTACCATAGCAGAAACCTGATCAAAGCCGATACCGGATTTCTTCTGGTGTCCAACCAGCCATCGGAATCGCTGGATGGTAGCTCAGGTCTCCGGGTGGGGCGGGAGAGCCCGAGCAAACCACGGAAGGTGTTTGTAATAGCAATCGAGCGGCTAGTTAGCCATTCTGATTGCTATACAAAACAGTCGACCGCTGTCTCTAAAAAAAGGTATTGGGTGATGACTGCAGCTGAAAGAATCACCCTGGTACAACCACTTGAAGACCAACGATGTACCAGGTCGGCAAGTTGTTAAGCCAGTGTGCAGGGACCCTAAATCAGTAAAACAAGCAGGAAAAGGTCTTTAAATAAAGGTATCACTTACCTCTCTAGCTGAACATACTGTACTGTGAAGAGATTCATCCTCAAAGATCACAACAATAAATCTCTAAAACAGGGGTTCTGTTGGTTTCTAACTCCTTAGTGGGGCCTATTGTTTCTTTATATTAGAGGGCTGCCAGGCTTTCAATATTCTGATCTCCATGGAATAAAGTTGTGATTTCAGTGCCACTGTTGTGAAATTTTAAGTTTAGTTTATCCACAATATCTATAGGTACAGTGGTGAATGAGGGCTTGTTTTAAAATGTTTTACTGCTTGTTCAGAATATGTGAATACTTTAAAGTGCATGTTCACTTAAACTATATATATATTATAAATAAGTTTAGTTTTTCAGGCAGAGATACTTACTCATTAATAGACAGACTCTGCTCCTTGATTTCTAGTGCTACACAATGGTTGTGTTTTACTGCCCCTTCTCCCAAAGTAAGTCTTTGAGTGAAGCCTAGTACACACAATCAGAAAATCAGCCAAAAAATATTGCTTTAAAATCGATCGCATGATAATCTGATCATTAGTACACAGCTTCCGAGAGTGGATCACGATTGTTAATGCAAAATTATCCAAAGGGACAAACACAACATTTTTTCTCGTATGATACCAGATTGTATGATTTTCGTTTAATCAGCATAGTATTTGCCCGAAAAAAATCGAAACACCAAGACCATGCATGCTTAGAAATGAAAGATGCCATTACAATACAACACAATACAACACAATGCATCACTTCCGAAGTTGTATTCTGTCGTATGAGAATTTTTTTAACGTTAGTAACCTATTCATTTTCAATGTGAGACTAGCATCCAAAAATGAACAAACAATCATTCGTCTGATATTCTCATTGTCTGTATGAGGCTTTAGTACACTCACTGAAAATGCTGTACTTAACTGAGGCTTATTTAGGAAATGTGTGACAAATAACTTAAATTATCCAATTATGTGGGGAAAATATCTCTGTTTACATTTTTCTTCTCTACATGATTGTATAATTAATGTGAATATTCACACAATTTATTGGGTACATTTTCTGAAATCCTTTGGTATATCAACTTCCATGTGTTGCTGATATCTAGTCTCAACAGTTGACAAGCAGTTTGGCACCATAGTAGCTAATATTCCCTGCTTCAGGTGGCTTATCAAAAAAGTAAAAAAAAAAATCATATTTAAATGTAAGCATGTAAAAATACGAACCTCACATCAGGTAAGTGTTGCAATAATGAAAATATGTGCTCACTTTATTGGTCTAATGTTGTAGCCTTAAATCTGTTATCTGCATTTTGGTTCAAAATAAAAAAAATGTGCTCACTGAAAATACACTAAATTTGCTTTAACCAAAAAATCCAAGAATCATTAATGATCCCAAGTGAGAAAGTGAAACTTGCCATCTACCAAAAAAAAAAAAACAACTGGTTGCAAAAAGAACACTTTATTTTAGAACATTTTACATACAAGAAGTCAAATATGGTATTTTTGGGTTCTTCTTTCCAGTGGTGGCATTAAACCAAAAAACAAAACCAGTACCTGTTGCGAATGATAATTATCCACTGTATATAGAGGAATAGCCTCTGATTGGCCACACTCTTTTTTTATGTGGCCAGTTTGGTAAATTTGTAGTGAGTTAATCCCCTTTCCCTCTTTGTAATCTGTAGGTAAACTGAGCACCGTGTCATTTTTTCACTTTGCATATCATGCTGACCATATGCATAAAAAGGTATTCAGATTCTCCTGATATACACACACATGCGCATAAAATTTGAGTGTACATGGGCTATGAACAGCTACATGCTTATCTCTGCAGTGATAGCAGACAAAAGGTTAATTGGCCAAAAAATTTGAACCTACTTAAACCGAATTTACATCTAATGATGACAGTTTCAAACATTATCTGAGGGGCTGTTTCTAAACTTTTTACTCACTTAGGCCAGCCATAGATGGTTCGAATCTCGGCTGGTTCATCAGACTTGACTGTACCAAGTTGATCGATCGATTAACTTGGGTAGAACCAGTCTGCTGGATTTTACGTGCAATTATCGCCAGCCACTAGCAATAATCACTAGCAATAATCCTCAGCAGGAGGAATTCCCCTGTCAACACTGACTGTCAGCTCATGGTTGCAGGAAATATTCTCCATGTATGGATTGCTTTACCTGTTGAAATGCCATGGACTGGACATCAAGCACTTTAAGGCAGCACATAGATGATTCCATTTTTTTTCCTCCCACCGAGAAAATCACTTGACAGTCAGTGTTGATGGGGGAATGCTGCCCACATCACTATTGTGTTCTGCCGGTAGGGGGGGGAACCTTGCTCACTGGCAGAACACAATGATTACGGCTGTCAGGTAGTAATCTTATGTAGAAAAATCTAACAGGCCGGTTGTACCCAAGTTGACCGCAGGATCCATAAATCCATGTATGACTGGCATAACTGGGTCACTACTGATATTGCTCCATGTGTTGCCTATATAAGGCCGACTATAGACGGGCAGTATAAGTTAAGAAGTTACCTTAACTGTCTAGTGTTCTCTCCAACATGGCTAATAGATCTCTAATAGGACCTTATGCTCAATCCATTACTTGTTCCCTTTTCTTCATGGAAAAGGACTGATCAGGGTCTGCTTGGACAGGCATAAAGTGGGGTACATACTAGTAGAAAATCTGCCGAAAATTCCTGTCCGAGGTAAAATCGTACAATTTTTGGCTAGTGTGTACACAACTTTCAGCAGCTGATGCCGAAATTTTCAACGAAAAAAAATGGAGGGAAAAACACCAAAATTTTCATTGTCCGTCCCCAGCTCGACCAATTTTCGTTTAATGTGTACGCAGTACGTCCACGAAAAATCGGATACGAAAGACCGTGCATGTTTGAAAGTTGCTTACGCCTTGTCAAGTTGCCTCGGGGTCACACGTATACGTACTTACATCACACTCTACGAACAAACGTCCCCCCACAAAAAAGAAAATCAGATGAGAAAGTTTGTGAACATTATGCACTGTCAACTAAAAACGGTAATGAAAAATCGGAGGTTATTTTGCCCGATTTTCATCAAGTGTGTACAAGCCTTAAGGGCTTCCTATGCTTTGGAGTGCTGGTTGTTTATCACCTAAGAAAGACAAAGTTCCTTACAAGAAATAGTCAGATAGTGTATATCAGATGAACTGTGTGTGGCCTTGGGCTTTAGAGAGAAAGCACAAAGCACAATTTAACTGTTCAAAAAAACTCTTTTCTTTTTTGCACCAGACTGTTACTTTGCCTGAGCATGCATTTCTATGATTAAGCATACAGAAGGGGAAGCTGCCAGACACCTCCAGTGGGAATAAACAATAGCAGTGACCCAAATTAGCCAACATTCAAGGTCGCTATTTTCCACCAGACAGACTGACATGCTTTGCTAATGTCCAAAAGCAAGATGATTATCACTCAATCTTTTAATAGTTGGTTATATTGAACAACAATCATCTTACTTCTATGGCTAACATTAGTTCTACAGCCACAATCCAGAACAAATTTAAAATAAAGTGTGCTTCTACCACTTCCAACCCAAAGTAGAAGCATATGAAGCAGTGCTAGTCAAGTCACGGTAGGAGGTAAAGATAGTGTCATTGTCCTGTAGTCTTCACATTCCCCAGGCGATGCCACAAAGCCTGGCCTTCTTTCTTCTTTAATGAAGTAAACAAAAGGGGCTAAACAGTGTTATCCATAACAGCAGGAGAGGAAAGCTTTCTTTTTTAATTACAATTGGTCTTACAAAACTAAAGAAGCCAAAAGACTATCTTACGTAACTGAATGTATTAGAATTCTATTCTAATTCTAACCTTCTTCTAAGTTCTAAGGTCCTCTAGTTTGGGCGGGAATCTCTCGGTTTGGATTTGTTATAATAAAATTGTATAGAGCATCACTATTGTCCTTTGAAATACTGAATGTAACCTATGGACATACCAGTTTGCTAATAATCTGATACTGAAAAAAAATGAGGGCAGTTGACCTAATAAATTGGCAGATTGACCTAACTTTTTCTAATTATGTTTTAATAATCTATTTATCCTCTTTCCACCCACGTAAACCCATATGTGTGGCAGCAAAAAGGGTGGGCTTTAAGACCCACACACCACACATACTATATGCTTCTATAGGTGGCAGAGGTTTCTGTGCTGAGGGAATGCTCACTGGTCTCTAATGATGATCAAGATCCAGCAGGAACATCTCATGATCATGAGACCTATGTGACAGTCAATTACAGAAGTCATGTGATCAGGCCAACTTTCCTGCCCCTAGGCATACTAGTCCAGGTAAAGGGAAACCAAGGCTGGGTGGGAAGGAGTTCAAGTAATGCGAAAGGGTCCCATTCAGTGTAAATGCATTCATGAAAATGCACATACTGTAGTTTCCATTATTGTCTGAATTTTGGCTGAATTGTATATCGCCCACAGAAGGGACCTAAAGTATCCTGAAAGCTTGCATTTTTAATAACTTAAGCTGGCCATACACTAGCTTAAAAATCATTCGAAAATCTGTCATTTGGTCCAATCGTTCATTTTTCATCCATTTAATGGACACAAATAGAAAATCGTTTTTAACTTTTCAGAGCCGAAAAATCAAAGGAACAGTTTGGAAAATTCTGCCGAACGAATGATAAATTGAAAGGTTAATGTGTTTCCCGGCCGAACTGTTTGCACTAGGTATATGTGACAAACTGAACAAAAAATGTATTCATTTATGTCCATTGAACAATTTATCATTCAAAATTCGGTCATTACATGATGGCACGATCGTCTGCTCTTACGACCAATTTTTCGCTTTTCGAAAATGAGTTTGAATGATTTTTTGGCTAGTGTATGGCCAGCTTTGCATTACCCAATAAAGAGTACAGTATTGCTTAAACTCAAAACTTTCTGAATTATTGATATATAACATTATACAAGTCTCTACTGTTGCAATGAAAATGCACAAAAAGATTGTCAGGTTGGGATGATTCCAGTCTGTTTTAGTTACATAAGTGGGCATATATGTGCAAAGCTCGGGGCACAGAAATTTGAAAATTAAGTAGAATAACTGGAAAAATATAAATGTCTTCAGATTAGGATAGTTTTTGGAGTTGTCTAGGATTAAATCGAATTGTAATTTGAAATACAGATACTTAAAAAGATAGAAGGAAAAGTCAAAAGTGGAACTCCAGGAAAACAGCTAAGTACACATTGCATGATTGATGATTAAAAAAAATAAAAAGGCCATAATATTGCTCTACAGCAGCGTTAAACAAATAATTTCTGAGTCCTGGGAGCAGTCAGTATAATCTAGAAGTTATCTGAAGTGTTTTTCCATTGACAATAATAGAAAAGCCCCAAAAAGGTTAGGTGCCAGCTTCAGACCCACTGGACACATAACTCCAGGGATTTTTTCCATCCTTGTTCTTTAGTACACATGGGTATATTAAGCATAGATGGATAAAATTTTAAACACAAATTCTTGAGAAAATTCTTAGGAAAACTTTTCTGAAAATTCTCAGAACAGCTTTTAACATTTCATTTTGGAATGAATGGGCTTTACTGAACAAAAATCACAACATTTGTTTGTTTAAGAAAAAAATTCCATTCTGCTGAATTTTCTTGTCACTGTGAATAATGAATAGAAAAATAAACCAACTTTCTTAGAACATTCTTTTCCTAAGAATTTTCGTTCATAATTCTACTCTTCTATGGTCAGCTTTAGACAAACGAAAAATTGCATGCACAATTAATCAGTACTTAATAAATAAACATTCTCCCCACACCTAAGTACTGTCTGATAAGGCTTAAGCCTAGTACACACAATGAGATTATCAGACGAATATCGTATCGAATGATCGTTCGTTTTTTTTGCATGCTAGTCTCCATTTCGAAAATTAAGAGGTTACTAAAGCTACAAAAATTCTCGTATGACAGAATAAAGATTCAGAAGTGATATAATGTATTTTATTGTATTTTATTGTATTTTCCGATGAAAAGTGTACTGATTAAACGACCATCGTTCGATCTGGTATCGTACTAGAAAAACTTTGGTGTTTGTCCCATCAGATAATTTTGCACGACCTGTCCTGGTTGGGTCTTGAAAGCTGTGTACTAATGATCAGATTATTATACGATCGCTTTGTAAGTGGTATTTTTTATGTACGATTTTCTGATCGGGTTTACTAGGCTTTAGCTGGACATAAATATAGCCAAATTTATCAGATCAGAACAGTTCATATTACAAGAAGATGCTATCAGGTACTACTCATCTATATGAGAACAAGAAAACAATCATCAACCAAATAATGAAGTAAAAGAAAACTGGAAGTTAAAAAGGTTTGCTATCGAAATTACATAAAATAAACAATGGAAGATATTTTATTAGGGAAATTTTACGTAAATTTTCTGCTCTTCCCTACTGTTTCTGTATGTCATGACTGATCGAGTCCCTTTGCTATTAATAATAGCCCGCAGTAACCCAATACCTGCAGGTAACAAAAACACAATAAACAAGATAACATTTTGTAAGAAAACTATAGACATTTCACGCAAACTGATTATAAAGCAGGTTCCTTATGCAGGTTTTAACTTGAGGTTTCTTTGTGGCGGGTTTCTCAATTACTTTGTCAAATAAAAGCGGAGCTCCACCCAAATGGGAAAGTTCTGCTTTAAGGCATCCTCTACCCCTCCTCTTTTCCAAATGGCACTTGTTTTTTGGTGGAGCGGGTATCTGGTTTTGAAAGGCACTCGCTCTAACTTCCGCCTGGATCGACAAGGCGATTCTAGCAGAAGTTCTCCTCTCCCCCTCCCTCCCTGCAGTCACCTGGGAGACGTCACAGGTCCCAGAAGACTGCGGGACCATTCAAAATGTGCTGCGCAGCTCGCACATGCGCAGTGGGCAGCCAGCTGTGTCACAGCCGGATGCCCACAGTTAAGATGCAGGCACTGGAGAGAGAAGACAGAGGGAAGGGATGGCTCATGTGGTTTATACAATCTAAATCTACATGCCACGTTTACCGGTGTTCATTAGCGTTTTCGTTTGGAAGGGTTTTTGAAAATACCAGATTTTACTGATCCCAAATGCCTACAATGCAGGGAGAGTCTGCAAGGTGTTAGAAGCTGTTAGAAGCATATGGCGTTTCAAATGCCTATAAACTGCTGTCCTGAACGCATTTTTTTGCTTAAAATTTTTTTTGCTTAAAAAAATGCCTTTAAATTCATCTGCCTCTAAACGCAACCGCCTCTAAACGACTATACAAAACTTAGTGTACATGGACAGATAAGATAACATAGAGGAGAGTTCAGGGTTTACTGAAAAATATGCCCAACTGCTCTTCATTTTTAGACATCATATCTTACCTTGTATGTCCAACTTTAATATCAAAATATGTGCTTTCTGCATTTTTGCACAGCCACTCCTTAAGTGACCATACACCAGTAGAATTTTGTTTTCAGAACATTTGTTTGATTCTCTAACAGTTATTGGAGTCAAATTGAAAGTCTTTTTCGACTGTATGGAGAAATAAAATGAAAAAGAAGGATGGAAAATGTTGCTTGAGCAAAATTCTAAGGCTTCTTTTATATGGGCTTTCTGATCAGGTCTGCCAGTAGGTTTTTTAGGTGGAACTGATCAGAAGCTCCATTAAGGTCCTTAGGCAGGCATATGTAAACAAACTTGTGTCAGTTTACATCCATCTACCTCCAAGTCCATCCAGGTCTGGAAAAAAAAATGTAAAAGGGCTGTGATCTTTTCCTTTATTCCAAAACGAAATGTGGCAAATAAGAGGTAGCATGATGTAAACAGTAACAAGTATGTTTACATTGGGTTGCCCGTAGAGCCATCATGGGTCTGACACAATCCACTGCCCAAATGCGGATAGAAACTGAATGATCCCGCATGTCACAAAACTGACCACCGTCTTGCTCCAATTCAGTAGGGTATCTGTTCACGGTTTTGCTAAATCGAGTGCAGTGCTCTGTGCGAATGGACTCTAAATGTGAATGTGATTTTGTTTCTGGGAAAATCATACTTATTGTAATACGCATTCTAAAATCGAATGTAGATGTCAAAACATTGTCCTAGCAATTAAACAAAAAATGTCAGGGTTTTCATCGCAAATCTGTCAAGTACTATCAAATTCTCTAACAATTTGTCAAATTAAATTCTACTAGTTTATGCCCAGCTTGAAACTGGCCATACACTAAAAGAATTTTGTTCAAAAATGTTTGTTTTTAAAACATTTGTTGGATTTTCTAAGGGAGCGGTGCGCTCGGCGGACTCTGTTTTTCTCAGCGGGGATCAATCCGCCAATCCCCGCTGAGCAGTCGGATGACAGCTCGTATCTGCTTACTTTGCAAAGATGGAGCTGTCAGAGCCCCGCTCCCCTCTATGAGAGATCAGATGAAAACAGACCGCCTGTCCGTTTCCATCCGATCCTATCCGATCCAATCCTCCAGAAGGATGGAAAAAAGGGTTTCCATCCCTCCGGATTTCACAGACAGGATCGTATTGGATAGCAGCGGGTGTCAGTGGACATGTCTCCGCTGACATCCGCTGCTCTATAGAGGTACATGGAGCATCCGATCAGGTCTGCCTGAAAAACTGACAGACGGACCTGATCGGAATGCCGTGAGAAAGGGGCCAAAGTGTTTCTATGTGGGGTCAAATTGATATTCTTTTTCAATTATAGTAAAAATTCGTAGAAACTAGATGGGTTATTCTCTGTTGGCATTACCAAATATACTGACAAGTTTGGGGGAGGGGAATGAGTAATCATATATTATAATGAAAACACCCCACATTCATATCACCACTGAATAAATGACATATTGTTATTTATTCAGCAGTTTAAGAACAAGCTATGACAACTTTTAAAAAAAATAGAACAAGCTATGACTCCAAAGAGATGCTGGTAGGTTAATTGAATCCTGTATAAAAAAATTGGCCCTACTGTGTATGTACAGTGCCTTGCGAAAATTTTCAGCCCCCTTGAACTTTGCGACCTTTTGCCACATTTCAGGCTTCAAACATAAAGATATAAAACTGTAATTTTTTGTGAAGAATCAACAAGTGGGACACAATCATGAAGTGGAACAAAATTTATTGGATATTTCAAACTTTGTTAACAAATAAAAAACTGAAAAATTAGGCGTGCAAATTATTAGGCCCCTTTACTTTCAGTGCAGCAAACTCTCTCCAGAAGTTCAGTGAGGATCTCTGAATGATCCAATGTTGACCTAAATGACTAATGATGATAAATAGAATCCACCTGTGTGTAATCAAGTCTCCGTATAAATGCACCTGCACTGTGATAGTCTCAGAGGTCCGTTTAAAGCGCAGAGAGCATCATGAAGAACAAGGAACACACCAGGCAGGTCCGAGATACTGTTGTGGAGAAGTTTAAAGCCGGATTTGGATACAAAAAGATTTCCCAAGCTTTAAACATCCCAAGGAGCACTGTGCAAGCGATAATATTGAAATCAAAGGAGTATCAGACCACTGCAAATCTACAAAGACCTGGCCGTCCCTCTAAACTTTCAACTCATACAAGGAGAAGACTGATCAGAGATGCAGACAAGAGGCCCATGATCACTCTGGATGAACTGCAGAGATCTACAGCTGAGGTGGGAGACTCTGTCCATAGGACAACAATCAGTCGTATACTGCACAAATCTGGCCTTTATGGAAGAGTGGCAAGAAGAAAGCCATTTCTTAAAGATATCCATAAAAAGTGTCGTTTAAAGTTTGCCACAAGCCACCTGGGAGACACACCATACATGTGGAAGAAGGTGCTCTGGTCAGATGAAACCAAAATCGAACTTTTTGGCAACAATGCAAAACATTATGTTTGGCGTAAAAGCAACACAGCTCATCATCCTGAACACACCATCCCCACTGTCAAACATGGTGGTGGCAGCATCATGGTTTGGGCCTGCTTTTCTTCAGCAGGGACAGGGAAGATGGTTAAAATTGATGGGAAGATGGATGGAGCCAAATACAGGACCATTCTGGAAGAAAACCTGATAGAGTCTGCAAAAGACCTGAGACTGGGACGGAGATTTGTCTTCCAACAAGACAATCATCCAAAACATAAAGCAAAATCTACAATGGAATAGTTCACAAATAAACATATCCATGTGTTAGAATGGCCAAGTCAAAGTCCAGACCTGAATCCAATTTAGAATCTGTGGAAAGAACTGAAAACTGCTGTTCACAAATGCTCTCCATCCAACCTCACTGAGCTCTAGCTGTTTTGCAAAGAGGAATGGGCAAAAATGTCAGTCTCTCGATGTGCATAACTTATAGAGACATACCCCAAGCGACTTACAGCTGTAATCCCAGCAAAAGGTGGCGCTACCAAGTATTAACTTAAGGGGGCTGAATAATTTTGTACGCCCAATTTTTCAGTTTTTTATTTGTTAACAAAGTTTGAAATATCCAATAAATTTCGTTCCACTTCATGATTGTGTCCCACTTGTTGTTTATTCTTCACAAAAAATTACAGTTTTATATCTTTATGTTTGAAGCCTGAAATGTGGCAAAAGGTCGCAAAGTTCAAGGGGGCCGAATACTTTCGCAAGGCACTGTATGTGAGTTAGGGACCTTAGATTGTAAGCTCCTTGAGGGCAGGGACTGATGTTAATGTACAATGTATATGTAAAGCAATGCGTAAATTGACAGCGCTATATAAGTACCTGAAAATACCTGAAATAAATGACAGACAAATTATTTCAATATAAGAAAAAATTCAAATGAACTGGTATATAACTGGGGGTTGTATTCTTAACACTTTTGGAAATAATTTTGGTACAAGACAATTTTATTTGGCATATAAAGGGACACCAGCAGCTGTAGTTGCTATCAGCCTCATACGTGTTGAATCTTCAGAAAGAAGGCTAATGCTCTACATACCTCCACTGGAGCCAAGTGACAAATTCTTATGTCACTTGTGATCAAGAACGCCAGATGTAGTTTCAAATAGTAGGGTAAAGCCAGCCATACACTAGTTGAATTTCAGTAATACAAAAATGTAATTTTTAGAACATTTGTTTTATTTTCTAATGGTTTTTGGGGTCAAACTGACATTTGTTTTTTTTTACTGCAGTACAAAACTCATAGAAGCAGGATGGAAAATTTATTTTGAACAAACAACAGAGTATGTGGCTTTCATTCGGGAAAAGTCCATATGTTCCAAAATGGATTATAATTAGCAAGCCAAATTGTACAGTACTGTTGAATAACATTTGTCAAGTCCTCAAATGTACCGATCAGAATGTTTTTCCGAATTCTACTAGTGTATTTAGCCTACCCCTCCTCTGGGTGCCCCAGTTTTCTCTCTCAACCCAAAGACATACTGATAAGTTAATCAGATTCTGTTAAAAGGTTGGTCTGAGGGTATCCATAATCAGACTGAACCCAAGGTCATCCCTAATCATCAGGTAATAAAAGTTTGGGGTTGATTTATTAAAGGCAAATAGGCTGTTCAATTTGTTGGTGAATTTACCCAGAGCTTAGTGGAATATGGTGAATGTTTGCAAAGAATACCCAAGAAAAATAAAACACCATTTATATTTGCACAGTCTGCAGAACTTCAACCCAGTCACTAAGCTCTGGGACAAATTCCTTTGCAAAGCGAGCAGCCTATTTACGTTTAGCCTAGGTTCACACTAGTGCGGCTGCATAATCATGCGTTTTACAGTATGTATTTGTAGTGCACTTTTGCATATCTTTTTTCATGCATTTTCCTAGTTCATGTGTTTTTTTTACTGTAGGAGACTTGTTGTTAAATGCAAAACCCTACCAAAAGTGCATGTACATACGTTTTACATGCACTCCCATTGGAAATTATGGGGTTGACTTACTAAAGGCAAATAGACTGTGCGCTTTGCAACTGCATTTATTCCAGAGCTTAGTAAATGAGGGGAAGTTTGCTGACCTTCATAATACAAAAATGCTGTTTTTTTATTTTCTTGCATGTTGTTGGGTATTTATTGCAGAGTGAAGCTTCATCTCATTTACTAGGCACTGGAGCAACTGCACTTTAAAGTCTATTTGCCTTTAGTACATCAACCCCTATGTGTCCAAGAATGGACTATGCCGAATCAAAGAAACGCCTACTCCTTTTCAAAAATCACATTGAACCATGTTTTACTGACATGAACAGGAAATATAGAGAATATTGTGATTTCCATTGCTGTGCATTGCAGCGCTACCGCGGACGCAGGAGAAATGGCACTAGTCAATGAGGATTTAAGTAGCCCAATGACTCAATTCCCCCATCCAAACATTTGAAGTGGATGGGGGAATCCTCCCCGATGAGCCTTTGTATTCTGACAGCGGGAAGACTTCTCTCCGTCAGAATACACTGATCAGTTCTGGCAGCTATAGCCTGCAGCACTGATCGAGCGGCAAAAATTCTATGATTTCTGCACAATCACCCTGCCCATACATGGATTGAAATTCAGATGGTCCCTGCTAAATCGGTCAAATTTCCATCCATGTAAGGCCAGCTTAAAACGGATCTAAGGGTACCATCAATCACAGCCAGTGAGGTGGAAGCAGGGCTGAGCCACGCTCTGGGTTTCAATTGACACACAGAGCTTGCTCTGGAGCAAACTCGCACAAGTGTCCCCAGAGCAAGCAGCTTGCTCTGGGGGCACTCAGCAGGGAAGAAGGAGCCTCGGTAGGGGACCCTAGAAGAGGGGGATCAGGGCTACTATGAGCAACGCCATTGCACAGGTCGGGTAAGTATAACATGTTGGTATTCAAGTTGTGCCTGGGGAAAAAAAATTAAAAGTCAACAGCTACAAATCTTGGCACTCCAGCCAATTTACTGATCGGCTGTCAGGTGCTGCTGCCGCCATTCGTAAAAAGGGAAACCGGCAGTAAAACATTTCGGGTTCACAGCCTGTTCCCTACTGCACATGCGCAAATCGTGCTGTGCTTTCTAATTGGCCCATCGGCGGGGTAAGGAGGAGGGGGGCTGAAATTCTGAGGGACGGCACCGTGGCGCTGTCTCCCAGAAGTGGAGAAGGGTACCTGTCAAAAACAGGTACCCGTTCCCCCCTCTCCCCGACAGGTGCCAAATGTGTCACCAGAGGGGAGGAGGAAGCAGATCAGCGGAAGTTCCACTTTTGGGTAGAACTCCGCTTTAAAGTAAATCAACCCCTTTGTTACAGGGGGATTCAGCAAAACAAAAACTACAGTGTTATTGCTAATGGCAGACTGCATCATTTATCTAATTCTTTCTTTTGCCTATCAAACTACTTTAAGTACTCTCCTGATAAGCTAAGAAAAGTTGTAAAATGTCTGGAAATTCAGTGATTCTAGGAACTAAAAGAACACTGAAGGGCTGGGAATTGCTACTATCTCTAATTGAAGTTAACATGTTTGAAGACCTAGCTGTGTTTCTCAGTCTGTATTTGCTCAAACCCCCACTTCTGAGATAGCAGTTTGAACCTTCAGTAGCCCTGCAGGGTTTCAGACACAATAGCAACAACACTGTTGGACAGCTTGGAATCTGATTGGCCAAGGCAGTCAACAAAGTGACCGACTGAAGAACTAAAGACCCTTAATACGGCCATACACGGTTTGAATCTCGGCCAGTTCAGCTGAGATTCGAACTGTTAATGCGCAGGCTAAATGTACCAAGTTGATTGATTGATTGATCAACTTTGGTACAACCAGCCTACCAGATTCTCTTGCAATTATCGCTAGCGGCTGCTATAGCCACCAGCAATAATCACTGTCATCTTCTGGTGGGGATGGCTGAGAAGACAATTGCTGGTTCCCCTGTCAGCACTGCCTGTGTTGATGGGGAATTGTGAAAATGTCTTTACTGCAACCACTGTGTACCATGTATGGCCAGCCTTACAATTTTTTAGCTATAGCTCCTGCTTGAAAGATGCCTTTTCCTAACTGGGTACAAAGGTGTACTTACAAAAATAATAGTCTTTATAATTAAAATTGTTTAATAGTCGCAAAGTTAAAGTGATTGTAAAGTCTCGTTTTTTTTTAAAACCAAAATAACAAACATGTTATACTTATCTCCTCTGTGCGGTTGGTTTTGCACAGAGCAGCCTGCATCCTCCTCTTCTCGGGTCCCTCATTCCTGCTCCTGGCCACTCCCTCCTATCGAGTGCCCCCACAGCAAGCAGCTTACTATGGGGGCACCTAAGCCGAACTGCAGCTCCATGTGTCCACGCCCCCACTCTCTGCTGATTGGCTCACTGACTTTGATTTACAGCCAAGGGAGCCAATGGCACAGCGGCTGTATTTCAGCCAATCAGGAGGGAGAGTCCCAGGACAGCCGAGGGACTCGTGGACATCACTGGACAGAGAGAGGGCACAGGTAAGTATTAGGGGTGCTGGGGGGGCTGCTATACACAGAAGGCTTTTTTTTTCCAAAACAGAGATTTTATTGTGAAAACATAAACCAACATTTTACAAACAGTAGTTCAATCATAAGTGAAAACATTCTGTGCAATGCAGTCAAAGAGAAAGTAGAAGAGTAAATAATAATCACAGAGGAGAAAAATAGTGAGAGTGGTGCATTACAAGCAGATATAAGGCACACATGCAGTATTATGAATAGTGGAACCATTAGGTACAAGTGGCCGAGTTCTGGAGCCACCTGTCCCATATCTTGTATTTCGTGGGGCAGCCCCGGTTTTTGTACATAATGTTGTGATATGACAAAATGGTATTAACTTCCTTCAACCAGTGTTGAAAGTCTGGGGGGTTATCCCTCATCCACTGCCTGGCTGCCAACTTCCTGGCCAGGAAAAGAGAGTGCTGTAGAAAGATTTTCGTAAATTTATTCATGTCCTTCTCTGGGTATATGCTCAGTAAGCACTGTTTGGGGTCCAGCTGTAGGGGGGACCCCATAGTGTCATCTAGGAAGGCCACTATCTGTTGCCAGTAGATCTGAATCCGGGGGCAAAGCCAGAGTAGGTGGTGAAACGTACCCAGGGAGGAATGGCACATAGGGCAGTCCTGAGAGAGGTTAGGTCGGTATCTCGCTAGTCTAACTGGGGTGCGGTAGGTGTGGTGAACTATAAATAGCTGTGTTAGCCTGTCAGAGAGTTTGGGAGACACCATACACAGAAGGCTTTTTATCTTAACCACTTGCCTTCTGTGCACTTAAACACCCTTCCCATCCAGGCCAATTTTCATCTTTCAGTGCTGTCACACTTTGACGGACAATTGCGCGGTCATGCTACACTGTACCCATATGAAATTTTTATCATTTTTTTCACACAAATAGAGCTTTCTTTTGGTGGTATGTAATCATCTCTGGGTTTTTTATTTTTTACAAAAAAAAAAGAATAAAGACAGAAAATTTTGAAAAAAAAAAAGTTTTTCTTATTTTCTGCGAGTAAATTTTGAAAATAAATGTTTCTCCTTCACTGATGTGCGCTGATGAGGTGGCACTGATGGGCACTGATAGGCTGCACTGATGGGCACTGATGAGGTGGCACATATGGGCACTGATGAGGAGGTACTAATATGCCGCACTGATGAGCACTGATAGGCGGCATTGATAGGCGGCACTGATAGGCGGCACTGATGAGCACTAATAGGCGGCACTGCTGGGCACTGAGAGGTGGCACTGCTGGGCACTGAGAGGTGGCACTGAGGTGGCACTGCTGGGCACTTAGAGGCGGCACTGACGGACGGCACTGAAGGGGCACTGAGAGGCGGCACTGATGGGCACTGGCGGATGGCACTGATGGACACTGATGGGTGGCACTGATGAGCACTGATGGGCGGAACTGATGAGCACTGATGGGCAGCACCATCAGTGCCCACACTCAGTGCCCATAGTGCTGCCAATCAGTGCTCATCAGTGCCTAGATGAGCAGGCACTGATGGGCACTGACTGGCAGCACTATGGGCACTGATTGTGGGCATTGATGGTGGGCACTGATGGCGGGCACTGTGGGCACTGTTGGTGGCAATTTGTGTATGTTTTTTTACCTTGCAGTAATCAGGGCACTGGTGATCAGTGCCCTGATTACATGTCTCTGTGTCCCCGGCGGCTGACTGCTCCCCCTCCTTCCTCACACTGCAGGCTCCGTGTGAGGAAGGAGCGCCGGCGATGAGAGATGATCTCATATGTTTACATATGAGATCATCTCTCACTGGATGGACCGATCACGTGGTGAATGGCCGCTGTGATTGGCCATTCACCACGATCTGTGATCGGCTGTGTCCAAGGGACACGGCCGACACAGATTCTCCCCGATGCACGCTCGCGAGAGCGCGCGGGGAGCCTGCTTCTGGGAAGCCGTTTAAAAACGGCCTCCCGAAAAATTAGAGTCCGCGCTGCAGCCGTATATAGGCTGTAGCGCGGATGGTAGGAAGTTAATGCTTAGAGTGCATTAAGATAAAAAAAAACCTTCCTGGCTTTACAACTCCTTGAAAGTATAACTAAAAGACTTTTTTTTACAGTTTTGGAAAGAGTGACAAAGGAATAGAATACCTGGAATACCTGTCAGGTTTTTATTGCTGTCTGTGACCCCATTAGGGAGATTCACCCTCTCTATTTGTCCTGTTTACTATTACCATGAAAGTAAAAAAAAAAACCCAGAACAGTAATAGAGGGGACATTTTCCAATAAGAACTGAGGCCCATTAAATTCTCTTAATTTGCAGGGGTTTCCTCTCACTTCATCTTTTGGCTATGGGACAGAAAGTGAAGGTAAATCTTCTCAAAAGGACATAATTGGCCAAAAAAAAAAAAAAGAAGAAAATTGACAGGGGTTATAACCCATCTTAAGCCTAATACATATCACTAGTTTTTTTTTTTCCATGCAGCCCGGTGGGTTGCACGAAAAAAAAAAAAACTCTCAGCTCAGGTCAGAGCTACTGTACTAACAATCCGATGTTAGTACAGAGATCTCCCCTGTTGTTCTATTGTGTTCTGACAGGGGAGGCGACCCCCATGGCAGACCATTTTCGGTCATGAGCCTTCAACAGAAGCCAGCTGACTTATTTCGGACCGGCTGCCATACACATGGGCCGAATGTCGGCTGATTTCTATTGAACTGGCCAGTGGCGGCCGGTGTATATGGGGCGCAGGGGCGCCGCCCCCCCATCCATGTGTCCGGCCCCCTAATCTGCATGCAGGGAACCGGACGCATGGAGCTTAATGGGTTTTTTTTTTTTTAACATCACCTGATTAGAGCCAGAGGCTCTAATAGGGCGATGCAAAGGGTGAAGCCGGGGAGCAGAGCAGTGCGTCCCGACTTCACCCATTGTGTGACAATAGCGAATGAAAATTCGCTATTGCCACACCGATCCTCCTCCTGGCCAATCAGGAAGCGCGTCCGATACGCGCTTCCTGATTGGCCGCAAGGCGAAACCCCTTGCCATTGGCCGAGGAGGAGGCGAGACCGGAAGTACTCGTGGAGACGCGCCGGGGGACAGAGTGAGGAAAAGCCGCTGCCGCCGCCGGGACTGAAGAGGAAGCCGCTGCCAGGTAAGTGCATTGGTCTCGGGGGGGGGGGGGAAGCCCACACTGCATTGAGGGAGGCACGCTGTGGCGCTCTGCAATGATTGGGAACAATGCTGTGGCGCTCTGCAATGATTGGAGACAATGCTGTGGCGCTCTGCAATGATTGGGGACAATGCTGTGGCGCTCTGCAATGATTGGGGACAATGCTGTGGCGCTCTGCAATGATTGGGGACAATGCTGTAGCGCTCTGCATTGATTGGGGACAATGCTGTGGCGCTCTGCAATGATTGGGGACAATGCTGTGGTGCTCTGCAATGATTGGGGACAATGCTGTGGCACTCTGCATTGATTGGGGGCATGCTGTGGCGCTCTGCATTGATTGGGGGCATGATGTGGCACTCTGCATTGATTGGGGGGCATGCTGTGGCACTCTGCATTGATTGGGGGGCACGCTGTGGCATTCTGCATTGATTGGGGAGCATGCTGTGGCACTCTGCATTGATTGGGGGGCATGCTGTGGCATTCTGCATTGATTCGGGGGCATGCTGTGGCACTCTGCATTGATTGGGGGACATGCTGTGGTGCTCTGCATTGATTGGGGGCATGCTGTGGCACTCTGCATTGATTGGGGGGCACACTTTGGCATTCTGCATTGATGGGGGCATGCTGTGGCACTCTGCATTGATTGGGGGCACGCTGGTCACTCATTTTTCTGTTTGCGCCCCCCCCCAAAAAAATTTTGAGCACCAGCCGCCACTGGAACTGGCAAATGCCGCCCAACATTCGGCCCGTGTGTACTAGGCTTTACTCTATCCAAAATGGTACAAAGTTTTTCATATAGTTCTACTTTAGGAATTTCACCTGAAGTATACATTTCAGGAAGTGGAAGTCCTATTTATAGAGGAAATGGTATAACAAACTTTATCTATCACTGGAGGTCAAAAACACATCATCTGTGTATAGCTGGCTATATACTAGTAGATTTTTTGAACAAAAAATTAAATATTAAGAATGTTCATTCTATTTGCTAACCGTTAGTGGGGTGAAATTGACAGTCTGTTTTTAACCACTTGCCGACCGCCGCAAGTAGATATACTGCGGCGGTCAGCCCCAGCCAGGCAGAGTGACGTATATATATACGTCACTAGCCTGTGACTGGCTTGTGAGCCAATAGCAGGCTCATTCACTGAGGAGTCCGCGCGTGTGACCGGCGGACCCGATGTCCGCCGGTCACACTGCGATCCTCGGTAGAGAGGGAGAAAGGCAGGCGGCTTATGTAAACAAGCCACCTGTCATTCTCCCCTGTGTAAAAATGGAGATCAGACGGTTCTACTATGTAGGACCGTTGATCTCTGTTTTTACAGTAGTAGCCATGTCCCCCCACAGTTAGAAGCACGCCCCTAGGACACACTTAACCCCTCCCTCTCCAATACAGTTAACCCCTTCCCTGCCAGTGTCATTTTTACAGTAACAGTGCATATGTACAGTATAGTACTGATTACTGCAGTAATGTCACTGGTAATCCCAAAAGTGTCAAAAATGTCAGTCAAGGGTCTGATCTGTCCGCCGCAATGTGGCAGTCCCGCAAAAAAAATCGCAGATCGCCGCCATTACTCGTTAAAAAAAAACACCAAAAATGACAAAAATCTTTCCCTTTGTTAGTAAACGCGTTAACTTTTGCGCAAAATAATCAAAATAACCTTTTTGCGATTTTTTTTACCAAACATATGTAGCATAAAACAAATTGGCTGAAAATGTTAAAAAATTTTGATTTTTACATTTTTTTGGGGAATTTCATATAAAAATGTGAAAAATATTTTTTGCAAAATTTACGCTATTTTTTTGTTTATAGCGCATGATCAAAAAATCGCACAGGTGATCAAATACCACCAAAAGAAAGCTCTGTTTCTGGGGAAAAAAGGAAGTGAAATTTGTTTAGGTACAGCGTCGCATCGTTTAGGTACAACGTCATCTCTTTTTCATGGATAGTGTAGGACCCACTGATAATGGGGTACTTTGACGTAGTGGTGGGCTTGAGCACTATATGGCCATATGGTGGGACCAAATCCCCATTTTTATTTATGGATTGTCTTCAAATTTGGTAATTTCTTTTGCATGTGTGCGCTATTCTTTTTTAATATACAGCGTTGCACGACCGCGCAATTGTCCGTTAAAGTCACGCAGTAAAAAATCGCAAAAAACCCCCTGGTCAGGAAGGGGGTAAAATCTTCCGGGGCTTAAGTGGTTAAACCAGAGTGATAAGAAAATTCAAAAGAGAAGAATGGAAAACTGTTTTCAAATGAACATTTTGCTAACAGTGTTTGTGCTTTTCATTCAGGCGGTTAAATTAATTCCAAAATCCAATGTTAAAAGCAAACAAAATTTTGAACGACATTAATCAAACTGTCGAACGCACCGAGAATTTTTCTACGAATCTTCATAAAATCATTTAAAAGTCTACTAGTGCATACCCAGCTAGCCATTTTAGTTTTGAATACAGTATGGAAATGTTAAAGGGTCCACCTACAAAACTGCAGGTAGAAGCACAGAAAAATCATATATTATGCATGCTTACTTGCAGTGTTTTCCTTTAACCACTTGACCTTCGGAAGGTTTTACCGCCTTCATGACCAAGCCATTTTTTGCTATTCAGTACTGCGCTACTTTAACTGGCAATTGCTTGGCCATGCATGCAACACTATACACGGAAGGTTTTTCCTTTTTTTCCACACAAATAGAGCTTTCGTTTAGTGTTATTTGATTACCACTGGGATATTTTATTTTTTGCTATATATAAAAAGACCGATATTTTCTATTTTATACTTTCTGTTATAAAACATATCCAATAAAATCAATTGTCTTCATAAATTTAGACCAAAATGTATTCTATCTTTGGTAGAAAAAAAATCCCAATAAGTGTATATACAGTATCTCACAAAAGTGAGTACACCCCTCATATTTTAGTAAATATTTTATTATATCTTTTCATGTGACAACACTGAAGAAATGACACTTTGCTACAATGTAAAGTAGTGAGTGTACAGCTTGTATCACAGTGTAAATTTTCTGTCCCCTCAAAATAACTCAACACACAGCCATTAATGTCTAAGCCGCTGGCAACAAAAGTGAGTACACCCCTAAGTGAAAATGTTTAAATTGGGCCCAAAGTGTCAATCTTTTGTGGGCCACCATTACTTTCCAGCACTGCCGTAACCATCTTGGGCATGGAGTTCACCAGAGCTTCACGGGTTGCCACTGGAGTCCTCTTCCATTACTCCATGACGACATCACATGGCTGGTGGATGTTAGATACCTTGCGCTCCTTCACCTTCTGTTTGAGGATGTATCACAGATGCTTAAAAAGGTTTAGGTTTAGAGACATGCTTGGCCAGTCAATCACCTTTACCCTCAGCTTCTTTAGCAAGGCAGTGGTCGTCTTGAAGGTGTGTTTGGGGTCGTTATCATGTTGGAATACTGCCCTGCGGCTCAGTCTCCAAAGGGAGGTGATCATTCTCTGCTTCAGTATGTCACAGTACATGTTGGCATTCATGGTTCCCTCAGTGAGCTGTAGCTCCCAAGTGCCTGCAGCACTCATGAAGCCCCAGACCATGACACTCCCACCACTATGCTTGACTGTAGGCAAGACACATTTGTCTTTGTACTCCTCACCTGGTTGCCACCACACACGCTTGACACCATCTGAACAAAATAACTTTATCTTGGTCTCATCAGACCACAGGACATGGTTCCAGTGTTCCATGTCCTTAGTCCGCTTGATTTCAGAAAACTGTTTGCGGCTTTCTTGTGCATCATCTTTAAAAGAGGCTTCCTTCTGGGGCGACAGCCATGCAGACCAATTTGATGCAGTGTGCGGCGTTCTAAGCACTGACAGGCTGGCCCCTCACCCTTTCAACCTCTGCAGAAATGCTGGCAGCACTCATACTTCTATTTCCCAAAGACACCCTCTGGATATGACTCTGAGCACATGCACTCAACTTCTTTGGTTGACCATGGCGAGGCCTGTTCTGAGTAGAACCTGTCCTGTTAAACCGCTGCAGTGCATAAAATTTTGGTGCAGAGCACCAGTTCCCTACGCTCAGAGAGGTGTAGTCTCTTGTCCACCTCTATTGGGATCTTGCAGCTGTTTTTGGAGCTATGGACACGACAACCCAGGAAAAATACTACGGCCTTGCTGCCCCTTGAACGACCAAGGTAGTCTGGAAACACTGTAAACAACAAGCAAACACAGGGGCGCACCGGCCTAGTGCATTATCCTTTGGAGGATTTATTAAAAAGAAAAGATTAAAAATACTCACAAACGAGTTCTTGATAAAAGCATATCACATAAGGAACGCAATCCTCAGCGTAGGGATCCGAGGGTGAGTCGTCCCCTGAATTTGTGAAGGCTAACGCGTTTCGAGGCCTAGCCTCCTCCTCAGAGCCTCTGATGTGATATGCTTTTATCAAGAACTCATTTGTGAGGATTTTTAATCTTTTATTTTAAATAAACCTTCCAAAGGATAATGCACTAGGCCGCAGCGCCCCTGTGTTTGCTTGTTGTTTACCCCGTTAAACCGCTGTATGGTCTTAGCCACTGTGCTGTAGCTCAGATTAACCTCCCTGGCGGTATGATTCTGTCAGGAATTCTGTACCAAAAGCGGTACAATTCTTTTCATGGAAATTTGGCGTTATGTATTATAGGCCTACAATTCTTAGTAATTACTGACTTAAACCTGACCAAAACAAGAGTCTAGTAGACATCCCAGATGTGATAAATTTAAAACACAAACGCGTGAATTATAATCAAATCAATAATATAATTTTATTATATAATATATAATATATATAATAAAATTATATTATTGATTAGATTATAATTCATGCGGTATATATTATATATATATGTGTGTATATATATATATATATATATATATGTGTGTGTGTATATATATATATATATATATATATATGTGTGTGTATATATATATATATATATATATATATATTTATATATATATATAACGCATGAATTATAATCGAATCAATAATATAATTTTATATATATATATATATATATATATATATATATATATATATATACACATATATACATATATATATATACACATATATACATATATATATATATATATGCATATATATATAATATAAAATGTTTTATGTGTTTTGTGCAACGTTTTTTTTTTTTTTTTTTTTTTTATTTCCCTCCCTAGTTCCGCTCCCATGCAGCATTGCTGCTGCAGGGAACGGAACTAGGAAGTCCTCCTACCGACAGACGAGCGGCGGAGATCTCGGCTGGCGGTCACAGCAATGAGAGCTCATCGCTGGATCGCCAGGATAAGGTAAGAGACGCTCCGCTGCGCTGTCTGCATAGCTCTGCCATTCACCCCGAGCGTGACTCGGGGATACCGATAATAGCAGAAAATTCCTACCCCGAGTCACGCTCGGGTTTATCGCTAGCGGGGTTAAGGGTCTTGGCAATTTTCCTACAGCCTAGGCCATCTTTATGTAGAGCAACAATTCTTTTTTTCAGATCCTCAGAGTGTTCTTTGCCATGAGGTGCCATGTTGAACTTCCAGTGACCAGTGTGAGAGAGTGAGAGCGAAAACACCAAATTTAACACACCTGCTTCCCATTCACACCTGAGACCTTGTAACACTAACAAGTCACATGACACCGGGGAGGGAAAGTGGCTAATTGGGCCAATTTGGAAATTTTCACTTAGGGATGTACTTTTTTTGTCAGCAGTTTAGACATTAATGGCTGTGTGTTGAGTTGTTTTGAGGGGACAGCTAAGTGACACTGTTATACAAGCTGTACACTCACTACTTTACATTGTAGCAAAGTGTCATTTCTTCAGTGTTGTCTCATGAAATGATATAATAAAATATTTACAAAATGTGAGGGGTGTACTGACTTTTGAGAGATACTGTATAGGGCAGCTTTCTTGGCTGTAAATGGTAGAAGGGTTCAGTTCTGCTTTAGACTGGCCATACACTAGTAGATTTTATGACCAAATGTTTGTACAAAAATTTCTACTAATTATCTCAGTACTTTTGATGACTTGGGTGAATATTATTTGAAAGTACTTCAAAATGTAGTTTTCTTTTAGTGTTCCATTTTGGAACTAATTGACTTTACTATATGAAAACCTTAACATAATTTGTTAATTTGACAAAAGTTGTCTACGCCTTGGGGTTGGACTTTGAACCTAAATTCCAGTAAAGCTGCTAAGTACATGTTTAAAGACCACCAAAAGATTTGTAAATCTTTTCTGCTAAATTTGTGATTTAGACAACCTTGCACTAAGATCTTCCACCACCTCTGGAGCAGCAGCACATCCTCATCATGAACATACCCCCAACCTGCTGACTGGACAATGAGGCATCAGCACAATGATAGCATGTTCGCTGTCAGCACGTTTACACGGCACCTGAGCCTAATTGGTGTCTAGTACTGCCCCTCCCTTTCCCAGTCTGAGTGCTGCTCTACCATAGCATATTCAGAAATTTGTAGCAGTTGCATTTAGTAGTATAGTGCATGCCGTATACAGTACATATGCTTAGGGCCCGCAACAGAGATTAGTTTGATATTCCCTCTATCCATATAAGAAAACTAAGATAGGTTGCAGCGCAAACTTCCTTAATCATAAAAAAAAACCTGTTTCTCTGTTACATCAAACATAACAATGTAACGGATTTGTTACTTTGATTAAAATTGAAGAAGTGTGTGCTGCAACCAGTCTTTACTTTCTTTTATGGATTAAGGGATTAATATTGCTATTATTATACAGGATTTATATAGTGCCAACAGTTTGTGCAGTGCTTTACAACAAAAGGGCAGACGGTAGAGTTACAATACAGTTCAACACAAGAGGAATCAGAGGGCCCTGCTCATTGGAGTTTACAATCTATCGTACTAATCTCTGTTGCAGGCACTAGATGTGCTTTCCACCTTTTCTGTAAAAAAAAAAATATAGTATAGTTATTAATATTATATGGGATTTATATAGCGCCAACAGTTTGTGCAGCACAGTACACAGTACAGTTACAATACAATTTAATATAGGACATATATATAGATAGATAGTTAGATAGATATAATACTGTATATATTTATATAATTTTTACAATTACAATACAAATCAATACAGGATATATATATGTATATATATATATATTTTTTTTTTTATACTGTATATATTTATATAATTTTGTTTTATACGTGCATTTATTTTGCATATCTGCTGAGTTCAGTTTTAACCAATTTATTGCGGTTAACTAATTTAAATAAATTTATGAGGATACAGGATATAAATATATATATATATATATATATATATATATATATATATATATATATATATATATAATACTGTATATATTTATATAATTTTTTTTCATACATGCATTTATTTTGCATATCTGCTGAGTTCAGTTTTAACCAATTTACTGCAGATAGCTCATTTAAATAAATATATGACTGGGCTATATTTCCTAATAATGACATTTTATCTAGATTTCTGCTTTAAGACATTCAAGCAAGTATTTGGATATAAAATAATATAAACCTTATACACTTTAAATTTACATCTGACAATGATATACTGTATCAAGCCTAAAAGAGCTCTGGTGTTTGTCATTGTATGTATATAAGCTATTCAATTACATGAAAGTTATTGTCTCTCTTATCACCAGTTTTACAGGAAGGATGACAAAGCATCCAATTGGATTACTTACAGGAAGTCTTCAATCAGTGAACTCCAATGAGGTCACAGTCATTTCAGATATGTTTAAAATGAAGACCCTTATAGAGGGTTCGAATTTTGAACAATTCCTGCTATTCAAATTATTGTCGATTCCATTGTCTGTGGATGGCCCTGCAAGCACCACATAGCTCCCTGAAATATAATTAAAAAGTTAAATTGTGTTTTAAAATTTGAGTGAAAAATTATTGGTATCCTATCAGGGGTGGTCAATGTTCAGCAGCAGCCGTGGGAGCCGTAGCTGCCTGAATACAATGGAAATTCTCGCTGTCCACACTGTGTAGCAAGGATGGGGGAATGGAGTGATTTCCTCTCTGTCTATTCTGGGCTGAACAGCTTAAATTTGAGAAGTCTCTGCCTTAGCTTCTTGTATGTAGTTGAACCTTTTTACACTTTCAATAAACCAGTATGAACTGACGTTGCTGATATTTTAAATTGGTTGTCCAAAAACTACATAAACCCTTCCCAAAACAGACAGCCGCTGGTTACCCCACTTTCCTCCAAGCTGGAATGTGGTCATTATTATTATACAGGATTTATATGGCGCCAACAGTTTGCGCAGCGCTTTACAGTGGTCATAGCAGGTTTTCTTCCTCTGTGCAGATTTTGGTGTTAAAAAGGGTTCAGTATTTGATATGTAATTTTCTAAAAGATCAGAAAACAAACCCCAGCACAGTTCTTCATAGACAAACAGATGGTCGATGGAGAGGCATGTGCAGGTATTAAACGGTTTTATTGTAGCAAATACACAAATACAGAGGATGTTAGATAACACCTTGAAGCCTTTTGCACCTAAAAGTGCTTATTCTTAAGGCATATTTACTTATTACTCAATATAAGCATGGGTGCAGCAGGACGTAAAAATCCCCTAAGGCCCAACTCCAGGTGAATCATATTTTACTTTCTGAGCCTCTGTAAGAGAGGTTTTGTTTGCTTCCTGTCTTGGTGACCACCCACAATATGATAGAAAATCTGCCCAATGCCCAAAGCCTTAGAAAAAAAAAACGGACAGAGTTTCTAAAGCCTAGTACACACGCAACTAATTTCCGCCGACCGGTTGTCCATCTTTTGTCCAGAGTGGTGTTTTGTTGGTTGGAATGTGCTCTAGACTGCGCACGAATTTTGTCGACTGACGGAATTCTACTTCAGAAGTGATGTCATGTGTTGGTTTGCTTTCTTTGTGTTCTTTCTTCTCTGAGCATGCCCAGTCTTGCTCATAGGATTTTTCCCTGTTGAAATCTGTACTGACTGCACGAAAATCGGACGTGTTTTGACAGAGGACAAAAATGTTATAGCCTGCACACCAGTCAGTTGTCGGAAGCATCATACTAACAAGCCGAAAATCGGCAGATCGGTCGTCGGACGAAAATTCCCGGCCGAATTTCGACTCGTGTGTACGGGGCTTAACTCTTCCTCACTTTGGCCAACACCAAAAATATAGAATTGGCTACACATATGCTTCAAATGGAGCTCAAGTCAGTAGAAACCTGCTACGGATGAGAGCTCTGCTAGTCTAGACACAAGGGGGTTTATTTACCAATGCTGGAGAGTGTGCAAAATCAGGCTCACTTCTGCATGGAAACCAATCAGCTTCCAGGTTTTATTGCCAGAGCTTAATTGAACAAGCTGAGGTTAGAAGCTTATTGGTTTCTATGCAGAAGTGAGCCTGATTTTGCACTCTCCAGCTTTAGTAAATAAACCCCACAAAGTTTGGTTGTAAATGGGGTTCATTTGGAACAAAGACCAGTTATTAATTGTGTACTACAAGCCTCTGTACAAGGTCCTGTTCTATTTAATCTGATTGTAAATGATATAACCACTTGGGGACAGCCAACCACAGATATGCTGCGGCAGAGCAGCCCCCCTGCACTGAATCACGTACATGTACGTAATCCGCTTCTTCCAGGTAGGGGAGCGTGTGCATGCGCACCCACCACCCCGGCTGTGCTGCCATCCGCTGCCACACAAGACGATCAGCGGGTCCCGGCCAATGAGTTATGGCCGGCACCCGCTGATCAGCTGAGCGATTGACAGAAGAGAGCTCTGTCTAGGTAAACAACACAAAGCTCTCTCCTGACAATGGTGATGTGTTGTTTTTTTCTCCCTGCAAAAACAGGGAACCAGCATATCGCTAAGTGAAAACACAACACAGCACATACAGTAAGCATTCTAGGCACATAGTTAACACTTTGATTGCCCCTAAATGTTAACTTCTTCCAAGCCAGTGTCATTAATACAGTGAGAGTTCATAGTTTTAGCACTGATCACTGTATAAGGCTCCATGTACATGGGACGTTGTTAAAAGTCCCTTTGAATGCTGGAATTTTTAGGACGTTTGAAACGTCTGTTCGGTCGCGTTTGTACCCGTGTTTAGCGGGCGTTTGCGTTTAGAACCGTTCCTAGAGGTCAAAAAAAATATTCCCCTTTAAAATTGAATAACACGAACGCTAAACGCGGGTCATCGAGTTCGGTCGCGTTCGGACACGTTCGGTCCGAAACGCCGGGAAACACACGTTCGACGCAAATAATTGCGTTCTGAAAAACATCCCTGAACGCAACTGCCTGCAAATGACTGTAAACGACCATGTGTACATGGACATATAAGATAACATGGAGCTGCGTTCAGGGGCTTCTGAAAAAAACGCCCAACTGCTCCTAAACAGCCATTTCCAGCGTCCCGTGTACATGGAGCCTTAGCGTCACTGGTGATGTCCGTGTCAGTTAGTCAGTTCCCCCCCAGCGTCAGTTAGGGTCAGGTTGTCCACCACACTATCACAGTCCCACTATATGTAAAAATATATATATATAAAAATATATGATCGCTGCCATTAACCTCCCTGGCGGTATGATTCTGTCAGGAATTCTGTACCAAAAGCGGTACAATTCTTTTCATGGAAATTTGGTGTTATGTATTATAGGCCTACAATTCTTAGTAATTACTGACTTAAACCTGACCAAAACAAGACTCTAGTAGACATCCCAGATGTGATAAATTTGAAACACAAACGCATGAATTATAATCGAATCAATAATATAATTTTATTATATAATATATAATATATATAATAAAATTATATTATTGATTAGATTATAATTCATGCGTTATATATTATATATATATATGTGTGTATATATATATATATATATATATATATATATATATATATATGTGTGTGTGTATATATATATATATATATATATATAATATATATAACGCATGAATTATAATCAAATCAATAATATAATTTTATATATATATATATATATATATATATATATACATATATATGCATATATATATATATATATATATATATATATATATATATGCATATATATATATATATATATAAATATATATGCATATATATATATATATATATGCATATATATATATAAATATATATATGTATATATATATATATATATATATGAATATATATATATATATGCATATATATATGCATATAATATATATAATATAAAATGTGTAATGTGTTTGTGTTTTGTGCAACGTTTTTTTTTTTTAAGTTCCCTCCCTAGTTCTGCTCCCATGCAGCATTGCTGCTGCAGGGAACGGAACTAGGAAGTCATCAGACCGGCGGAGACCGACGGAGAGCGGCGGGGATCTCGGCTGGCGGTCACAGCAATGAGAGATCATCGCTGGATCGCCAGGAGAAGGTAAGAGAACACCGCTGCGCTCTCTGCACATCCACCCCGAGCGTGACTCGGGGTTACAGATCCTGGTATGAAAAATCCACCCCGAGTCACGCTCGGGGATACCGCCAGGGAGGTTAATAATATTAAATAAATAAATAAAAATTCCAGTATACAGTATATACCATAGTTTGTACACGCTATAACTTTCACTCAAACCAATTAATATACACTTATTGGGATTTTTTTTACCAAAGACCTTTAGAAGAATACATTTCAGCCTACGTTTATGACAAAATGTTTAATTTTTTAAATGTTTTTCTTGAAAATGTTTTATAGCAGAAAGTAATAAATGTATATTTTTTCATTTTTGGTCTTTTATTTTTATTTATATAATAAAAAAAAAAAAACAGCGGTGATCAAATACCACCAAAAGAAAGCTCTATTTGTGTGAAAAGGTTATATCAATTTCATTTGGGTACAGTGTTACTTGATTGCACAATTGCCAGTTAAAGTAGCGTAGTGCTGAATAGCAAAAAAGCCCTGGTCGTGAATGGGGTAAAAACTTCCGGAGTGGATAACTAAAGGTTTGGTGGGAGAGGGATGTCCCTTTGCTGATGACAGAAAAGTGTGCAATAGGGTTTATATTCCTGTATGTAAGATGGAACATGATTTGGGATTTCTGAAAGATTGGTCAAAGCAGTGGAATCTGGAGTTCAACATATCTAAATATAAAATAATGCACCTAGGGAAAAATAATCTCTTAAAACAGTGCAAAATTAGGAGTACAGTGTTGGCCACAACTGCAGAGGAAAAAGATTTGGGGTACAAATGTCAGATGGATTTTAACGTGAGCAAAAATTGTGGCCAGGCAGTGGAAAAGCAAATCAAATTCTATCACTAGAAGGGTCACCAGCAGGAGAAAGGAGATCCTGATTTCCCTATAAAGATATTTAGAAATCACTAGAGGGGACACCAACAGGAGCAATGAGGTTTTGATTCCCTTGCATAGATCTTTACTTATCACTAATGGTATCACCAGCAAGAGAAATGGGGTCCCAAATCCCTTATATCAGGGGTCTCCAGACTTTCTAAACAAGGGGCCAGGTGACTGTTTTTCAGACTTTAGGGGGGGTGGGGGCTGGACTGTGGCCATTAGAAATGGAAACTCTCCTGGCAACAGTGGGAGTAGACAGTGCGTCTTTGCCATTAGTGGGAGGAATAGTGCACCATCATTAGTGTCAATGAGAGAAATAGTGCCCCATTATTGGTGTCAGTAGCAGGAATAGTGCCCCATCTTTGGTGTGAATGGGAGAAACAATGCCCTGTTGTTGATGACAGCGCCAAGAATTATGCCCCATTGTTGGTGTAAGTGGGAAGAAAAGTACCCAAGGGGCCAGATAAAGGCAAGCAAATGGTCGCATCCGACCTCCGGGCCATAGTTTGGAGACTAATGCCCTATATAGATCTTTAGTTATCACTACAGGGATCATAAATGGGAGGAAGGAGGTCCCAATTCTCCTATATAGATCTTCAGTTATCACTAGAGGGGTCACCAGCAGGAGGGAGGGGGTCTTGGTTCTCCTATATAGATCTTTAGTTATCACTAGAGGGATCTCAAGCAGGAGGAAGGAGGTCCCAATTCCTCTATAGAGATATTTTATTATTACTAGAGGCGTCACCAGCAGGAGGAGGAGGTCCTGAGTCTTCCTTATAGATCTTTAGTTACACCTTATTTAGAATATTGCGTCCAGTCCTGGATATCTATCTTAAAAAAAGATATTGATAAGACAGAACAAATCCAGAGGCAGGCAACAAAAATGGTTAAATGTCTGAGGGATAAAACATATCAAGATAGACTTAAGGGATCTAATATGTGAAGTCTGAAGCAAAGAAGGGAAAGGTGTGAGCGGGGGACATGTTTGAAACCTTTAAAAACAATAGGAGTGGCTATACATGGATCAACATTTAGACTCTTTAGCCGGGACTGGCCAAATTTTCATTCATGTATGGGCAGGCTGGTTGTACAGAAGACGAACTACCGTTCGACTTCTGTACCACAAGCCTGTTGTGTTTTTCCTAAATGATCAATGCCGCTGGCTATAGCCAGCAGTTCTGATTAGTGAATTCTAACAGTGGGGAAGTCTCCCTGGCATGAGAACACAATAGCACAGTGGGAGTCTTTCCCCCATTTCCCTCGAATGTGTAGATGGGGGAATCAGGTCTGGCTTATAGGTACCTGTTATCATAATAATATTAAAAAAGATGGAAACTTGTTTTTGACGGTTCATTGTTCTAATCTTCTGCAACAAGCTCTGTATTGTGGTAAATATACATGTGGATTTGCTATAGTGAAGATCAGCAACTGCCTATAGGCTCGTACACACGATGAGATTATCGGATGATCGTCCAATTTTTTATTTTTTTTTTTGCATGTCTCCATATCGAAAATGAACAGGTTACTAAAGTATGAAAATTCTCGTACGACAGAATAAAAATTCGGAAGTGATGTAATGTATTTGTATTCTTTTTTCAGATGAAAACTGTACCGATTAAACTAAAATCTTATTGTTTTTGAAATGTTTAGATAGGCAACTCCTACCCTTATATTGATTACTAGTTCCAAATGAATAACTACTGCAGTAGGGGACAGACAGAAAAAGATACACTCCGCATCTTTCCAAAAATAACTTCTGTTTTATTTGATGCAATAGAAGGTTTTTATAAAAATGATTACATAGGTATCACATTAATATTACAATTGTACTTTAATGGTAGCAAAGGGCGTAACATAGGCAGGCTAATTCTAATCAGGACTGGAAAGAGTGCAAACATGTAATGACAACATTATAAGTGCCGTGTGCACAATGAGTGCAGTGTGCAATACATATCAATTAGAATAAAATAATATACAGAACTTACAGATTTTCTTTACAGTATGATCTAATAATGTATGAGAAAAATGTTAGTTTGTCCCTTCGGATAATTTCAGATGAAAGCATACTATCCCTTTGAAGCAGTATTTTTTATACAATAGTCTAAACGTGTGTACTAGGCTTTAGGCTGGCCATACACGGTGCAAATTTGTTTTGCACAATTCCCCCATCAAAACAGTGCTGACAGGGAAATCCTGCCGAGCAATTGTCTTCTCCTGACGCAGGGGAGGTCAGGGGAAGCCGTCCCTGCTGGGAGGAAGACAGTGGTTATTGCTAGCGGCTATAGCAGCTGCTAGCGATAATTGTATGAGAATCCGGCAGGTTGGTTGTATCCAAGTTGATGGATCAACTTGGTACGTTCAGCCTGCCCATTAACGTCCTTAGTCTGATACCATAAAGGGACTCATAAAGTAAAATACTGATCTCAGAAGCCTCTGATGGAAGCATTCTCTCATCCTGAAATTAATATAAGGCCCAGACGTCGGTGAATCGCTGCCATGTTAAAAGACCGGCTTTAAGTGGGGCACACACTATAAGAAAATCGGGCAAACGATCGTCCCATTTTCCCTGTTGTTTCACAGCAAATCGAAACTGATGAACGAAAATTCATACGAAAATTCTCGTGCGACAAAGGCTTTTTTTTTGTTGCTTATTACTTCTGATCATGCGCAGTTTTTTTTTTCCTGATTTTTCTTGTAGAAAAATCATATGAAAACAGTGCACATTAAATTAAAATTGTTAGTTTTTTCCGTACGAGAAAAATTTTGAAGTTTGTCCCTGCTGAAAGTTGTGTACACAATATACGAAAATTGTACAAAACTTCTTTGGATGAAAATGTTTGCCCAATTTTCTTATAGCGTGTACTAGCCTTTAGTCTGTTACAATAAAGGGACTCATAAAGAAAAATACTGATCTCAGAAGCCTCTGATGGAAGCATTCCTTCATCCTAAAATGAATATGAAGCCCAGAAGTCTGTGAAGAGCTGCCATGCTAAAAGACAGGAAATCTGTACTGAAGGAAACTGGCGGCTGCTGTTGCTAGCCCCCTGAAATGCTAGCTGCTTGGCTATGATCCTTAAGTGGGGTACACACTATAAGAAAATCGGGCGAACGATTGTCCGAGTTTCCTCGTTGTTTCATAGCAAATTGGAACCGATTAATGAAAATTCTCGTATGACAAAGGCTTTTTTTTATTGTTTATTGTTTCTGATCATGCGCAGTCTTTCTTTTCTGACTTTTTCTGTACAAAAATTGTACGAAAATGGTACACATTAAACAAAAATCGTTAATTTTTTCCCGTACAAGAAAAATTTTGGAGTTTGTCCGTTCAAATTGAGAATCGGCTGTAGAAAGTTGTGCATGCACTATACGAAAATCGTATGAAAATTTTGAATCGGCTGTAGAAAGTTGTGTACACACTATACGAAAATCGTATGAAAATTCAGAATCGGCCGTAGAAAGTTATGTACACACTATACGAAAATTGTATGAAAATTCAGAATCGGCTGTAGAAAGTTCTCTACACACTATACGAAAATCGTATGAAAATTCAGAATCGGCCGTAGAAAGTTATGTACACACTATACGAAAATAGTATGAAAATTCAGAATCGGCTGTAGAAAGTTGTGTACACACTATACGAAAATCGTATGAAAATTCAGAATCGGCCGTAGAAAGTTATGTACACACTATACGAAAATTGTATGAAAATTCAGAATCGGCTGTAGAAAGTTCTCTACACACTATACGAAAATCGTATGAAAATTCAGAATCGGCTGTAGAAAGTTCTCTACACACTATATAAAAATTGTATGAAAACTCAGAATCGGCTGTAGAAAGTTATGTACACACTATAAGAAAATTGTATGAAAACTCAGAATCGGCTGTAGAAAGTTATGTACACACTATATAAAAATTGTACGAAAACTCAGAATCGGCTGTAGAAAGTTCTCTACACACTATACGAAAATCGTATGAAAATTCAGAATCGGCTGTAGAAAGTTCTCTACACACTATACGAAAATCGTATGAAAATTCAGAATCGGCTGTAGAAAGTTCTCTACACACTATACGAAAATCGTATGAAAATTCAGAATCGGCTGTAGAAAGTTGTAACAGTTTATATATATGCAGGATCATGTTGGCAAAAAAATCACAAGGTAAGCTTAGTACACACAATGTGATTATCGGATGCTAATCTCCATATCGAAAACGAATAGATTACTAAAGTGCGAAAATTTGACAGAGATAAAATCTGTGATGTAATGTGTTGTAGTGTATTTGTATTGTATTTTCAGATGAAAACTGTGTGATTAAAGGAAAACAATGTTGTGTTTGTCCCTTTGTATCATTTCGGACGATTAGAATATGGTACGATCACTTAGATAGCGGTACGGTACTTTGTACGATATTCTGATTGTGTGTGCGGGGCTTTATGCCTTAATACCTTACATACATGTGTGTAAATGTGTGAATTATTTCTCAAACTCCCAGCAATCTACACATATATGCAATGATATACAAGCGTATACACATAAATATATATAATATAATAATAATATAACATATATCCAATTATATACAAGCATATACACATACATTTTATTTTTTTTGGATGATGAACGCATCGCTGCATTACGGATCTTTACGCATTGCTCCATAGACAACAATACAATACAAATGGGGCCGTTTTTGAGACCTCATCCAGCTGCTTTTAAGTCACCAATATGCAGTCAATAAAATGAGAAAAGTTTGATGTTAGTGATTGGCTTTATATATACTTGACAAGGAACTGATATTGCTGGCAGTCATGGCGATCCTGTGGCTTCAGTCTATTCCCAGGCACTGACCTGGCCCAGGTGTAGCCAGCACTAAACATGGCGGGAAGAGATTATACAATGAATGAATGTAATGTTAGAATGGTGGCTCCTGTGATTTGCACTCGTCTTCCTAATCCGGGATCCCCTCAGAGCTCTGACAACAACACACGCAGCTCCCTCGTGCACACACACATGGCTTTGTTGCCATCCGTCCCTCTTCCAGCGCCTCCCAATCACAAACCATAACGTAATGCAATGACCAATCACAGCGCTCGGAGTGCTAGCGCTCTCCTTTAACCCAAACAATGAACGCACCGGCGGCAGCCTTTCATCCCCCCCAACATTGGTTACCTGAGCTTCCTACGGCCAATCGGCACGGGCTGAGAGGCGTGATTGGCCAGGGGGGCTCCAAATGGGCGGCCCGCTGTGATGCGTGCTGTATTTGACCAGAGGACCCGCGGTGTGGGGTAGTATAGTGAATTGGAAAGGGTCTCCCTGTGTACAGAGCTGTGGTCAGTGGGCTCTGCTATCTCTCCCTACAGTCTAAGCCGTACTCCGCCTTCATCATGCCGCTGGTCAGGCACCGTAAAGTGGTGATGCTCGGATACCCCACAGTCGGTAGGTCGCTTGTGTGATCGGGATGGAGTCACCCCTGTATGTGTATGGTGGCTGGGGCTGAGTCGGGCTCTAGTCCTGACGGTGGTTGGAGGAACTTTTACATTACATACATGGGTCGGCACCGACTGGACTACCTGTTATACCTGATGTGGAAAACGCTGCGCTATATGGTGGCGCTATGGAAGGGAATTCGTGTCGGGACGATCTGATCGCGGTGGGGGGTCAGCAGAGTTTCCTGTGAGATACGTGATCAGAGGGGGGAGGGCGACTGCTATGTGTGCGGTGGCTACCATGGTGTGTGGGGGAGGGGTGGTGGCTGATGACTCTATGCATAGGGCAAGCTGTGTGTGAGGAGACCCCCCCCTCCTATCTCCTACTAATCTGTGAGCCAAGATGGGGGGGGGGGGGGTGTTCCCATGTTCCCATAGCAACCAGCTTCATCATCCCTTTTCATATAATCCCTTCATTGCTCTCACCCATAGCAACCAACTTCATCATCCCTACTCCTACAATCCCTTCATTGTTCTCACCCATAGCAACCTCTCAATAGTTGTGGCAGCCAAACCAGGTGTTTGTGTGGGTTTTTTTTTTCCTCTAATATATTTTGGGATGTTTATTATTTTATTTATATATTTTTTTTTCTCCCCCCCCCCTCATTTTGGCGTGTTTCATAATATAGTTTTTTTTTTTTTTTTTTGGGGGGGGGGGTATTTTTTATTTTATGTATTTTTTTTTTTGTAGAAGATGCTCAGGAGTATTGTGTGTAAAAGGCCTATAATATAATCGTGTATGTATGTATATATGTATGTATGTATGTATGTATGTATATATATATATATATATATATATATATATATATATATATATATAATTATTATTTTTTATTTATCTTTCATATTGGTACATTTATAAGACTTTTTTTTTATTTACTTTTTTAGGTTTACTTTTATTTATAGCATTTTGTTTCTAGTTATTTATAATCGTACATAGTATTGTTTTTCTGTGGTGTTTTTGTTTGTAATAATTTGGGTATGTGTGTATTTGAGGGGTTCATATTATTTTGGAACACTTTTTTTTAATATTTGGTTTATTTCTAGTAAAACTTCTCCCCCCCCCCCCCCCCTTTTTTTTTTTTTTTTTTTTTTTTTTTTTTTTTTTTTTTTTTTTTTTCTTTGTGGGATTTTTAATTCCCCCAAATCCCACATGTTAAAGGGCCTGTTCACACTGGAGTTAATAATTATTATTATTAACGCTGTGTTTTTGAGACTGCATTTCTACTTTTTAAATGCACTATGTCAAAATGCAATGCTTGTGTGTTTGGATTTGGTGTGGGGTTTTTTTCCCCTCCTTTTTTTCACTGGGGGATTTGGAAATGTGATTTAAAAAAACATTATGAGGTGCCTTTTTTTTTTTTTTTTTTTTTTTTTTTTTTTTAACTGGGCACCAAAAAAAAAAAAAAAATGCAGCCGGCAGGACTTTTTAAACTCTTTTTTTTTTTTTTTTTTTTTTTCTCGTGCCTAACATATGAAGTAGTGTGGCAAAAAGTGCACCCCTGTAATCCGGGCCTTAGAAGTTATAAATGCCTACAGTGCATTATGTGATGTACAGTGGTTTGTATTCATGTCTTTTAGCCTATGCCCAAGCCAAGTATGTGTGCCTATTTATTTTATTTTATTTTATTTGCGCACCATGAGCAGTGTTTGTAAATATTACATACATACAGAAATTTGGTGTGATCTCGTTGGAATGAATCAGCCTTGCTCAAGAACGGAGTTCAGTAACCCATGGCAGCTTTAATGGTTATTGGTGATGGCCCATAGCCACATCATTCCAACAGTTTTTATGATTTAACAGCAGTAACCATAGCAACTTGTAACTCATCACAACCTTGTGCAATAGTGATCCGATGTAGTAACCCATAGCAACCTTTCATTAATAAGAACATTAACCTTGGCACCATGTAGCCAATAGCAGCCTTATTAAATCCAGTACTTCTGATCCTGTGTAGTATCCCATAGTCTAGTTTTTTTTTTTTTTTTTTTTTTTTTCCCCCCTTTTAGTCTATGAATGAAACAAGTTTTTTGGGAAGGAATCTGGTTGCTATGGTTACTGCAGTTGAGTTTTTATTAGGATGATTTGATGAAACTGCTATGAGAAAATAGCTGCAGTAGGGCTGGGCGATATGGCTGAAAACTGTATCACGATATCAGTGTTTCATATCGGTTGATATCGATAATTATTGATATTTTTTATTACCCATTTAAAATAAGGACCCTAGGGTGAGAATGCAGGGCACTGGCATGGTGCAGGAGAATGCAGGGCACTGGCATGGTACAGGAGAATGCAGGGTACTGGCATGGTACAGGAGGATCCGGGGTTGTGGGCAGACTACAGGAGATGCAGTGCTGTGGGCATGGTACAGGTAGACCATGCCCGCAGCACTGCATCCCTTGTAGTGTGCCCGCAGCCCTGCATAATGGCAGGTAGTGAAGCCGTTTCACTTACCTGTTCCAGAAGCGCCTTCATTTTAAAAATGGCGCCGACACGTCATTGCGCACGCGCCGCCACCGCTCATGTAGTTTCGGCTATTCCCGGCCTCTCCTGAGCGGCGGCGGCGCATGCACGGTGACATGTATGTGACGGGCGGCGCCATTTTTAAAGCTTAAACCCGTCGGAGCGTACTTTTCGTTTTATCGTTCTAAGCCTTTTATTGCTATCGAGCACGGGACTATCGTGATACCTATCGGTATTGTTTTATCGCCCAGCCCTAAGCTGCAGTTTCCCAAAAAGTCCCAGTCCTGGAATTGTCTATTGAAACAATGGGCTTGGTGTTTCCATGGTATAGTCACTATAATGTCCTTGGAGCTCATCTTTAATGTTTAATCCCATTAGCTAGTATGTTCACCATTTTCTACATAAAAGGGAAGTATTGACAATGGAAAGATTTCCCGGTATGGTGTTATGCAATGGGGAAAAAAATGTCCACACTATCCCAGTGTAAATATTATAGGAAGCAGCTAGCACCACCATGCATCCAACCACCTGTAGTAAATGCAATAAATATATATAGTCACAAAAAAGTGCAGCGCTCTCCTTCAATAAAGTGCATTCAAATTATTGCATAAAAAAATATCTTAAAAACCGTGTTTAAAAAAAAAAAAAAAAATAAGAAAAAATTGAGTCAATCTTTTCCTGTGTATGATATAGATATAGATATAGATATATAAAAAAAAAATTTTTTTTTTATTATTGCAATTTTGTGTGTTATGCAATGCTGCGGTGGTGTTTTTCTTTTTTGTACGCCCACTTTAAAACTTTATTTTTATTTGTTTGCATTAACAGGTAAATCCTCACTGGCTGCGCAGTTTGTCCAAGAGGAGTTTCCTAAAGTCTATGAACCCACCATTGAACGCAGTAAGTTTGAGATCTTGGCTTTTATGTAAATGTATTAAAGTGGTGCAGTTTGATGTAATTTTCAATAATCCGGCCATGTCTTCCCTCAGCCTGGAGCAAGACTTTTACACTGGGAGAAGATGAATTTGAACTGGATGTGTTGGACACAGCAGGCCTGGTGAGTTATTGTTGGTCTCTAGCTGTTTTATAAAGACTTAGTTAGTTTGTGGCTATTGGTGACTTTTTTTTTTCTCTCTTTAACAGGATGAGTATTCCTTGCTTCCCCAGTCATTTGTTTTTGGCATTCATGGATACATTGTAGTTTATTCTGTGGCTTGCGAAAGAAGGTAAGGTGACTTTCCCTTGGGAAATAGTGTAAATTGATGATTTATATGGTGCTCTGGCTCCCCCTACTGATCTTTCTGAGGTACTATAGTCATGCATTCCTATGGTCCAGTTTCAACTTAACTTTTCCCTTTTAATTTCTTTTTCTAATTGTTTGCCCTTTTGGATGGGGGAAAAACAAGACTAATGTGTATACTTTTTTTTTTTTTTTTTTTCCAGCTTTCAGATCGCAAGTGGTTTGTACAGAATGCTTGTGGATAGAAGAGGAAAATGCCTGTAAGTTAAACAAATTTCCTGTGTGAACACTGGTTGTCTATAGCAAACCAGCAGATGTGATTGCAACATTTTTTGAGGATGTCAGTACAGCCTAAAATGTTGGCTGCCCAGTCAAGCTTTTTAAAGTGGTCCATTCTGAGCAACATTCTTCGCTTATGGTTGATCAGTCCTGTTTCTCTCCAGGTAGCTTTGTGGTGTGTGTTTTCTGCATTGTACTGGAGAGTGGCCCCAATCCTCTTAGGTCCCTGTTGGTGATCTTGGCTCCTCCTCTTGTGTCCCCATAGCATGCCATTTGCTATGGAGACATACACTGGTCGGGAGCAAGCACACACCATATATTTGGAGCCACACAGACTTGCATAGCGGGATTTAGGCCTGCCCCCCTGATTGCTCTTCACTGCATTTGATTGACAGCAGCAAGAGCCAATGGTTCCTGCTGCTTGAATGCTGTGTGAAGAGTAAGAGGAGAATGGATGCAGCCATGCACAGCACTGATGTTCTCCCCTCTCCCTCTTCACACAGGGAAACTGAAAACCTTTTGACCTTATTGCAAGCAATGGATTTTAGGTTTAGTATTCCTTTAAACCCGAAAGCCTTCCATTTGAGCAGTCAGTTGAACAAGGAAGCAGTAAAATTGGGTGGCTACACTCTGCTGAGAAAGCTACCATTGCACGATAATGACCCAAAACAGACCTCCAGGCTACATCAACATTACCTTTTTAGAAAAACAACACCGTAAGCTTCAAATGTAATGGGCAGTACAGTTTCAGACTTAACCCCACTGAGTTGGGTATGAACCTGTAGGTAAAACTCCTAACTTTATGGATCTCCAGCAACGCAATAAAAGCAGATTTTGCACGTTTTAGAAGTGTATCATTTGTCGGGTTTCCCTTTTTTATTTTTTATTTTTGCTTTCAGTTAAAGTATGGGGCCCCTGTCACCTAATCTTTTCTTTTAAAAGAATCGGGTATGACCAGCGCTATGGTGTATGTGAATATAACTGTCAGGTGTGAGCTGCCACCAACCTACCCCTGGAGGTCCAGTGATACAAGAAATGAAATTGAGAAACCGTGTTGGTATATGGCGCTACATGCTTAAGGGAATTAGGGGTAAAATGCCAAATAGTGCAATATGTAATATAGTGTGGGCTAAAAATATATATCCAACATAATTCCAAATAATCAAAGGTGATATGATCTATCAATACACATAATATCATACAGTGAGTTTTGGAAATAGATGATAGATTCATTTTAAGTGCACCATGCCAAGTGAGATGCTGGTTGGCATGTGCCAATGCCCTTGCCCAAGTGCTGAGTGCAAGTGCGGCTGATGGCAGAATAAATAATAGTGCCCAGGAATGTGATGTATAAAACTTTATTTGACAGATAAAGTGCTTACTGTGGTATGGGTATGTACAGTGATGCCCCTCCTCAGGGGGTGTGGGTACCAGTGTTTTTAAAGTGCTATCCAATAATGTCCTTATGGGTGTTTAAAATAAAGGTAATACCACAAAAGAGATTAGATAGATAGGGAGTTTACTCCCAGTGCTGTGTATCAAGCAATGTAATCTGATTAATTCCAGTGATGTTTAACTAGTTACGGTGCTGGTGATATTAGTGCCTATACCCGTGGCCCCCCACTAGGTATTGCACTCACCCCTCCGTATTCCCCTTACAACAGGGGAGCTAGCACTAGATGTGGCTGGCTGTCTCTAAACATTTTTACTATTTGGACACTTGGTTAAATATGAATTGAAAATGGTGATTAACTTTGCTTTTTTTTTTTTTTCCAGCATGCCAATTGTTCTTGTGGGGAATAAGAATGACCTTCCAGCCCATTGGTAATTTTCCTATTTATATATTTTTTTTTTTTTTTGGCTTTAAAATTTTGGCAATTAAGATGTCTTTGTCCAAAAAAAAAATGGTGTTTTTTCTTTTTGTTAGTCGCCAAGTGAGAGTAGAAGATGGCAAGAAGCTGGCCGATTCCTGGGGTGCTGCATTTATGGAAGTTTCTGCTAAAGACCCAGAGGTAAACACATTTTTTTTTTTTTCCCAATTGTGCAGAATCTTGCATTGCTCTAGATTGATTTTAGTTTGTAACAAACAAAGGTAAATGGTTGGCCATTTTGTTTGTGATTTTTAGTTTGTGTACAGACTGTTTTTTTTTTTTTTTCCTTTAACCTTCTATGGCTCCCGCACTTTTTTGTATTTTTAGGGTGTATGAATATACTGCCCTTTTCAGTCTGTCCCATTTTTATTCCTGTTGTGTGTTTTTTTTGTTTTTTTTTCCTTGTGTACTGAAAGGAAATGTCCACACTAGTATGACACTCTCAGTTCTCTTCAAAAACTAAAGAACCTTCTATGTAATGAAGATGTGAAGGGGAGGGCGCGGAAATAGAACCAAAAAAACTGCAGCTACCACATAGACTCTTATGCAGCAATGTTATACATCTTGTATCTTAGAAATCTGTGAAAGTGTCTACAGTAAACCCCCGTTCAGTTTTTGCGGTCCCGGTATTTTGCGTTTTTTTTTTTTTTGTAATGTTATTTTACTATATAAATCATTAAAAATGAAATATTTTTGTGTTTTCCATAGCTCTTGCTATGTCTCTCAGTATCTTTTATGTGTTTAAATTAGTTTCTATTGTTTTAAAAGTGTTTTTAAAGACTTTTAAAATGCTTTTACACGTACAGTGACAGTAAAAAAAACATGCCTACAATGCATTTTAATAGGGTTTTTCTATTTCGCGGATTTTCACTTTTCACGGCTGGGTCCGAAACGTAACCCCCGCAATGGAGGGGGGTTTACTGTACATGTATCCCAAGCTTTACATTTGTTTTTAGCGTGCATGGATAATAATGGGGGTTTGGTGAAAGAAATTGACACACACCAGGCATTAGTAAGAGGCTGTAACAAAATGGCAACATTCTCGCATTGAAAGACTACAGCATAGTGGCTTCCGTCGATGTAGCCCATAGGCTCCACCAAATAGACCAGATCCTTGAATATGTACTTCTTCCATTAGAAGAAATTATTGTGTTTTGGGTGTGGGGTTTTTTGGGAATCCAGCACAAGCTATGCAGACAATGATTTGCCTAGCATAATGGCAAAAGGTCTCTGGATTTTACAAGGGGGCAGTAGAGTAACTGGAAAAAAAAAATTCTATATTGAATGTGTCGGTTTCTTAAGGATTCTTTTGACTTCAACACATTTTGGGCCACATACATGAAACAAGCATACAGTAAATGGTCAGAACTGATTTTCATGCTTGTTCCAGGTTGGTAACTTAGAACTGGACATTTAAATTTGGTATGGCAGCTCAGCAAGTAGCATTTCAGAAGACTGCAGTGGCAGATGCCAAGATTTCTCTCAGCACTGGTTTCCTTCTAATCGCCACTAAGTCATGTGTTCTGTTGACAATCAGACTCTGCATGGTGTCTTAATTATTTTTTTTTTTTCTTTCTGTTGCAGAAAAGCAAACAAATCTTCACTAAAATCATTGAGGAAATTGATCGTGTGGAGAGATCTTTCAGCGATGAAAAAAAATGTAGCTTCATGTAAAAAAATAAAATGTGCCATCACTGCAGCCAGTAGCTTCTGCACAATGTGCTACTGGCTGCTTCTGGCATATGTGTCCAAAGGGATGAATGTAAAGCCACGCACCAATCAATGCAGTTCCCTGGAAAAAGAGTGATACATGGAATAGTGTATCATTTTCTGTCCAGTTTACTTTCCCTTTTGATAAGCTTGCTGTGAACCATGTTCTGCCTATGTCACTCTGCAGTCCTGTGCTGTGATCATGCCCTAAAGCACAAACTACAGACCTGGCTGCAGCTCTGATATGAGGCCTCTATAATCTTTAATAGCCAGTTTGCACAAATAGGCAGCAGTGCTACATTGCTGTGTATATGGTTTGTTTCCCTCTTCTCTGAACTACTTGACTTGATCTGTTACAGAATCTTTTGTGAACTACTTTAAACTGTTACATAATCTATTTGTCTATGTATTGGGGAGGGTGGGTTTGAAGCAAAATAAGCTGTATTTATATAATTATTTTTCACTTTTGTCCATTTCTGTAACCAGGAGTGGGACATTTACAGATTCTTTACTGTAAAGGGGGTCTGTCCCTCTATATTTAGTGGTGATTGTAGTACCCTGGAAATGCTGCAGTTTCTCTTAACTCTTTTTAAAGCCCAACCCCAGGCCATTCCAGGTGCATCGGAGTAGGTATTCAAAGTCTTAGTTTGTTTTCTGTAAAAAAAAAAAAGCAGCTACAGACACTCCCAGCTTCTGCAGAGGACTATAGTTATGTGCAGAAGCAGTGGTCTCTCTGCAGAGATGTAACAAAGAGGCCACTACGTCTGCACATAGTGCTCTATACAGTTCTGGCAGTGGCCAACTTTTCTGCTTGGATTGTGACTGCTTTCTAAAGCAGATTTAACAGGAAGATATGTTTGAACTCTATTTTAATGAACTTGGAATGGGTTTAGTCAGTTTAGATTGACAGGTTAATGCCCAACTAAACTCTCAATCTCTTCCATTGGGGCACAGAGCATCAAAATCGGACCTATTCTAACACCTCTCCACTCTAACCAAACAAAAAAGCTTTGGCTGGTGTTGGGCTTTAAGAGGGTAGATGGGGGTGACCCATTGTTTACAACTTTAGCACTAGGAGTTTTTGTGTTAGAATTCACATCTCTCTAATGCTGAGTATATTCATTTATATTGATTATAATTGCAATGCCTTGGAAAATACTTGATTTGCATATAAATGTGCCTTTATTATAGTGGCCACTAACTGTGGTCTGAGACCAATCCAACCCAAGCAGGGTAAAATGTAACTTTTTTTAAAAAAAATGTTTTTCTGTGTGAAGTTGATGCACAACTGTCTATACGGGTTTCATTTTGTTTAAGTTGTGCTATTTACTGAAACTTTAAGTTTTTGGTTTGTTTCTTTCTTGTGGAAAACAAAATAAACTTTTTTTTTTTTGCTCTAATGTTTTGTGTGCGTTCATCTTAAAGCTTTAATTTATGGTTGGGAGGATGGTTGTACACATACTATGAGTACAGGGCTTTCTTTGCTGTTTGTGGGCAGAACTACTAACAAATGTGACCCATTCAAGCGAATAGGGACACCAAATGCCATGCCTCAGTAGAGCTTGTTTCCTTCACGCTTCATTCTCCTTAGCAGTGACGATTAGGTGTACCTCTGAGGACTCCAAGCACCGCACATGGTAGCTCAGACATGGGGTAAAGTGTCTGTCAGAGGGGTCTCACCAGCTTAGACTCGGAACAGTTTAAAAGGGTTACAGTCCCTCTTCAAATGGCCCTAGTAGGCCCTGATATCAGGGTTCCCTGCCTTCCTCTGGAAACTCTGCTGCTCCTCTGGGTGTATACTCCTTCTCCCTATTTTAGACTTTATTCTTTAGGCAAGATCTCGGTCCTACTGAAGGCAATAGATTGCAGGGGTCACAAAGGAGCCCCTTCTGTCTCCCCTCCTGAGTTTTACAGGTACTTGTATAGTACCATTAATTTAAGCAGCACTTTACATTCACAACAGTCCCTGCCCTCAAGGAGCTTACAATCTCTAAGGTCCCTAACAAACATTGATACACATACTAGGGCCAATTGCTACAGGAGTAAATTATCCTGGCATGTCTTTGGAGTGTGGGTGGAAACCCTCGCATGAAGAGTGAGAACACACAAACTCCAGATGCGTGGGATTTGAACTAATTGCTGCTAGGCATTGGTCTGACTTGCGGATGCTGTGCTGCCTGAGGGGAATGGATGAGAAAGATCACACTCCTCAGGAATCAGATCCGAATAGAAATGCCACCACTGAGATGTCACTTAGAGGAGCTCTAGTCTGGGGTGGGGGGAGGGGAACATTTAAGTCTGCAGCTACAAAAACTGTGGAAGGAGGGGCCGGAAATGCTCCGACATGGCTGTGGCAATCTTACCCAGAAGTGGAAGCTGGTACCTATCAAACCCGGGCGGAGCGGAGGGTGCACAAGTGAAGCTTCCCATTTTGGGTGGAGCTCTGCTAAGTTGGCCTTATGGTTGGATTTCAGTCATAGAAAATGCGCATTCATTGCGATGTTTCTTGCCATCCATTGAATCGACTTTGTCTGTTTGAAAGCCCTTAATTTTGCCACACTTGCTATTTAATGAAACTTAAATATTACATCTGGAATTCCATTAAGTGTCCCAATTTTTTTTTTTATTTAGATGTGCACCAAATGGAAATTTTTGCTACTGTAAATTCCAGATGCACTTGTGTGTATCAATATCATAAAATTGATTGGTAATCAGTCGGGTCTGGACAGCTGGTGTTGCCCCCTTTTTTTAGTGCCCATCAATTTCGCCTTATGGCTGCCCATCAATGCTACCTCATCAGTCCCCATCAATTCTGCCTCATCAGTGCCGATTAATGCTGCCTCATCTCTGCACATTGGTGAAGAAAAATTACTTATTTGCAAAAGTTTATAACCAATGAAGAAATGTGTGTGTGTGTGTGTGGGTGTTTTTTTTTTTTTTTTCCTCCAAAATTTTCAGTCTTTTTTTCATGTGTTTAGCAAAAAACTTAGTGGTGATTAAAAACCACCAGAAGAAAGCTCTATCAGTCTCAAAAGAAATGAGAAAAATGTAATTTCAGTACAGTTTTGCCTGACCGCAATTGCCCTTTTGAAGTACGACAGCGCTGAAATTTGGCATGGGTGGAAGTAACCAGTAGGCAAAAGGTTAAACTGACTCCTAACTTAATAAGCTGGCTCCTAGAGTCAAAGAAATTTGTAAAGCCCTGTATTAACCACTTAAGCCCCGAATATTTTACCCCCTTCCTGACCAGGGGGTATTTTGCGATTCGGCACTGCGTGACTTTAACGGACAATTGAGCGGTCGTGCGACGCTGTACCTAAACGAATTTGACGTCCTTTTTTTCCCCACAAACAGAGCTTTCTTTTGGTGGTATTTGATCACCTGTGCGATTTTTTTTTTTTTTTTTTTTTTTTTTTTTTTTTTTTTTTTTTTTTTTTTTTTTTTATCATGCGCTATAAACAAAAAAAAGCGTCAATTTTGCAAAAAATAACTTTTTCACATTTTTATATGAAATTCCCCCAAAAAAAATGGAAAAATAAATTTTTAACATTTTCGGCCAATTTGTTTATGCTACATATGTTTGGTAAAAAAAAAAATCGCAAAAAGCGTATTTTGATCGGTTTGCGCAAAAGTTATCGCGCAAACCGATAACTTTTTTTTTTTTTTTTTTTTTGTGTGGTATTGCGGCGGACAGATCGGACCCTTGACTGACATTTTTGACACTTTTGGGGTTACCAGTGACGTTTCTAGAGTTATCAGTGCTATACATATGCACTGTTACTGTAAAATGACACTGATAGTGAAGGGGTTAACTTTTTTTTTTGAGAGGGAGGGGTGGTGTGTGTCCCTAGGGGCGTGATTCGAACTGTGATTGGAACTGTGATTGGCTGTGGCTTGAGCTGTAGGAACAGTGTTCAACGGTCCTACATAGTAGAACCGTATGATCACTATTTCTACACAGGGGAGAATGACAGGCGGGTTGTTTACATCAGCTGCCTGCCTCTCTCCCTCTCCACCCGACGAGTCCATGATGGAGCGGGAGCGCGCCTCCGGCGGCGCTCGCTCCCCAGAGCCTCACAGGCTAGTGACGTACCGGTACGTCACTTTGCCTGTGAGGGGCTGACCGCCGCAGTATATGTACTTGCGGCGGTCGGCAAGTGGTTAAATCACAATTATTGTACAGAAAAAAAATACAAGTAACAGACATTAAAATGTCATGTCTATGGAAGTTTGCTCATCAGTAATGTTGAAACCGAAGTCTTGGAAATAAGTGTTCCTCCAGTACCCGACGTGTTTCAGGTAACCACCGCCTTTCTGTAGGGGTATAGGAGATTCCCCATGTCTTTTTAGGAAAGACAAGGAACTACATTTTCAAGTTGCAATGACCGCCATTTTATTCCCTAGGGTCTCGGCTAAAAAAAAAAAATAAATAAAAAAAATATATATATGTATATATAAATAAATGTTTGGGGTTTGCGAGTAATTTTCTAGCAAAAAAATTATGATTTTTACATGTAGGAGTGGAGTGCTAGAAATCTTCCGGTATGGTAGCACTCATACAACATGGATTACTATGAAATACACTCGACAGCATCTACACGTGAAAAACATTATTCAAAAATATTGGCACCTTCTAACCATTGATTCTGTGTTAAGCCCCCATGTTCCAACGAAACCCTCCATTATATACCGTAAAATAAAATCATTAAAGGACCATCTAGTTCAGGTGACTCCAAACTATGGCCCTCCTGTTGTTTAGGAACTACAATTCCCATCATGCCTAGTCATATCTGTTAATGTCAGAGTTTTACAATGCCTCATTGGATGTGTAGTTCCATAATATATATATATATATATATATACACACCTATAGCATTCATGTCCTGTTTCCCTTTATTTTTCCATCTAAGTACCATTTCCCTAGTTTAATTTTTTTGGTCTACAATTTATCTGGTGGACAAAGGGTTAATCTACCCCTTGTTCGGGTATTCATAGGTTCAGGTGGGCTATCCCCTGCCTTCTGGCCCTATATTGTCTCACCTGGCGCAAAGAGGGGTCGCTGCGTCACTCATGCTGCGCCTCCTCTGTCTAGTGCGAGCTCCTGCCCGAACAACTTTTTTTGCCATGCAGCATTATGTTGGGTATAGGCAGCCTTGTCACAATCATGCGCCCGCATCCTTCAAGTGCATGGCGCCTTTCTGCATTGTTGGGGTGGCGCCATGTGCTCCAGGGATGGGCGGTCTGTTTGGCCAGTTCTTGTGTATGCACAGTGACTGAACCACACTACGCATGCGCCGGCGTCCCACGCTACTCACCATAAAACCGCAATACACCAGCGGCTCACCAGACAGTGCTGCCGGGTTTCGTCTGTTTACATACGGAGACATCTATTGGTAAGGGCCTATTGCTTGGCCTCCTGATCGATATACTGTTTGAATATACAGCACGAAACAAATACATTTCTAATGACATACAATCTTATTGTTCAAATTAGAGCTCTACACCTATCTTGACTCCCAACTCTCCAAGGAAACTCCTAATGTTGTGTGTGTGTGTGTATGTATATATATATATATATATATATGTGTGTGTGTGTGTATATATATATATATATATATATATATATATATACACACACACACACCTATGTATAAAGGTACTCTCATTTTGAGATCTTGTTTTTTCATATGTTTTTAGAAACTCATTAATTTATTTACACTATTTCTTAACAACCATCACTAGTTTCCTAGAATGTAAACTACTTTAATTACATCTCATAGACAATCTGTATGTTCAACAACCTTTGGTACACCATCTGGCCCATTTTTGAGGACCGTCGTAGGACTCTAGAGAGCTATTTGACAGCGAAGATTTCTCCATGCGGCCATGTTGTTCAGTCATTATAGGTCAGCCATGACAGTCTTGCAGAACAGTTATACGCGAGTAATATTATCTCCCTCCTCACCTCATGTAATTCATGGAATGCATAGGTTTTACACTTTAAAAGAGCTGTTATCGCAACTGAGTCCTGGCAGGTTGTCTGTTTCTTCTGCCCAGGCCTATCGTAAAACTTGAACAAATCTATTAAGGATAATCAGAACTAATGGGAGTCGTAAATAGCAATCAGCAAACTCTGCCTATTCAAAACTTAACAAATACACACACAATTCATAAATGCAGACAGAAACATAACACTTTAACAATAAGTATATATTTGGATGAGAAATGTCATACTGAATGAATTAAGACCATGCATGACCACCCTATCACATATAGAATAGAACATAGCTGTCAGGTATTCCTTGAGTGACAAGTTTATCTGAGATATTCTGTGTTTGGTATCACTGGATGCGAAATTACATGCTGAATGATAAACTATCAGTTTAAAGAATGTAACCAATACATATTGAATATATGAATAGTGGTATAAGACTGTCCAAAGAGGAGGGTCCTGATACGGTCATAACCCCAGGACAGCCCATGGCCACTCTGTTTTAATTGGTCAGGGGAATCTGTCAACACCCCTTTGATCCCAGAGAAAAATGGAGACCCTTAACACATGATGAGTTCTCATGGTAACATCAAAGAAGGAACATCTATCAAGTTTGAGAACTGATCACAACTGGCTCATCGATTGAACTCTGATAACACCCAGGACATTGACTGCAAGTATTCTTCCTCCTCAATTCTACCTTATTTTTCTAATTGCTGAATTGTGTCTCTATTTCTTTGAACCTCCTTTTTTCTGTAAATATTTTGTTTGCACCAACTTTGACCTTTTCATTATTAAAACCTTATTTTAAAAAGTATTAACCTTGTCCCTAAGCTCTTAATGCAAGCTAACAAAGAACCTGTCTCTTGAAGAGTGCTACTGTACAGAATAAATCCTATGAACATACCTGCCTGGGGTAACAGTGTGTGTTACAGACGATTATTATAAAATCATAATTGGTATTGCTAAAATTACGTGCTTCCTCCTACTCTGACAAACAGAGGTGGTGACATTGAAAGGGTTAAATGCTTAATTAGCCCAGTGACAATCACTCTCAGCCAGCTGGCACCTAGATTGTGATCCCGCAAGCTGGAAAATCTTTGTGCAGAGTGCAGCTGAGATTGGCATTGTTAAGTAAGCGACAGCGGGGTGTGAGATTGGCTGCTCCTTTGTCACGAGTTAGTGAAAAGGGCAGGGATCTGATACCCGCATCCATCACAATTGGCTTATAGGATAGCATGCTGTGCTGGTTTTCCAGTAACCATACTGCGCTGATGGTGCAATTAAAGTGAACAGGATGTTGTCACCCCCTTTCCTTGTCACAAAAGGCACTAGGCAGGGCTGTCCGTTATCACGCCTCCTTTTTGCTCTCTCATTAGAGCCTTAGCTTTGTACTGTCCGTCTGAATCCTGATGTACAGGGGTTAGGAGTGGGAAAGACACAACCTAACTAATCCGCTAATCTCCTTCCCAAATCTTCTCAAAGAATTTGAAACCTATGGTTCGCTCTCTTACCTCAAGATCAACATCTCAAAATCAGAAGCTATGAAGCTAAATATTCCTGCTCCCCTGCTCCAATCTTTGCAGCTCGACTTTAACTTTTAAATGGACAGACAAAGCTTTGAAATACCTGGGGACCTTCATCCCTGCTGACCTTTCTCGTACCTTTGATCCTAACTTACCCCCCCTATTGCGCACTGTGCAAATCCTTTTAGATACATAGCACTCAGGATTACACTCCTGGTGTGGAAGATGCAATATCATAAAGATGTGCATCCTACCCAAATTTTTAAACCTTTTCCAGGCTTTTCCTATAGCTATCCCTAAGGTTTTTTTTTAAACAAGCCCGGGCTCTCATTACACATTTTATTTGGGAACGTCCGAGGATGAATAGGTCCTTGTTATCACTTCCAAAACAACTCGGGCCTTGCAGTACCGGATCTTTATAAATATTACCAAGCTGTTAACTTGGGACGTCTTATCAACTGGAGCCGTCATGGAGATGCTAAACTTTGGCCATGTATAGAACATGTTGGGTCATATTGAATAGATCTCCTTGGTGCTTTGACACTCTCTCCCCCCCCCCCTTAAAAAACACCCGCTTATAGGGACAACGGCCCATTTGTGCTACTGACTCATCTCTGCGGGTAGATGTGTTCAGTGGATTCTCTGTTACCGCCCATACCCCAAATTCACTCCAGGTCTTCGGGTGGGGCCTTTTGGCCGGTTGCTTGAGTCAGGATGCTATCAAGCCTCTCATTTAGTTTCCTCGGCGACCTGGCCCTCATTACAGTCCCTGATGGATCGGAATGGACCCTTCTACCTCGACATCTGGACATTTACACCACTATTTACAAACTCTCTCTGCTTCTGACAATTTTTGTTGTGCCTTGACTCCTCTTGAGAGGTACTACTCTGAGAACGACACCCTTCTGCATGCTCTCTTTGCTCTGTACACTCTTTTGGTCATCCCCACTGATGACTATCTACCTCCATACTCGGTAAAATGGAAATCAGACCTGGGTAGATCATTTTCGAATACGCAACATACCAACATCACTCGATTCTCCATGAAATCCTCTATCAGCACGAAAGCGCAAGAAACCAATTTTAAGATCCTTTCCCGATTATTGCACACCCATGCTACTCCATAAGCTTTTTCCATCCACGTCTGCACTGTGTTGTCGATGTTTAGAGGAACTTGGGACTTTGCTACACATTTTTTGGTCCTGTATCAAGTTGGGGGCTTTCTGGAAAAAGGTCCGTACGATTATCTAAAAATTTACGGACTACAGAGTCCCTGAGGATCCAGCATTCTTTCTATTGCATGTGTCTATGATCCCTGCTAGGGCCTATAGAAAATCTTTTCTCAGACACCTTCTGAACGTGGGTAAGTCTTGCATACCACTCACCTGGAAACAGACGCAACCTCTGACAATTGGCATGTGGTTAAGGAAGGTGGAGGAATTTAATAGAATGGAGGATCTGATTCTGACCGCCTGGCAGATGTGAGAGGCCTCTGCACAAACCTGGACACCTTGGAACATGTTTATCTGCTCTAAGGAAGGGAAGGCCCCACCAAGTGAGGGGACTGTTGCCCTTTTTTTTTTTCTTCTTTCCTCTCTCTCTACCCCCCCCCCCTTCTCACTTCCTCTATACCCTTACTGCTTTTCCTCTATATATACCCTCTAGAAACGGTTACAACTGAATATTTTTTCATTACAATATTGACAAGTTCCATGTTGGAAGTCATTCATATTGGAGAATGTCTCTCGGAGTTATACTGCAACACACTAGTTGGTGGCTTACTTTTTCTCCTACTCTACCTTGATATTGTTATTATTGTATTTTATCACCACTGGAACTTTTATAATCCGGCTTTTGTTTGTAACTCATTTTACTATGCAATAAAACTTGAATATGCAAAAAAACAAATAAATAAATAAAGATTATAATAATGTAGCTCCTTGTCTTTTCTAAAATGACATAGGGAATTGTGTAACCTCTATCTTCTATGCCCCTGTACAAATGTGGTGGTCACCTGAAACGCGTTGGGTACTGGAGGAACACTCATTTCCAACACTGAGGTTTCAACATTACTCATGAGCAAACTTCCATAACCGTGACATTTAAATTTCTGTTACTTGTATTTTTAGATGTATTTTTTCTGTACAATATTTATGTGACTTAAATATATATTTTTTACATAGAACAAATACAATTTATGTTTTACTTATTTGGCTAGCGGTTGTCTTTATAGTCCCATACATCAGGGGGCTATTCCCTTATTATTCTCAACAGGGATGATGGCTACCTCTATACAGGACTTCAAATGAGTGGGTGCTTTTCCTCTATATATACCCTCTAGAAACGGTTACAACTGAATATTTTTTCATTACAATATTGACAAGTTCCATGTTGGAAGTCATTCATATTGGAGAATGTCTCTCGGAGTTATACTGCAACACACTAGTTGGTGGCTTACTTTTTCTCCTACTCTACCTTGATATTGTTATTATTGTATTTTATCACCACTGGAACTTTTATAATCCGGCTTTTGTTTGTAACTCATTTTACTATGCAATAAAACTTGAATATGCAAAAAAACAAATAAATAAATAAAGATTATAATAATGTAGCTCCTTGTCTTTTCTAAAATGACATAGGGAATTGTGTAACCTCTATCTTCTATGCCCCTGTACAAATGTGGTGGTCACCTGAAACGCGTTGGGTACTGGAGGAACACTCATTTCCAACACTGAGGTTTCAACATTACTGATGAGCAAACTTCCATAACCGTGACATTTAAATTTCTGTTACTTGTATTTTTAGATGTATTTTTTCTGTACAATATTTATGTGACTTAAATATATATTTTTTACATAGAACAAATACAATTTATGTTTTACTTATTTGGCTAGCGGTTGTCTTTATAGTCCCATACATCAGGGGGCTATTCCCTTATTATTCTCAACAGGGATGATGGCTACCTCTATACAGGACTTCAAATGAGTGGGTCTTTTGTTTTCTGTGTTTTATCAAGTCCAATAGTCAGCACAGCCCTCTACTAGGAAATGCTAGGGCAGCTCATGATTCCCTCTGCTGACCAGGAGCTGCAGTTTGTCTGCAATGCCTCTTTGGATGCGGCTCCACTGATTTCTAAGCTATCTGTTTTGGCAGTGGAGCTTAGACGTGTATTGTGGCTTAAGTGTTGGTCTGCGGACCAGATTTCTAAAAAACCTCTGACTGAATAACCCTTTCAGGCTACCCTGGATGACATCATTAGGAGTCTCACAGGGGGAAGAGTACCTTTCTTCCACAGTCTTGGAAGGGAAAAGAACCTCATCACAGATGTGGCCTATATTTCTCGGCTTATAAAAAAATTTTCGTCCCTCGAGGTCCACTGACAAGGGTTCAAAATCTTTCAAGGCCTCCTCGGGAGGTTCCAAGTGGCCCTGGCCTTGCAAGCCGAGAACAGTATTTCCTAGACCTGCGGACAAAGCTCCTTCAGCATGAAAGTGCGCCCTCACCCATGCCTAGGGGGGGGGGGACGTCTTTACTGGTTTCCAGAAAGGTTCTTTCCTTCCAATGTGCATCTGTCCCCAGACTGATTTCAAGCTCCCTTTGGGGCGGTGCAAGACCTGTTGCTTCAGGGTGTGATTGTCCAGGTTTCTGGTGTTGGAACAGTTTCAAGGTTGTTATTAATTTCTGTTCACGGGTCCCAAAGAAAGAGGGCAAGGTACGTCCGATCCTGGACCTCAAGGCCCTGAACTGCTTTGTGCAGGTACAGAAATTCATAATAGAGTCTATTCGCATGATGGTGGCATCCCCCCTACACCAGGAGCACTTCCTTTCCTCTATCGACATCAAGGATGCTAACATGTGCCCGACACCAGCATTTCCTCAGCTTTGCTGTGGGAGAGGAGCACTATCAGTTTGTGGTGTTATCCTTTGGTCTTGCCTCCACTCCTCGGGTCTTCACAAAAGTGTTGGCCCCGGCTCTGGCATTGCTACACCAGCGGGGGATTGCAGTACTGGACTACATGGATGACCTCCTCTTGCGGAGTCCTCTGCTGCCTTGATGGACGACTTGGAGATCACTATACAGACCATGAAGGAGTTTGGTTGCCTTTTAAATTACCTGAAGTCTGCTCTGATTCCATACAGATTATCTGGGTCTGACTCTGGATTCAGCTCTAGCCAGAGTGTTCCTTCCTCTGGACAAACTCCAGAAGTTTCATGCTGCGATACATCTACTGCTGTCCGGCAGGTGATCCTCCCTCTGGACTTGCATGTGGGTGCTAGGCCTGATGGTGTCTGGACAATCAGATTCTGCTGAGCCAGGGAGACCAGGAGTTCCCTGGTCTGGTGGCTTGACTACCGAGATCTTTGGCAGGGCAAATCCTTTCTCCCATTGTATTGGACAGTGGTCATCACGGATGCCAGTCTGCCAAGGTGGGGAGGTATCTTGGGACTGAGCTCCACTTAGGGTTGTCAGACGCTGGAAGAGTGCACACTACCAATCAATGTCTTGGAACTTTGGGCGATCAGGCTGTGCCTGGATCACTGGATGGATCAACCCTGGGGGCTCCTGGTACAGATCCAGTCGGACAATGCCATGGCGGTGGCTTATGTCACTCACCAGGGCAGAACAAAGAGTGTGTTGACAGCCCTCGAAGTAGCCGGCAACCTCAAGTGTGTGCCATCCCTCTCTGCCATACACATTCCAGGAGTAGAAAACTGGCAGGTGGACTATCTCAGTCAGCAGGTGTTGGACCAAGGGGAGTGGTCCCTTTATCCGGACATGTTTCATCAAATATGTGTCAGAGAATCAGCCATGCTGCAACTGGCGACTCTGCCAGTACTTCCAATGGCCGCAATGGACTCAGGCCATAGACTAAATTCACTGGCCTCGGAAGTGGCCACCGGGGCAATCCTGTCGCAACGTCAAGGACCCAAATCTCTCCTCCATCCTGTGGCCTTCTTTTCTAGGAAAATGTCACCTCCGGAAAAGAATTATGATGTTGGCGACCGAGAACTGTTGGCCATTAAATTTGCACTAGAAGAGTGGAGATATCTATTGGAAGGAGCCACTCATCCTATTATGATCTTCACGGACCACAAAAACTTGGAGTACCTCAGGACTGCCAAACGGTTGAGACCCAGACAAGCCCGATGGGCGCTGTTTTTCTCCAGATTTAACTTCCATATTTCTTATCGACCTGGCTCCAAGAATGGGAAAGCAGATGCTCTCTCCCAGATGTTTCCAGATACCCCAGAAACAGCAGAACCTGATACCATCCTTTCTGCCTATAATTTTCTCCTTATCCAGCCTGACCTGATGACGGCAATCCGACAGGCCTCAGCCATTTGCTTGGATCCTGAAGTACCCTCCCTGAAAAAACAAGAAGGGTTGCTGTGGCATCAGGATAAAATCTTTGTCCCTCCCCAAGTAAGACCTCAAGTTCTTAAAATATTTTATCACAGTAAACTTGCTGGGCATTTTGGGGTGCGGAAGACCTCGGAGCTTATCCAACGCTATTTTTGGTGGCCCAACCTTGGGCAGGATTGCAAGGATTACATCGGCTCTTGTACCATCTGCCAACGTAACAAGGGGTCAAGTACCAAGACTTATGGTTTGCTAAGACCACTTCCCATTCCTGAGCAACCCTGGAAAAAGATATCTATGGACTTTATTGTTGAACTACCCCCTTCAGAAGGATTTTCCACCATCTTGGTGGTAGCGGATCGCCTTTCCAAAATGGCCCATTTTCTACCCATGGTTGGCACACCTTCAGCCCTGGACACAGCCAACATATTCATAAGGGAGATAGTCAGGCTACATGGTCTTCCAGACAACATTATCTCAGATAGAGGAGTGCAATTTACCTCCAGGTTCTGGAGGGATCTCTGTAAATCCCTGTCCATTAAAGTTTCTCCTTCTTCTGCATACCATCCTCAGAGCAATGGGCAAACAGAGAGGACTAATCAAACTCTAGAACAATACTTACGATGCTTTTGCACCTGTTCCCAAGACGACTGGGTCTCGCTCCTCCCCTGTGCGGAATTTGCTTACAACAATTCTCTTCATGCATCCACCAACCAGTCCCCTTTCTGGGCAAATTATGGATTTCATCCCTCCTTTCTGCCTAACACCCTTCCGGAAGCATCAGTTCCTGCTGAGCAAGATCGGATCAGCTTCATTCAAACCAACTATCAAACCCTACAGGAAGCCATGCGTAAAGCCCAGGAGGACTATAAACGGTTTCATGACTGTAAAAGAAAGAAGGGTCAGAATCTCAAGATTGGAGACAAAGTCTGGCTGTCAGCCTTGAACCTTAAACTCTCATGCCCATCCAGGAAGCTCGGGCCCAGGTTCATTGGTCCATTTGAAGTCAAGAGGGTGATCAATCCTGTGGCTTTTGAGCTGGCACTTCCCGACTCCTTTAAGGTACACCCAGTTTTCCACATCTCCTTGCTCAAACCAGTTGTCCCCAGTCCATTTCCTGGGAGAGACGAGCTACCTCCACCTCCTGTCTCGATCGAAGGAGAGACGGAATTTGAGGTTGAGTCCATACTGGATTGCCGAAAGAAAGGGAGACAAACTCAGTATCTTATTAAATGGAAAGGTTACCCCCCTGAAGACAATTCCTGGGAACCCGCTAGTAACCTGCATGCCCCCAGGCTGGTACAGGAATTCCACAGGAGATTCCCGGGAAGCGTGGCCCGGTTGGGCATCCGGAGGCTGCCCCTTGGGGGGGGGGGCACTGTCAGAGAAACAGCCATGCTGTAACTGGCGACTCTGCCAGTACTTCCAATGGCCGCAATGGACTCAGGCCATAGACTCATTGTCAGTGAAATGGCTGTGCTGCAAACTGGCAACTTTGCCAGTACTTCCCATGGCCGTAATGGACTCAGGCCATAGACTAAATTCACTGGCCTATAAAAGGGCTCTGCTCAGCCCATCAGATTGCTGGATTGTCTTCAGCTCTTCCTGTTTCCTATGCATTGCTACTTCCTGGATTCCAGTTTGACCCAGCTTGTTCCTAACCTGTCTGCTCTCTCTCCTGGCTTTGACCCTCGGCTTCGTCTGACCATCCCTGCTCCAGTTTGGCTCTCCCGTTATCTGATCTCGGCTTGGCTCATGGACTTGCTTCCTGTCTACCTGCTCTCCAGTACCTGATCTTGGCTTCCCCACGGACTTGTCTGCTTCTGGCTTCCCTACTATACCTTTGGCTTGCACCTGTTGCAGCTTCCTGTGTTTTACCCCCGGCCGGTCTTACACCTACTGCCTGGTTGTTCCTGGTTCCTCCTTGGACTGTCCAGTGTATTCCTGCCCAGCTCTCTGCTAGAGACCGCCTGTCTACCATCAGGACCCTGCCGGCAACCAGTGCTTCTGTGGGCGCTACACCCTCTGTCTCAACCCCAGGGGTGTGCCGCACTCAGCCGCAAGGGGAGCTCTCTCTGCATCTCGGCCTCGGGTCAGGTACGTGACAATATGTCTGCAGTGGGGCACCCCCGAGGTGGATCTGTTGGCATCTCGGCTCAACAGAAAGGTACCGAGGTATGTGGCAAGGTCGTGGGATCCTCTGGCAGATGCCACAGATGCTCTAGTGGCTCCGTGGGGCCAGTATCATCCTATCTACGCCTTTCCACCTCTCAAGCTTCTGCCGCGGCTTTTGTGCAGGTTCGAGGCCTAAGGGATTCTGGTCAGTCTAGTGGCCTGGGACTGGCCTCGCTAACTCTAGTGGCCTCACTAACCTGGTGCGATTGGTCTCCAACGTTCCTTGGAGACTGCCTCTATGGGAGGATCTACTGTCCCAAGGGCCAATCTTCCACTTTGCTCTACAGTCGCTTGCTTTGACGACCTGGCTGTTGAAAGCCAGGTGCTGAAGGATAGAGATTTGCCTGGGTCAGTGATTCCAACACTGCTGAAGGCTAGGAAGTCTACCTCTAGGAACTTCTACCTCTAGGTACCTCTAGGAAGATCTACCATCGTACATTGAAAGTGTACATTTCGTGGTGTGAATCGATTAGTGTTCACCCTCGTTCTTTTTTGGTGGCTCGGATTTTGACCTTCCTTCAACGAGGTGTTGAGCAGAAATTGGACTTGAGTACCATTAAGGGTCAGGTGTTGGCATTGCCAGTCTTCTTTCAGCGACCCCTGGCCACGCACTCCCTGGTGCATACATTTATTCAAGGGGTTCGACATCTGACTCTAGCGGTCTACCGCCGTGGGATCTGAACTTGGTGCTTTCAGTTTTCCAGAAGCCTGCCTTTGATAATATTCTGGAGATTCCTCTGCTTAAGCTGTCCCAGAATATGGCATTTTTGGTGCTATCACCTCTGCTCGCAGGGTGTCGGAGCTGGTGGCGTTACCTTGTGGTACCCCCTACTTGGTGGTCCACAAAGATAAGGTGGTTCTTTGCCCATGTCCATCATTCCTTCCTAAGGTAGTCTCTGATTTCCATTTTAATGAAGACATTGAGTTGCCTTCCTTGTGTCCCAGACCCAAACATCCTAAGGAATTTGTTTTGCATGCCCTGGATGTGGTTCTGGTGATTCGGGTGTATTTGGCAGCCATTGAGTCTTTTCGGAGGTTAGACTCCCTGTTTGTGATCACGGATGGGCCTTGAAAAGGGTTGTCCACTTTCTCTGTGACCATTTCCAGATGGATCAGAAAGACAGTGATTCAGGCCTATTCCATCAAGGGTCAGGTTCCTCCTTTCTCTGTAATGGCACACTCTACTCGGGTGCTTCTTGGGCCTTCCGTCATCAAGCATCATTGGCGCAGGTTTGCAAGGTGGCCACCTGGTCGTCTGTGCACACTTTCATTAAATTCTACAAAGTGGATGTGTTGGCATCTGCGGATGCTTCCATTGGCCACAAAGTTTTGCAGGCTGCTGTTTAGAGGGTCTGTTCCCTCTTTAGGGGGTGTATTGTTCAGGTTGGGCTCCAGTTGATTTTTGCTGATCTCCTGTTTAGGTGGTTAGCTGTTGTGTTTAGCCTTGCAATTTTTTTGTTGTCCCACCCCTCATGTTAAGCACTGCTTGGGGACGTCCCTGTGGTTCTGAAAAATGGAGAGCTGTGTCCATCAATGAACAAAAGTGAAAATGGGATTTTTGTACTTACCGTACAATACATTTTTCTGAGTTCATTGATTGACAAAGCACCCACCCCTCTATGGAGTTTTAATACTTCTGACACTGCTTGTTACTAATCTGAAGGCTTATAGCAGAGAGGAGGATGTATACCTCTTAGGACTGCCCATAGGCGTAGCCAAGTCTTTTTTCTGCCTAGTGTCCTACTCCTGTAGGGAGCAATATAACCCTGTGGTTCTGAATATTAGAGCTGTGTCCATCAAAGAACTCCCATTTTTTCTGCTAACCTTCCAGGATGGCACATTTGAGAGATAAGAGGCTCCTCCCTACAGGAAACACAATCAGTTTACAGCTGCTTAAAAGCCCCAACCCTTCCCCCTGTCCCACAGTATTGATTGTGTTTCTCCCACAGTGAAACATTTAATTTTTTCTGTGACCAGAAGACCTGGAGAGTCTGATGGTACACCATTAAGGGCTGCACTAACCTGCACACCTCGTGTTTCTCATAGGTCGCCTCATTTTGTTGTACAGAGGGTTCGAGCACAGTGTGGTGATCCCTCACCATTGTATTGCGCTCAGCAGCTCAGGTCTCCTGTTGTTCTCTCCTGTATGCAGCGAGTTCCATGTTGCAAGGGCCAGCTGGATGTTGTAACCAACAAGAAGACTCTGCATGCTCCAAGCCTTGCTCTGAAATCGGAGCTTCCAGTCAGAGCTGGGAAAAGGCAGAACGTGTACAGCGAGACCCTGAAGGGGGAAGAAAGTGGGGAATAGACGCTGGACCCGTGTGGCTGCAGGGAGGGTCAAGCCTGCCTGGATCCATGTCATGGAGAAGGAGGGAGGAAAGGCAGCACAAGTGGCTGCAAGCAAGAGCAAGTAGGGGCCTGGTAAGTGCCTTTAAAATGGGGGTGATACCAGAGTCAGGCTTTAGCAGTCCCTGGTAGACCCCCGATGATTTCCTCTCTTTTTGGGTGGACAGGAAGAGTGACGGTTGGATAATCTTCTCTTCTTTTGTAAAATCCCATCCGCTAGTTCTAGTTCCTCTAAAAAATGTGGCAATTGTGGGGAACGATTGTCTAAGTCTCATTTCAAGCTATTTTGTTATAGGTGTGTTAACAAACTTGCTGGGAAAGAGGTTTCAGAGTTAATGAAAGATTTTCTTAAATCTGTTTAAGTGGAAATGTGGGCGACTATTCAGTCCTTTTGCAACTCTGTAGCTTCACCTCTGGTGGCAGAACCAGAGGTGCCAACCCCAAAAGGAGAGTTTTATTTCCAAGGGAGGGCCGTGTGTGTTTCTGCCTATCTCACAGGGACTCCCCCACCCTGCTCAGGCTAGGGAGGAGGAAGAAGGGGGAGGCAGAAAGTCAGGCAAGATCAGGTCCCAGATCAGGGGAGGAATTTGATCTGGATCTAGATAGTGAAGTGAAAGAGACCAAGTTAAACAGACATCTGTTTGGTCTGGATGACTTAGAGGGGCTCCTTCAAGCTTTCTATGTCACCAAGGAAATCCCTGAATAGCCCAAAGAGACATCAGCACAAGATAAGATGTATAGGGGGTTGGTTCAAAACCAGTCAAAAGTATCCCCTCTACACCAGTCTTTGAAGGATTTATTTCTTGAAGAGTGGGATGTCCCTGAAAGGAGATTGGTCAGACCTAAAGCGTGGAAAAGAAGATTCCCCTTTAAGGAGGAGGATGTGGGAAAATTCCTTAAAGTCCCTAAAATGGACGCCTATCCATTCCTTTGAGGATACAGGGAAAATTAATGATGGCATGGACCATAAGTCAGAGTCCCTGTTAAGGAAAGCGTGGGACGCCAATACTTTTGCTATGGCCCCAGCATTAGCAGCAACCTGCATTGTCAGGAATGCAGATTTCGGCATAGAAAGGCTTACTAAATACCTGTCACATGGAAATAAGTCTCAGGAAGTATTGGATTCCCTTTCAGTTACAGGGAAGGCTGTTACCTACCTGGCAGATGTTGCAGTTGAGTCGGTCAAAGCGTCAGCTAAAACAGGTGACTTTATAAATTCTGCCAGGAGGGCCATTTGGGTTTAAGCCAAAGTGATCTTCCAAAAGCAAAACTGTGTGGTCTTCCTTTTCAAAGGTCCTTGCTGTTTGGCCCAGGCCAAGATAAGGTTTTGACCAGGTCCTCCAAAAAAGGTAAGACTTTTCCTATCAAGCTGAAGTGGGCAAATTATAGCAAATTGTTTTGTGGCCCGCAGGGCAAAATCAGCAAAGAACCAAGAAGGAAACCAGTAGGAAGTACGGGTTCGGTAGAGATAGGCAAAGAGGTAATTTGCTCTTCCCCTCTCCAGGTTCGAGCACCAAAGATATCAAATGACGCCAGGATTAGGGTGTGGGGGAGGGGGGGGCAGGCTGTCTCATTTCATTCCTCATTGAGAGGAAGTCTCAGACAGCTCATGCATTTCTCAAATCATCCAAGAAGGCTACCACCTAGAATTCTCATCCAAGCCCCCGCTAATGATTACGTTAACGAATCCGCCCAGGGATGCAGTGAAAAAGAGAGCCCTACTAGAAGGGATCCAGGAACTGGTGGAACAACAAGTGGTTGTGCCGGAAACCAAGAAGTCAGCTATACCAAGGCTTTTACTCCCATGTATAATACCACAAACCCTCAGGAAAATACAGCCTTATCATAAATCTCAGGAACTTAAACAAGTTCCTAGAATACAAGAGGTTTTCCAAGCAGAGTATCTACTCAGTGCGCAAAAACCTGTTAGAATACATCTTTATGACTACTCTGGATCTCAGGGATGCTTACTTACATGTCCCGAACACCAGGCATTTCTGATATTTGCAGTAGTAACCCAGAAAAGTATTTTCCATTGGCGGTTTAGGGCACTCCCCTTTGGACTAGCGATCAGTCCAAGGATCTTCACAAAGATCCTGGCAGAGGCAGTAGCTTACCTACATCTCCAGGGAATAGCTTTTATTCCTTACCTGGACAATATAATGATCTTCGGTCCATCAGCGGCTCAGGTGAGAACAGAAGGTGATTACAGTCCTGCAGACGCTGGGCTGGCTGGTGAGCAGGGAGAAGTTGTTCCTGAAACCAGCTCAGATCAAAACCTATCTAGACTACCGGGTAGACTCTGGGCACAAAAACTCTTCCTGCCAAAGGAGAAGGTGGAGAAAGTAGTCTTGTCCTTCAAAAGACTGCTAGGAGCCCCCTTATGCTCCAGGAGATTAAATCCTGAGGGTCCTTGGGCTCATGTCAGCATCCCAGCAATTGTTTGGGTACAACTGCATTCAAGAGACCTTTAATCCTTCCACCTTTCCTCGTGGGACAAGAAGAACGAGTCCCTGGACGAAAGTATAGTCCTCACCCCACAAGTAAAATCCTTTCTGAAACGGTGGTTGGTCCCAAGCAATCTGGAAAAGGGCAGGCCTTGGACCCAGTGAGAGCCACTGAAAGTCTTCACAGATGCAAGCACCTGGTGATAGGGGGGCTCATCTAAAAAAAAGTCAAAGCTCAGGGCACCTGGGACAAGGGGGTAGCATGGACCTCCTCCAATTTTTAGAGAGCTCAGAGCGGTGGGCGAAGCACTTAAAGCCTTCGAGAGCACTATCTCAGGCAAAGATGTTTAGGCCTGCTCCAACAACGCTTTGGCGGTAGCTTACCTGCTTCAACAAAGAGGAACCAGATCCAGATCCCTCCTAGACCTAGCCAAGGAAATTATTGGCTAGGTGGAAGAAAGGGTAATCTCGTTGTCGGCAGTCCATATAAAGGGGACGAGCAATCAGGAAGCAGATTTCCTTAGCCGCCAAACGATCAGACAGGGAGAATGGGAGTTGAACCCAAAGGTATTTCAGGTGCTAGTTCACAGGTTTGGCTGCCCAGAAATAGATCTATTTGGCAGCTTCAAATACAGAAAGATAAGGACGTTTTTTCCCCCTCTCACAGGAAAGAGAGTCAGAGGGCTTGGATGCCCGAGACCAGAGTGGGCAATTCAATTTAGCTTACACCTTTCCCCCTCTAACACTAATTCCTCGAGTCATACAAAAACTCAGTCAGTATTCAGGCCTCCTCCTCCTGATTGCGCCATGGTGGCCGGGAGGGCGTGGTTTGCGACCTTCAAGGCGCTATTAGTGGCGCCTCCCTAGAGGCTTCTGAACCTTCCAGACCTAGTTTCACAGGGTCCAGTATTGCACCCCAGATCCGAGTTCTTCCAGTTGACGGCCTGGTTAGTGAGCGCCAGATCCTCAGAATAAAAGGTTGCTCAGACAAAGTAATAGACACTCCCCTCTTGAGCAGGAAATGAACGAGAAAGAACAGGTTTTTTCCACCTCTGTAATCCTAGATTTCCTTCAGGATGGGGCAGAGAAGGGTTTGGCGGTCAACACTCTTCGAGTACAAGTTTCAGCACTCTCAGTTTTTCTTGATGCTAAATTAGCGAAAGAACCTTTAGTTTAACCACCTCCCACCCAGGCCATTGTAGATATACGGCCGGGTGGGAGTCTCGTCCTTCTGAATGGACGTTCCGGAACGTCCTTCAGAAGGAGAGAGATCGCGCCGCCGCGGGCACGCGCAGCGGCGCGATCTCGATGTGCCTGTGTCCCTCGGACACAGAGCAACATCATTCGGCAGGAGGGCCCTGTGATTGGCCCTCCTGATCACATGACGGCTGTGTCCAATCACAGCCGTCATGTAATGTAAATAGAGCCGTTGTAACGGCTTCGATCTCTTCTCCTCCTGACAGATCCTGTCAGTTAGGAGAAGAGGAATGATCGGTGCTGCTGCGGGGGTGATCAGTGAGTATTTCTAATTGCTCACTGATCACAGGGGGGGTCTGTGCTGGTAATCAGAACATTGATTACCAGTGCAGCCCTGGGGGGGGAGGGGTTCCACTAAGCCACCAGGGATGCCCACCCATGACCACCAGGGATGCCCACCATGGCCACCAGGGATGGCAAGCAGGGCTCAGAGAGCCCCCCAGTGCCCTCCCTATCTATCAGTGCTGCCCACCAATGCCATCTATCAGTGCTGCCCACCAGTGCCGTTATTGCCATCTATCAGTGCCGCCCACCAGTGCCCATTATTGCCCACCAGTGCTGCCTATCAGTGCCCCCCATCAGTGCCGATCAGTGCTGATCAGTGCCGATCATTGCCGCCCAACAATGCCACCTATCAGTGCCCATCAGTGCCCATCAGTGCCGCCAATCAGTGCCCATCAGTGCTGCCTATCAGTGCCCATCAGCGCTGCCTATCAGTGCCCACCAATGCTGCATATCAGTGCTATATATCAGTGCCACATATCAGTGCCGATCAGTGCTGCATATCAGTGCTACCTATCAGTGCCCATCAGTGCTGCATATCAGTGCCACCCCATCAGTGCCACCCCATCAGTGCCACCCCATCAGTGTCACCTCATCAGTGCCTGTCAGTGCGGCATCATCAGTGCTCATCAGTGCAGGAAAAAACATATCTATTTACAAAATTTTATAACCTAAACAAAAAAACTTTTTTTTTTTTTTCAAACTTTTCCGTCTTTTTTTATTTGTGCACCAAAAAAGAAAAAAACCTGACGGTGATCAAATACCACCAAAAGAAAGCTCTATTTGTGGGGGGAAAATTACACAAATTTGGTTTAGGTACAGCGTTGCATGACCGCGCAATTGTCATTCAAATTGCAACAGCGCTAAAAGCTGAAAATTGGTCTGGGAAGGAAGGGGGTTTAAGTGCCCAGTATTGAGGTAAAGATTTTTGGTGGCCAGGGATAGAGCTACTCCAGTCACCAAAGATAGGTTCCTACCTTGGGACCTCACTGGGATACTAGAGGCCTTTTCTAGGCACCCTTTTGAACTTATACAAGATGTTTCCTTTAAATTCTTGACCCTAAAATTATCCTTCTTGTTAGCTATTACTACAGCTAAAATGGTAGGGGACTTACAAGGTCTTTCCATCAAAGATTATTTTTTGTTGATCCTGCCAGATAAGATCACCCTCAGGCCTGATCCTTTATATCTGCCCACGGTATCCTCATCCTTTCACAGGACACAGGAAATAACCTTACTGTTCTTTTGTGATAACTCTAAGAATGATAAGGAAAATAAATGTTATTGTTTAGATGTAAGGAGATGCCTCATCACTTATTTGCAGAGGGCCAAAGAGTTTAGGAGGTCTAGTAATCTCTTCATCCTCTATTCTGGACCAAGGAAGGGACTTCAAGCATCTAAGGCTTCAACCTCCAGGTGGATCAGACCGGCTATTACCACGGCATACAAGAGCGCAGAGATCCCTGCACCAGCAAAGTTGAAAGTACACTCAGTCAGAGCCCTGGCGACTTCCTGGGCTGAGAAAGCAGAAGACTTCTGGGAGCAGATTTGCAGTGCAGGCAGCCACTTGGTCCAGCCCAGACGCCTTGTTGAAGCACTACCGAATAGAGGTGCTGTCACAACAAGACCTAGCCTTTGGCCGAAAAGTGCTACAGGCAGTGGTCCCACCCTAAGGTAGGCCTGCAGTTACTTGATTATATCAGGTGTGCCATCCTGGAAGGTGAGAGGAGAAAACCAATGAAAAGGTGTTTCTATGAACCTTCCAGGACGGAAGGCCAACTTCCCGCCCAGTTAAGGGGAAGGGGGGAGGGGAAGAATTTGAACAGTAGGTGGTGAGTACCTAAGTGAATTTATACCCCTTGTGGATCGGTCGGGCGAATTACTTTGTTACAACTGAGGGACAAAGGGAAGGCTTTTAAGCAGCTGTAAACTGACTGTGTTTCCTGTAGGGAGGTGCCTCTCATCTCTCAGGTGTGCCATCCTGGAAGGTTCTTAGAAACACTGTTACTGTTTAATCTAGCCATTGGTTTTTTATTGGTATTATGTAATATTCTAGTTTTGTGAGATAATTAACTTTAGCTTTTCACTAGGTGTAAGCCATAATATTCAAAATTATAAGAAAGAAATGCTTGAAATATATCACTCTGTGTGTAACGCATCTATAAAAAATATGAGTTTTACTTTTTGAATTCAATTACTGAAATAAATTAACTTTTTGATACTCTAATTTTTTTAGGTGCATGTGTGTGTATATATTTGTGTGTGTGTACATATATATATATATATATATATATATACACAGTGCCTTGCGAAAGTATTCCCCCCCCCCCCCCCCATTGAACTTTGCAACCTTTTGCCACATTTCAGGCTTCAAACATAAAGATATAAAACTGTAATTTTTTTGTGAAGAATCAACAACAAGTGGGACACAATTATGAAGTGGAACTAAATTTATTGGATTTCAAACTTTGTTAACAAATAAAAAAACTGAAAAATTGGGCGTGCAAAATTATTCAGCCCCTTTACTTTCAGTGCAGCAAACTCTCTCCAGAAGTTCAGTGAGGATCTCTGAATGATCCAATGTTGACCTAAATGACTAAGGATGATAAATAGAATCCACCTGTGTGTAATCAAGTCTCTGTATAAATGCACCTGCACTGTGATAGTCTCAGAAGTCCGTTTAAAGCGCAGAGAGCATCATGAAGAACAAGGAACACACCAGGCAGGTCCAAGATACTGTTGTGGAGAAGTTTAAAGCCGGATTTGGATACAAAAAGATTTCCCAAGCTTTAAACATCCCAAGGAGCACTGTGCAAGCGATAATATTGAAATGGAAGGAGTATCAGACCACTGCAAATCTACGAAGACCTGGTTGTCCCTCTAAAATGTCAGCTCATACAAGGAGAAGAATGATCAGAGATGCAGCCAAGAGGCCCATGATCACTCTGGATGAACTGCAGAGATCTACAGCTGAGGTGGGAGACTCTGTCCATAGGACAACAATCAGTCGTATACTGCACAAATCTGGCCTTTATGGAAGAGTGGTAAGAAGAAAGCCATTTCTTAAAGATATCCATAAAAAGTGTTGTTTAAAGTTTGCCACAAGCCACCTGGGAGACACACCAAACATGTGGAAGAAGGTGCTCTGGTCAGATGTAACCAAAATCGAACTTTTTGGCAACAATGCAAAATGTTATGTTTGGCGTAAAAGCAACACAGCTCATCACCCTGAACACACCATCCCCACTGTCAAACATGGTGTTGGCAGCATCATGGTTTGGGCCTGCTTTTCTTCAGCAGGGACAGGGAAGATGGTTAAAATTGATGGGAAGATGGATGGAGCCAAATACAGGACCATTCTGGAAGAAAACCTGATGGAGTCTGCAAAAGACCTGAGACTGGGACGGAGATTTGTGTTCCAACAAGACAATGATCCAAAACATAAAGCAAAATCTACAATGGAATGGTTCACAAATAAACATATCCAGGTGTTAGAATGGCCAAGTCAAAGTTCAGACCTGAATCCAATCGAGAATCTGTGGAAAGAACTGAAAACTGCTGTTCACAAACGCTCTCCATCCAACCTCACTGAGCTCGAGCTGTTTTGCAAGGAGGAATGGGCAAAAATTTCACCCTCTTGATGTGCAAAACTGATAGAGACATACCCCAAGCGACTTACAGCTGTAATCGCAGCAAAAGGTGGCCCTACAAAGTATTAACTTAAGGGGGCTGAATAATTTTGCACGCCCAATTTTTCAGTTTTTTATTTGTTAAAAAAGTTTGAAATATCCAATAAATTTCGTTCCACTTCATTATTGTGTCCCACTTGTTGTTGATTCTTCACAAAAAATTACAGTTTTATATCTTTATGTTTGAAACCTGCAATGTGGCAAAAGGTCGCAAAGTTCAAGGGGGCCGAATACTTTCGCATGGCACTGTATATATGTATATATATATATATGTATTTGCTTTTTAATTAATATCATGAATTTAAATAACTTATACATTTTATTGTTGGCCATTATCAGCACCTTTAGCACAAAAAAACTCAAGAAAAATGTGTCCCTTTAAATTCTATGCATGTCTTCACACTGGTCCTTTGTGTTAAAAATCTTTCTTGCTGTTTTATTAGTCAGTTAAAAAAGCACCAAAAACGCACCTCCCCGTTGAAATGCATTGAAAACACGCATCAATAATGCGCCCATTTTTTTTCTATCTGCAAAATGCTGAAAATACTGCTGAAATTTCAGTGCATCTCTAATTTTATTAATTTTTTTTCCCATCCTGCTGCTTTGAATTTTCTCATCAATTCTGAAAACTATCTCCAAAAATTATATTTTCTATTGGTGTATGGCCAGCAGAAATCTAATAATGCCACACTGAGGCGTTATGCTAATACTTGACATTAGAACACCTTGAGTCTGCTCAACCCAAGGTCTCCAGCATGAATTCTCTAAAATTCCCAAACCCGCTAAGACTATTCACTGCTTTCTAGAGTCTATTTGGTATGACGTTTTGGCCCCACACTGAAGAAGTTTTTGCTCCAACAATATCCTACTGAGTAGGGTTTCTTTCAGAAATGGCTACAAGATGTGGTTGACACTGCCATTTATTTTCTTAAAGAAGATCTTGACGGTTTCTTTGGAAGATGATCTAATTTTAAAGGACTTGGTGGACGAGGTTAGACGCACTCTTCAAGACCTTGTTCTGCCATGCAACCTGCGGTTGCATCCGTGGCCATCTGCCAGACCTTGGCTCTTTTTTCTTTTTACCCGCAAATTCTTTATTTAAAGTATCCAGCATTCACAGAACAATGAAATACAACAGAAACATACACATATGGTGACTCTATCAAAGACCTAGATCCATCAGGAATATGGCATCAACTATATATAGCGTGAAGAGCAGGAGTGACCCAATTGGACACCCAGCAATAACATAATCAGCATTACTTAAGATAAAATAAAGAGACCACCTCTAGACTGGATCTAGTGTTTTTTTCTCAGGGAATTGGGAGGAAGGATAGGTATTAGGTAGGTGTGAGGCAGAAGGAGGTCACACATGAAGAAGGGGAAGGAAGATTTTGGTTAGGAAATAGGGATGATGAGGGTTGGAAAGAGAGGAAAGCAAAAAAAAAGGGGGGGGGGGTCAAGAAAAGAGGGGGTGTAGGGATGAAGAACCCACAGGGAGGGGTCTTAGTATAGAGTAGCTCAGTGAGAGCAGGATGCAAAGAGGGCTTCACCTTTTCTGAGAATGTGAACATTTTCCAATTAATCAAAGTTTTGGAGTAAACCAATTAATCCAAGTTTGGAATGTGCAGAAAGTATCAGGTCTTCCATCTTGTTAGATTTCTCAAATTTGATTTGATTTGATTTAATTTGATTTAATTTTCTGTGCTTATATACCACTCCTGTCTAGACCCCTACAATTTAGGGTTTAGCCTTTCCGGTTATATGTTCTACAGTGGAGGTGCACTTGGGCGACCAGCTCTTGCATGTGATTTTATCTAAATCAGTTAAACATTCAACAAGAAGTTCACAGTCACTTGTTTTGTTTTTCATCACTTAGAACAGCACACACTGTTTCACTATATGGGCATTTATTTTTCTTTTTAATAGTTAGCACGGCAACTTTTGTTTTTTATTTGGATGAAAGTAACAGGTACAGAAAAATTGGTCTTTGGGTATTGTTGGTGCCTTCATCCCTTAATGCTATAGAGCAGTGGTTCTCAACCCCTGTCCTCAGGACCCACTAACAGGCCAGATTTTAGGTGTTACCTTGGGGAGATGCAGACTAGAATATTGCAATCACTGAGCAGCAAATTATATCACCTGTGATGTATTTCATTTATCTTGCAAACCTGGCCTGTTAGTGGGTCCTGGGGACAGGAGTTTAGAATATATATATATATATATATATATATATATATATATATATATAGATATATATCTATATATCTATATATATATATATATATATATATATATAGTGAAAATTTTAAAAGGGTGCGCTGATATGTGAATAAGCTGCTACCAGAAATAAGTAAATAATATGGTGTGAAATGAATTGGTGCGCTAAATCAAAATTACATCCAAAAATATGACATATTAGTGACGTTTTCAAATGAACTAAATCTCATGCATAAAACATAAAGTCCAATACAGTAAACCCCCTTCCATCGCGGGGGTTACGTTCCGGACCCACCTGCGAAAAACGAAAATCTGCGAAATAGAAAAACCCTATTAAAATACATTGTAGGCATGTTTTTTTACTGTCACTGTATGTGTAAAAGCATTTTTAGGTCTTTAAATACACTTTTAAAACAATAGAAACTCATTTAACCACTTGCCTACAGTGCACTTTCACCCCCTTCCTGCCCAGACTGATTTTCAGCTTTCAGCGCTCTCACACTTTGAATGACAATTACTCAGTCATGCAACACTGTACCCATAAAAAATTTGTGTCCTTTTTTTCACACAAATAGAGCATTCTTTTGATGGTATTTAATCACTACTGGGTTTTTTATTTTTTGTGCTGTAAATAAAAAAAAGACTGAACATATTGTTTCTGTCATAAAATTTAGCAAATGAGTAATTTTTCTTCACAAATTTTGGCCAAAATTTATACTGCTACTTATCTTTGGTAAAAATAACCCAAATAAGTATATATTATTTGGTCTTTGTGAAAGTTATAGAGTCCACAATTTATGGTGCTATTCATTGAAAATTGATCACACTTGATCACACCTGATGTACTGAAGGCCTATCTCATTTCTTGAGACACTAAAAAGTCAGGAAAGTACAAATACCCCCCAAATGATCCCTTTTTGGAAAGTAGACATTCCAAGGTATTTAATGAGGGGCATGGTGAGTTTTTTGAAGTTGTAATTTTTTCCCACAACTCTTTGCAAAATGAAGATTTTATTTATTTATTTATTTTTTTACAAATTGACGTATTAACAGGTTATTTCTCTCACACAGCATATGTATACTTGCAACTACACCCCAAAACACATTCTACTACTCCTCCTGAGTATGGCTATACCACAAGTGTGAGACTTTTTCACAGCCTGGCCACATACAGAGGCCTAACATCCAAGTAGCACCGTCCGGCATTCTAGGAGCATAAATTACACATATAATTTCCTGACAACCTATCGCACTTTTGAAGGCCCTGGAGCACCAGGACAATGGAAACCCCCATAAAATGACCCCATTTTGGAAAGCAAACAGCCCAACGTATAATTTTTGAGGCATAATGAGTCTTTTGAACTTGTCATTTTTTTCCACAAGTTTTTGGAATCTGTAGAAAGAAAATGAAAACGCATTTTTTTTACACAAAGCTGTCCATTTATGCAATATTTCTAACACATAGCATGTACATAGCAAAAATTTCACCCCCAAAATACATTCTGCTATTCCTCCTGAGTATGGCGATACCACATGTGTAACACTTTTACACAGCCTAGCCACATACAGACGCCTAACATCCAAGTAGCCCTTTTCACAAAGTTGTCCATTTATCCAATTTAAGACTGGGCCTATTTTTGACACTTGGTGTTTACAAGCTAAAATCATTTTTGCTAGAAAACTACTTAGAACCCCGAAACATTATATATTTTTTTTAGCAGAGACCCTAGAGAATAAAATGGAGATCGTTGCAATATTTTTTATCACACCATATTTGCGCAGCAGTCTTCCAAATGCAATTTTTTTTTAAAAAATTCACTTTTTTGAACTAAAAAATAAGAAAACAGTAAATTTAGGCAAATTTTTTTTCATAATGTGAAAGATAATGTTACGCCGAGTAATTAGATACCCAACATGTCATGCTTAAAAATTGCGCATGCTCACAGAATGGCGCCAAACATTGGTACTTAAAAATCCCCATAGGCAACATTTTAAAATTTCTGCAGGTTACCAGCTTAGAGTTACAGAGGACTCAAATTATTGCTCTCGCTCTAACAATCGCGGAGATACCTCACATGTATGGTTTGAACACCGTTTACATATGTGGGCGGGACTTGCGTATGCGTTTGCTTCTGCTCGCGAGCTAACGGGGTCAGGGCGCTTTAATTTTTTTTTTTACTATTTATTTTATTTATTATTTTTTTATTTTTACACAGTTTAAAAAAAAAAATGTTTTGATCATTTTTATTCCTATTACAAGGAATGTAAACATCCCTTGTAATAGAAATAGGCATGACAGGTCCTCTTTATTGTGAGATCTGGGGTCAAAAAGACCTCACACCTCACAACTACACTACAAAAAGGAAAAAAAAAAAAAAATTGTTGAAAAAGGAAAGAAAAAAAAAAAAAAGCGGCCCTTTAAACCGGTTGCTAGGCAACGACTTTTGACGTAGCTCCGGTCCTCCAAAGACCATAGAGTCGAGTAAGGGCCATCTTGCCCTCACTCGACTTCCTGTCTCTGAGGATCCGGGACCAGATAGTTTTCCCCGCTTCCGGCGGGTCCGGTAAGCTGGGAAAACATCTGGGACGCAGCGGGAGGGGGGGGCACCTCTTCCCCTGCACCGTAAGGGTAATTTCGCGGCGAATCCGCCACTGGGATCACCCTTATCTAAAAGCCGACCGCCCGCCGTTTAAAAAAATACCGGGGTTATGGCAGCTATCTGCTGCCATAACCCCAGTATTTATCTTTTAATGGCCGACGCATATAGTCGTTAGGCGGTCGGTAAGTGGTTGCATGTATATGGCAAACAGGTAACGATGACTGATGGGGTGACAGGTGACGATGACTGATGGGGTGACAGGTGACGATGACTGATGGGGTGGCAGGTGACGATGACTGATGGGGTGACAGGTGACGATTATTGATGAGGTGACAGATGACGATGATTGATGAGGTGACAAGTGACGATGATTGATGGGGTGACAGATGACAATCACTGACGGGGTGACAAGTGATGATGATTGATGGGGTGACAAGTGACGATCACTGATAGGGTGACAAGTGACGATGATTGATAGGGTGACAGATGACGATGACTGATGGGGTGACAGGTGACGATGACTGATGGGGTGACAGGTGACGGTGATTGATGGGGTGACAGGTGACGGGCGATGGTCACCGATGGGTGACAGGTGACGGGCGATGGTGCACGGCGGTACTGATGGCAGTCTCTGGTGACCAGTGAACTTTAGGCTACGTTCACATGTGAGCGTAGCGATCGCGGGCAGAATCACTGCGATTCTGCCCGTGATCCAGAAATCATTGCAAATCGCGGAACGCCTGTGCGTTGCCCGTGATTTGCAATAGCACCCCAAACGCTGTTCGATGTTGCAGCGATTTCCACCTGCCGAATCGCGGTAACATCGCGCAAACAACGCATGGCGCCCCAAAGAAACTATTGTACCTTTTTTGGGCGTCATGCGATGTTTGCGTGATGTTACCGCGATTCGGCAGGCGGAAATGGCGGCAACATCGCACAGTGTTTGGGGTGCTATTGCAAATCACGGGCAACGCACAAGCGTCCCGCAATTTGCAATGATTTCCGGATCGCGGGCAGAATCGCTGTGATTCTGCCTGCGATTGCTACGCTCACATGTGAACGCTATGGGTGTCAATTTCTGGGCACTGATGAGGTGACTGTTGGGTGACAGGTGCAATTGGGGGGGCTGAGGACTGTGTGGGGACATTTATTTTTGTGATTTTACTTTGACAGGTGTACAGAGCAGTAACTCACTATTTCTAGCTCTGCTCTCCTCATACTGGAAACTGTGTGAGGGGAGAAGAGCTAGTAACAGTGAGTTACTGCTCTTTGTTTACATTTTGTGATCGGCTGTGAATGGATTCACAGCCGATCACAAAGTAAACAGTCACTGTCAGTGACTGTTTACTACCGCCGGTGACAGCTGTGTTCCTACGGAACACAGCGCCACCGACATGACCGCGCTGCGCGCTCCCGATCGCGCATGCGTGGTCATCTTGTGGGCTTCATCATTGTGATCGGCTGTGTCATTGGAACACAGCCGATCACGTGGGAAACAGCCATGCCCATTGGTAACAATGGTCGCAACGCTCCGCCGTCATATGATGGCGGGCGGGCGGCAAGCGGTTAAACACATAAAATATACTGAAAGACAGAGTAAGAGCTATGGAAAACACAAAAATAATTAATTTTTAATGATTTATATAGTAAAATAACATTACAGAAAAAAACGCAATATACCGGGACCGCAATAACTGAACCGCGATGGAGCAGGGGTTTACTGTAGTCCAAAATAAATGTGAATCCTCCAATCCGTGAAGATGTGAAGATGCGAGATCAAGGTGTAGAAATCAAACAAGTGCTATCCAAATGGATATATGTGAGAGACATGTAAATAAACGGTAGCTTATAGTGTATTACTCCTATCTCTGTCGAAGTCCTATTGGAGGAAACGCATCAGCAAGGAGGCATGCCGTCACACACGTCATTCGCGGTCCGTGCTGCAGCCGGACGCGAGTACCCTAGGAGATCCTGTCTGCTGTATATAATTTGTAAAGCTGGAAATTCACCATCTTCATGTGAGTGCATTACTTGTCTTGAATAAAAGTTTTAAAGGGTAATACACTATCAGCTACCGTTTATTTACATGTCTCTACTGTGGAGGAATATCTGAAAGTTCCATCTAAGAGCCCACATATCTCAGAGCCCACATATTATTTATATCTGGTAAGAGGCTAGAGTGATTGTTTTGCACCTGACTGGTGAAGAGCACAGAGTTTGCGGTTGTTGTCACAAGAAGAGTGTTTATTTGGAAATTATTTATTGCACTTACCTTTCATCCGCTGGGTAAGGAGGAAATCCACAAGGTGGTGGGATTTCACATTTATCCATTTGGATAGCACTTGTTTGATTTCTACACCTTGATCTCGCATCTTCACATCATCACGGATTGGAAGATTCACATTTATTTTGGACTATTGGACTTTATGATTTATGCATGAAATTTAGTTCATTTGAAAACATCACTAATATGTCATATTTTTGGATGTAATTTTGATTTAGCGCACCTATATATATATATATATATACTGTGCCTTGCGAAAGTATTCGGCCCCCATTGAACTTTGCGACCTTTTGCCACATTTCAGGCTTCAAACATAAAGATATAAAACTGTAATTTTTTGTGAAGAATCAACAACAAGTGGGACACAATCATGAAGTGGAACGAAATTTATTGGATATTTCAAACTTTTTTAACAAATAAAAAACTGAAAAATTGGGCGTGCAAAATTATTCAGCCCCCTTAAGTTAATACTTTGTAGCGCCACCTTTTGCTGCGATTACAGCTGTAAGTCGCTTGGGGTATGTCTCTATCAGTTTTGCACATCGAGAGACTGAAATTTTTGCCTATTCCTCCTTGCAAAACAGCTCGAGCTCAGTGAGGTTGGATGGAGAGCGTTTGTGAACAGCAGTTTTCAGTTCTTTCCACAGATTCTCGATTGGATTTAGGTCTGGACTTTTACTTGGCCATTCTAACACCTGGATATGTTTATTTGTGAACCATTCCATTGTAGATTTTGCTTTATGTTTTGGATCATTGTCTTGTTGGAAGACAAATCTCCGTCCCAGTCTCAGGTCTTTTGCAGACTCCATCAGGTTTTCTTCCAGAATGGTCCTGTATTTGGCTCCATCCATCTTCCCATCAATTTTAACCATCTTCCTTGTCCCTGCTGAAGAAAAGCAGGCCCAAACCATGATGCTGCCACCACCATGTTTGACAGTGGGGATGGTGTGTTCAGGGTGATAAGCTGTGTTGCTTTTACGCCAAACATAACATTTTGCATTGTTGCCAAAAAGTTTGATTTTGGTTTCATCTGACCAGAGCACCTTCTTCCACATGTTTGGTGTGTCTCCCAGGTGGCTTGTGGCAAACTTTAAACAACACTTTTTATGGATATCTTTAAGAAATGGCTTTCTTCTTGCCACTCTTCCATAAAGGCCAGATTTGTGCAGTATATGACTGATTGTTGTCCTATGGACAGAGTCTCCCACCTCAGCTGTAGATCTCTGTAGTTCATCCAGAGTGATCATGGGCCTCTTGGCTGCATCTCTGATCAGTCTTCTCCTTGTATGAGCTGAAAGTTTAGAGGGACGGCCAGGTCTTCGTAGATTTGCAGTGGTCTGATACTCCTTCCATTTCAATATTATCGTATGCACAGTGCTCCTTGGGATGTTTAAAGCTTGGGAAATCTTTTTGTATCCAAATCTGGCTTTAAACTTCTCTACAACAGTATCTCGGATCTGCCTGGTGTGTTCCTTGTTCTTCATGATGCTCTCTGCGCTTTAAATGGACCTCTGAGACTATCACAGTGCAGGTGCATTTATACGGAGCCTTGATTACACACAGGTGGATTCTATTTATCATCATTAGTCATTTAGGTCAACATTGGTTCATTTAGAGATCCTCACTGAACTTCTGGAGAGAGTTTGCTGCACTCAAAGTAAAGGGGCTGAAAATTTTTGCACGCCCAATTTTTCAGTTTTTTATTTGTTAACAAAGTTTGAAATATCCAATAAATTTTGTTCCACTTCATGATTGTGTCCCACTTGTTGTTGATTCTTCACAAAAAATTACAGTTTTATATCTTTATGTTTGAAGCCTGAAATGTGGCAAAAGGTCGCAAAGTTCAAGGGGGCCGAATACTTTCGCAAGGCACTGTATATAGCTATAGAGGTACTCTTGATGAAAGCAAGAATTGGCCTTGCTGTAACAATTACATGGGTAATTGTGCCCATGAAATCTATACCAAAAAATCAATTCAAGATAAAATCAACACCCACAAAGCTAGACAGCCTAGACAGTCTTGCAGAGATTTGCAATCCCAATAACACTTAATAATGGGCATCAGGGGCATCTGACTGTGGACAGACGCGCTCTTTTATCTGTCACAAAACTTCCAGCATGCCTGTTCAGAAAGCACGCTGGATGCAGGGCAGCCCAGCAGCTCAATTGCATACAGGGCAAGTTCTGACTAGTGGTCTATTCTCATGACCCAGAAACCCAGTGGATCGTGTACTGGAAAGCTCTCCATGTCTGTTTTCGCCTGAAAGCTCTGGGTGGCTAGGACTAAAAACATTTTAAAATGCTTTACTGAGGTGGCCCCCTTCTCCAACGCTCCTCCTTTGACCAACAGAAGCCCCTAAACTATCTTTTTCATGAGACTGTAACCTACCAGAGTCTAATAAGGCGTTACAATAAACTCCACTTTAAGGTGTCCTCAAGATATTTCATCCTCTGCTTCCTCTGTGGAGATGGGATTGGTTCAGAGACTTTCCTTTTGTAATGATGGTTAAGGAGGGTTGCCAACCAATAATGATCCTTATCCTTGATGACACGAATTCTCAGATCCTTTTGCAGGCTTTGAAGAATAAGGGAGTCCATGCACTGCATGCTCCTCCCAGCTACTTACTACTCCCAAGGTTTCTGGGGACTAAAAACCATCTCTCAATGTTTGACATGTTGTAAAAAAGTCTGGTGCGCTACTAAATTGCAATAAAATGAACAATGTCAATCATGCATACAAAATAGTGTACAAACAATTTGAAACAATTTAAAACAAATGAAAATGTGAGTGAACAAAGTCTCTGGTTTCTCTTGCAAATCAATATAATGTGTTTTCCGTGAACAACTCCAACAGAAAAAAGGTAAATAGATGAATGTGCAAATGAAGTCCAGTGTTCATGTAAATTCCAAAAATAATCACTGGTGGCCGTGAGAAAACCAAGTGCTGCTGCAAATCAACGAACGTGATGTGAAAATCCCATCACCTGGTGAATTCACCGCTTACCAGCTTTAAGTAGATATAGGGCAGATAGACAGAATATGAATCCAAAGGGACCTCTGGCATAAAATTCCTGGTAGAATTCCTGCTGAATTTCAGCCAGCCGAATGCTGGCTCTGTATGACCACCTGAAATGGCTACTGAAATGGCTACAGACTCTTCTGGCCTTCTATAGAAGATCTTGCAAACCTGGATACCTGTTACAGAATTGCTGCACCACCAAACTGAGGACATGTGCCAAATGTGAACCACCTCTGGGCCTGCCCCTGCAGAGCTGAAAGAATCTCTGCTCCAGTGTGGCTCCTGTCCCCTAGACAGACCAGCTGAAGCACTGCATGGCATATTTTGCCTGACTCATTGAATGGCCCTTTGAACTCTTAGTGGGTACCGGTGGTTCATAGGACAATCCACTAGAGGGAGGCATGGAGAAGGAGGGGTTGGAGCTGACAGGTCTCGCATCATTACCACCAGCTAGATGGAGACGTGGCCCCACTGATGCCAAACACTGCCTTCCACATGATGGTTCAGAGATGGAATAGCTTTATGTGAAAAAGAAATAGCGACTTGAAACCTGCCATTGTGGTACAAGACATTCTGCAAATTCCCAGAAGAGGGGGAGAATCCACCACCCGGAAAGGCAGGAGTTTTAAAGCCGGCAATTTGGACAAGCTGGACATATGGGTGGCAGGGAGTGTATTTTTTTTTTTAGCGCTGCATCAACTGAGGCAGAGAAATTTGCCTGCCGTAATCTACAGCTGGTGGTGTGCGGCTGGCAGACATGTTGCAAGGACCTGGTACACCCTTTGCTATACCATCATCCCTGTCAGTTGAAGCTGCTGAAAGGTCGTGAGATATAGAGAGGTTAGACATGAGAGGTGAGGAGAGAGGAGGAGAAGAATTGTCCCCCTTGTGTGTGGCTTTCAGGTTTTCTTGCCAACGGCCTGAGTGGTGGGAGGTTAAATGCCTTGTCAAGCATGTAGTACCTAAATAGCTCGTGTTTTTGTCATGCTTAATATGCTTGCGGCACAGATTGCAAATTGCAACAGTGTGATCTGCTGCATATGTGCTGAAAAAGGCCCACACAGCTGAGCTGTGGGAAGTGGGCTGGGAGATAACAGCTCCACAATTCAATGTGTAGCACCCCCTAGTGTTGCTAGAGTGCTAGAGTGTCACAACCCACCTGGGGTCTTGCAGTGGAGAGGGAACCCAGTTGCAGTGGAACAGCACTCCCTTACAATCACGACCCTCAGGAGTCCCTGGAAGTGGGAACAGGGCCCCGTAGGGTCTGTGGTGGCATGGAGGCCTTTAATGAAGAGGAGGAATAAAGTTGTCAACTCTGGAGTCAGGTCTGGCAGGCAATCAAGGAGTATCAACCTGAGGGAGAAAGGATCAGGAACCAGGAACACAGGCAAAGCAATAGCAATAGGAAAATAACAAGCACTGACTGGAAGGTGTGCTTGGTTTATATAGGGAGCCAAGATCACATGACCCGCCACCTCCCACCAGTAGGTGGGGCTGCCAGGAGCTATAAAGGGAGGTCAGAGACCCAGCACCATCTTGATTTGCTTCATAGAACCTGATCTTACCAGATCTTCAACTCTCCTCTCTCCCTCTGTGTAAAACACTGGAACAGCATGGCGGCCGCCATCTTGCCACGACAGTGTGCCGCTGCAGTCCTCAGAGGTGAGGGGAGGAGAAGGAACCCCCGCAGACCCGGAGGAGGTGTCTCTGAGGATGGCAAGCACCGAGACTCTGTTGCGAGAACGCCGCAGGTGCCCAGACGCAGGTGAGTACGCGGCAGTGCCGTGACATAGAGTCAGGTTTTTGTTTAGTGTAGGTAAATTTGTTGAGGCTTTGCTAGCAGTCAAGCCTGCGTGTTTTTTTCCTTAGTTTGGCTGAGATCCAGAGAGAGCTGGCTGACTCACAGGCAGCATCACTAAGACCCCCCCCCCCCCCACACACACACACACACTTCTCAAATTTACTAGTAACTTCCATAAGAATAGAAAGGGAAGTAAGGTATAGCTGCCTGGAGTATTTATGAGGGCCCTGATCAATCCCCAACAGATGGGTTGGCAGGGTCAGCCCAGCTGGAACAGTGAATTTCAGGTGGAAGCTGGAGATGGAGTGTTAGGCTGTCGGAGGCCTTTGGGGAGTAACCCCCTAGTCTGGGGGGGGGGGTGGTGAACACAAGCCTGGGCGCGGAAGGGATCTTTGACACGACACATGGAGGGATCCTGATCAGGAGGCACGGGAGCAAGGAGTGGACAGCTGGAGGACATTGCTGGGCAAGTCTACAGGGAGGAAGACAGCCAGGAGGGCTGGTGAGTAACACACAGTCAGGAGGACTGAGAAGCATGCCTGAGAGGCCTTGGAGAGAACAGTCTGGGATGGATGCAGAGTCTGCCAGGAGTACTGTGGTGGACCGAGCAGGAGAAAGGGGCAGCCTAAGCCAGGTGGGCTGGCAGTGCCTGAAGAGGTGGTACTGGGAGCAGAAGCTACAGATAGGACAGCTGTGCACTGGGACTTTCTTTGCTACATACACCAAAGGGGTATGTGGTCCCTGCCTGTAAAGGGCATTCCCTACTAGTCTAACTGAGTCTTGTGTTAGACTATTCAAACAGTGCCAGCCGGTCCTGGATTTTATAGTTCCACAAGCAAGAGTTGTGCTGGAGGAGAAGGAGTAGATCTGCAAGCAAGTTTGTGCAGGAAGCAGAGGGGTGTATATACTGGATGTATATACCTGTCTCTGAAGACTTTACTACATTGATCAAGTGGGCAACCCATAATACCCTTAGCCCTATCCAAGTTCAATTCCCCCAATAAAATACAAAAAAGCTGCAAGGACTGTTTTCTGACTACAGTGTGTTTGGAAAAATTGTGTGCCTGGCCGTGCAGGGTGGGAGATACGCATATTCACCAGTGGCTCCTATGGGGGTAGTGCTACAGATGGAATAGGGTGGCTGCTCTCTACTCTTCCATGATGCCTGCCTCTGGAGGACATCCTGCCTCGTTGGGGTTGTTTTTCCCCCTCACTTTCCTCCTCTGCTCTATCTGGCACCCAAGTTGCATCAGTGACCTCATCATCAGCATCCCCTCCATCCTCATCATCACTGGAGACAACTTGGCAATATGCTGCCACTGGGGAAACATAACTGCAAATTTGTTGTTTATCAGTGTTCTCCCTTCTCTGTTGGCTTATGTTGGTCCCAGTGGCATCTGGTGCTCAAAATTTTTGGGGGGGCGCAAAAAAAATGTAATAGGTATTGCTTCGCAGCAAAAAACACGGTAAAAAATTGTCACAGGTCATGGTACAGGAGATGGTATAGGCATGGCACAGGTCATGGTAAGGGCATGGCACAGGTCATTGCGCAGGTCATGGTACAGGCATGGCACAGATGATGGTATAGGCATGGCACAGGTCATGGTACAGGCATGGCACAGGCATGGCACAGGTCATGGTACAGGCATGTCACAGGTGATGGTATAGGCATGTCACAGGTCATGGTAAGGGCATGTCACAGGTCATGGCACAGGTCATGGTACACAGGTACAGGCATGTCACAGGTCATGTCACAGGCATATCACAGGCATGTCACAGGTCATGGTACAGGCATGTCACAGGTCATGTCACAGTCACAGGTCATGTCACAGTCACAGGTCATGTCATCGCGCTGCAGCGGCTTCAATCACTTACCTGCTCTCCTGGGCTGCCTGCGAGACGTCCACGGTGCGCTGCTCCTCTCCTCGAGTCCTCTTCTTCCTTCTTCTGAGGGCGGCCGCGGCGGGAACCGGTTCGGCGGGAAGGTGACATCCACGAGTCCTCCTCTCCTCGAGTCCTCTGAGTCTTCTTCCTTCTTCTGAGTCCTCCTGACGGCAGCGGGCCGGGCAGGCAAACCACACAGGTCCAGCGGGAAGGAGATCGGGCGGTGACGGTGAGTGACTGAGGCATGCACCGGCACCGCCCCCAACGACGTCAGCGGGGTCAGGATGTCCTGAATGATGATTGGTCCAGGCTGGAGTCTGGACCAATCACAGCCAGGACATCACAAAAGTGGGGAGTGTCGGGGCGCATTGCTCTGCGCCCCGGTGACCCCCAGAAGGCCGCCAATCGGCGCCTCTGCTCGCCGCACGGGTTGTGGAAAACCCCAACCCCTCATAGCCACCACTAATTTCGGCGCCCCTAGTGGGCTAAAAATTGAATTTTATTTTTCTTTTTAATCTTTTTTTAATCTTTTTGTTTTCTGGGGGGGGGGGCGGCGCCCCTGCGCCCCCTATACACAGGCCGCCACTGGTTGGTCCCTTCCCCTACCTCAGGACCAACATCTGAATCAAGTAATGGCTATGCATCCTCAAGAAGCAAGTGGCTGACGCTGTGTTCAAATAATTCAGGTGACTCCTCCGTGCATGATGGTGGCAGAAGTAGCTGTGGACAAGGAGGCAGAATAGGCCACTCTGGCAGCTGTGGTGGACTGCGAACTAGTGTCAGCTCGGGTCATAGAGGAGGATTGGATAATTGTTTTCCCCAATCTCAAGCGCTCAACCCCTAATCTCCTCCCCCTAATGCTTTCTTTTGGCTAAAACAAAAACACTGAAGCTTGAATACACATGTAAAATGCTTGTAATACACATCTAAGGCCCTGGTCACACTTCATGTAGTGGGAACTCATATTCCTGCTTGAGATTTTGTGTGCGTATTTTCATGCGATTCTGCGTGTCATGCATAGGGTAGCCCATTCACTTAATTGGGCTACCCTATGAGTGTTTGTTGCCCAAAATAAGTTTCTAGTCCTTTTTGGGCAACAAACGTCATGAATTTTGCTGCGATTGCAGTGCAACTCTGTTAAACAACAATCAAAGCAAAAATGCACCATGTTTGGAGTGCAATTTGGAATGAATGGCACCATAAATTGCAGAGATTGTCAGGGGATCTGGAATTGCGGGCAGAATTGCGGCAATTCCAAATCGCCAAGTGTGAATGGAGCTTAATGCCTTGTATACGCTTGCAAAACTCTCCAATAAAAATGTTTGAAAATGGCTCTGCTCAGGTGTGAATGCAAAGCTGCCTTGTTCAGCTACAACTGACAATACAATTTTAACATAAATGCAGCATTCTCATTGGGAGAATAGTTAGTGTTGCTCAATTGAGCACACTCACTAGGAACTGACTGCAATGTTGCTTTTGTAGATGACCTCCAGTGGTTGGAAACAGTATTGTATAAGTTAAAGCCACATTTCTGAGGAGGTCAATGTAAGGCTTGATGTAAACAAGCAGATGTGTCAGGATCCGGACTGGTAGCAGGAGCGGTGCAGGGAGTGGATCCGCTGTGTCAGTGAGGGAATGGCGTGGACCGTACCGGAGGATCGGTTCTAAGTAGTTACTGGTTTTCACCAGAGCCCGCCGCAAAGCGGGATGGTCTTGCTGCGGTGGTAACTACCAGGTCGTGTCCTCCGGTAGCGGCTCAACGTCACTGACAGCTGAGATAGGCGTAGTACAAAAGGGACAGGCAGAGGCGTAGTCAGACGTAGCAAAGGTCAGGGCAGGCAGCACAGATTCAGAGGCGGTAATCGTTAGCAAAGGGTTCGGCAACAGGCAAGGGATTACACAAATAACGCTTTCACTAGGGCACTAAGGCAACAAAGATCCGGCAAGGGCAGGAAGGGGCAGGTCACTTATATAGGAAACAGTAAGGGAGGTTTGGGCCAGGCACCAATTACTGGTGCACTGGCCCTTTAAATTTCAAACAGCCGGCGCACGCGCGCCCTATGGTGCAGGGACGGGCGCGCCCTATTTTGCAGGGACGCGTGCGTCGGGAACCACGTGAGCGGGGAGCGGAGGAGAGAGCAGGAGCGGGCACAGATGAGTGGACCTAGGGCACGGGACGCGCTCGGGGACACCTCGCAGCGCGGACCGCGTCCCCAACCGAGGATCTCTCTTCAGGACCGCAGCCCTCCCAGTCCACCAAAAAATATCTTCTCCCCCTGACCAATTTAGAGGCCAATATCTCCTGAACGGAGAAGACATCCGAGGTACCCGGATACAGGCGTGGGAGGAAGATTCTTGGGGGAAAAGCGATTAAAGACCGCAGGCTTGAGGAGGGAGACATGAAAACAGTTGGGAATTTTAAGGGAGGAAGGGAGATGGAGTTGGTAACACACAGGATTGATCCTCTTCTTGATCCTGTAGGGTCCCAAGTAACGAGGACCAAGCTTGTAACTAGGAACCCTGAAGCGGATGTACCTGGAGGAGAGCCAAACTCTGTCCCCAGGAACCAGGACAGGAGGAGGCCGACGTTTCTTGTCCGCTTGGATTTTCCTGCGGGATGAGGCCTGTAAGAGGGACAGGCGCGTCTCACACCAGATGGTAGAAAAGTCTTGCACCAGGTCATCCACTGCAGGTACACTGGAGGAGGAGGACAACGGCAGAGGAGGCAGTGGATGACGACCGTAAACCACGAAGAAGGGAGACTTGTTGGTGGCGGAAGAGTCTTTGTGGTTATAGGAAAACTCCGCCCACGGGAGGAGGTCGACCCAATCGTCTTGATGGGAGGAAACGAAGTAGCGAAGGTAGTCGCCCAAGATTTGATTGACCCACTCCACTTGTCCGTTGGTTTGGGGGTGGTATGAAGAAGAGAAATCCAGCTTGATTTTAAGCCGTCCACAAAGAGCCCTCCAGAATTTGGACACAAACTGAACTCCTCTATCGGAGACAATATGTGAAGGCAGGCCGTGTAACCAGAAGATGTGTCGGAGGAAATGCTTGGCCAACTGAGGCGCGGATGGTAAGGCTGGCAATGGGATGAAGTGCCCCATCTTCGAGAAGCGATCTATGACGACCCAAATTATAGTTTTCCCGTGAGATGGTGGTAGGTCCGTAATGAAGTCCATCGCAATATTGGACCAAGGGGTCTCTGGTATGGGAAGTGGCTGGAGAAAGCCAGCGGGTCTTTGTCTCTGGCACATACAGAGCAGGACTGCACAAATTCAGAGATGTCCTTCTCCAAGGATGGCCACCAATATCTCCTGGAGATAAGTTGTACAGTCTTTCGGACACCAGGTGTCAGTTACCTTGGTGGAGGCCAAAGTGCTGAGAGGGCTTCCCTTGCAGCTCGGTGCGGATCACCCCTGGTGGTGAAACAGGAGATGACACGTCCCAAGGAGCACTGGATGCGGATGGATCCCGGATGGATGGATGGATGGTGATTCAGGACCGCTTCCAGGAGATCTATAGATGCTCAGAGAAAAGAGACAAATGTTAATGCCAGGCCGAGGGTCATACACAGATAATCAGTCCGAGGAGATGAAGGTACAGAGGGCCGTACAAGAGAGAGAGTCCTTGGGATCCAAGCCAAGGTCGGTACACAGGAGATCCAGCAGAGGTGTCTTTTAGAGTAAAGGGTGGTCCTGCAAGCCAAGGTCAAACGAAGGAGAGATGCAGATAAGTCAAAGGAGCTAGCCGGGTCAAACAGGAACAACAGGCAATCAAACAGGTCACGGGTACAGGAGCTGATGATAAACCAGCACTGAAGCACAGCCAGAGAGCGTCTTATATAGGGCCAGGGCTGGGGAGATGGGCGTGGTGACACACCGGCTCTGCATCTGGCGTTCTATTGTTGCTGAATGCTGATTCCTTTCCTGACAGTGCCCCCCCCCCCCCCGAGGGGCAGCCTCTGGATGCCCTTTGACCATGTTTTTCCAGAAATTTGCTATGAAATTCTCTCAGAAGCTTAGGAGCATGGCTATTACCCAATGGTTCCCAGGAATTGTCCTCCGGGGGGTATCCTTTCCATTTAATTATTGTATTGAGTGCGATTGCCTCTCCGTCGGCAATCTAAGATAGTCTCAATCTCAAATTCAGGCTCCCCTTCCACTGTAACTGGAGGAGGTGGTACCTCTTCTCTCCCTGGGTATGGGCTCGGTATTGCGGACTTCAGTAGCGAGGCATGAAACACCGGGTGAATTTTGAAAGAACCGGGCAAGACTAATTCAAAGGCCACAGGGTTCACCACTCTCTTGACCTCGAAAGGATCAATGAATCTTGGCCCCAACTTCTTGGATGGGCAAGAAAGTTTTAAATTAGTTGACGAGAGCCAAACCTTATCTCCCACCTTGTGTGCAGGGTTCACCTTCCATTTGAGGTCAAAGAATTTCTTATAATCCTGTTGGGCTTTCTGAATATTGTCCTGTAGTAACCAAAAATTAGCTTTAATGGCAGCCATTCGATCCAGGACTGCGGGAACCGTGATTTCCTGGTCCAAGTTGGGCAAGAAAGAAGGAAGGAAGCCATAATTAGCCCAAAACGGGGTTTGGTTGGTTGCGGAGTGTACAGAATTATTTTAAGCAAATTCTGCGCATGGGAGCAGGGAGACCCAGTTGTCCTGAGAGCTGGTGCAAAAGCATCGGAGGTACTGTTCTAGAGTTTGGTTTGTTCTTTCAGTCTGCCCGTTGCTTTGTGGATGGTAGGCAGAGGACAGGGACACTCCAACCGCCAAGGCCTTGCAGAGCTCCTTCCAAAATCTAGAGGTAAATTGAACGCCTCGGTCTGATACTATATTATTTGGAAGTCCATGTAACCTGACCACCTCTTTGATGAATGCGTTGGCTGTTTCCAAGGCAGAAGGAGTGCCCACCATGGGCAGGAAATGAGCCATTTTTGAAAGTCGATCTACGACTACTAGGATGGTGGTAAACCCTTCTCAGGGCGGTAGTTCAACTATAAAGTCCATAGATAAACCTTTCCAGGGCTGCTCTGGAATCATTAATGGCCTCAACAGGCCCCATGACTTGACTTTTGCCCCTTTGTTCCGTTGGCACGTAATGCAGGAATTCACATACATCCTGCAGTCCTGGTGCAGTTGAGGCCACCAAAAGTGGCGTTTAATAAGTTCGTAGGTTTTTCTCACCCCAAAATATCCGACGAGTTTGTGGTCATGAAAGGTTTTGAGGACCATCAATCTCACTTGTGCGGGAACAAAAATGTTTTCCTGGTACCAGAGGAGTCCATCCCGTTTCTTTAGAGACTCGGCTTCGAGTCCTGTACATTGGGTAGAGGCTTGTTGAATTGAGGTTTGTAGGTCAGCGTGGATCAGGAAAAAGTTTTGAGCTGACAAGATGGTATTGGGCTCCGTTGTGCTGGGAGAGTCTGGAAACATTCGGGACAGGGCATCCGCTTTTCCATTCTTCGACCCAGGCCTGTAGGTGATATGGAAATTGAAGCGTGAGAAATATAAAGCCCACCGGGCTTGCCGAGGTCTTAGGCGTCTAGCGGCCCTGAGATATTCTAGATTCTTGTGATCCGTGAATATCATAATAGGGTGCATTCCACCTTCCAGCAGGTACCTCCATTCTTCTAAGGCACATTTAATGGCCAGGAGTTCCCGGTCCCCCACATTGTAATTCCTCTCTGGGGGTGACATTTTCCGATAGAAGAACTCTACGGGATGTAGTAGGGCCTTTGGGCCTTGTCGCTGGGACAGGATAGCCCCTGTGGCTACTTCCGAGGCATCCACTTCGAGGATGTAGGGTAAAGCTGGGTCCGGATGTTGGAGAATAGGTGCGGTCACGAACAGGTTCTTTAACTCATCGAAGGCTGACTGAGCCTCCGGTGACCAGCGGAAGCGGATCTGCTGGCGCGTAAGTTGGGTGATGGGTGTAATAATTGTTGAAAACCCCTTCACAAACCTTCTGTAAAAGTTAGCGAAACCCACAAATCGCTGAACTCCTTTTTTGTCAGTGGGGGCTGGCCACTCCAGAATTGCTTTCACCTTCTGCGGATCCATAGATACACCCCCTGTTGAGATAATGAGCCCTAGGAACTGGATGGACTCTCTCTCAAATTCACACTTTTCCAGTTTCACATAGAGCCCATGTTTCCTCAGGGTGGCTAGTACTTTCTTAACGTGGATCCGGTGGAGTTCCAGAGTGGAAGAAAAGACCAGGATGTCATCTAGGTACACAATTAGGAAGTTGTCCAGAAACTCTCGAAAAATGTCATTCACCAAATGTTGAAAAGTGGCCGGGGCGTTACACAGCCCGAAGGGCATGACCATATATCCGAAGTGGCCAAACCGGGTCCTGAATGCTGTTTTCCACTCATCCCCCTCTCGGATGCCGATAAGGTTGTATGCCCCTCGGAGGTCTAATTTAGTAAAGACCCGAGCAGTCCGGAAGCACTGAAACAACTCTGGAATCAAAGGGAGAGGATAGCGGTTCTTGATGGTCACCTTGTTGAGTTCCCGGTAATCAACGCAGGGTCTTAATGTGCCAACTTTCTTCTCAACAAAGAAGATTCCAGCACGCGCTGGAGAGGACGAGGGCCTGATGAACCCCTTTTCCAAGTTTTCATTGACATAGGTCCGAAGAGTTTCCAATTCCCTCTCAGACAGGGGAAATATTCTTCCGAAAGGGATCTCTGCCCCTGGGAGAAGTTCAATAGGGCAGTCGTAGGGCCTGTGAGGGGGTAAAACATCAGCCTTTTTCTTGTTGAATACATCCCTAAAGTCCCGATAAGCTTCAGGAAGGTCTTCAATGGGGTCTGGGACCGGCTGGACGGCTAGACAAGCGGCAGGGGCATTGGGTCCATGAGGGAAGCAATGATCCAGGCAGTATTTGGATGAGAAGGAGATCTTCTTCTTTACCCAATCAATTTGGGGATTGTGGGCCTGGAGCCAAGGTAGGCCTAGGATTACCGGGAATAAGGGAGAGGACAAGACATCGAAGCGGATGAACTCTTGATGGCCCTGGCTTGTGATAGTAAGAACCGGATAGGTCTCTTTGGTCACGGGTCCGGAACTAGGCAAGGACCCGTCGGCCAGAAAGACTTGAAGCCGTTGTTCCTTAACTTGCAGGGGGACTCCTAGTTTCTTAGCTAGAGTACAGTCCAGGAAACAACTACAAGCTCCGGAGTCAATAATTGCCGTGAGCTGGATCCTCTCTTCGGCTACCTGTAGGGAGACAGGAAGGATAAGGTGAGCAGGGAATGGCTCAGAGACCTGACAGTTCAGAACAGACTGTGAATAGCACTTACTAGGCCTCACAGGACAGTTGCAGAGAAAATGGCCAGAAGCTCCACAGTATAGGCACAGGTTCGCCTGGCGGCGACGTTGTCGCACTTCGGGGGTTAGGGAGGAACGAATTAGCCCAATCTGCATGGGTTCACCATCTGCAGAGGCATTGACAGCTGGTCCAGGAAGAGGAGAGGCAGCAAATGGAACCTTAGGCATGACCCAAGTAGCTCGAGCCCCCTGGAGGCATTCTGAGCATCTTTCCCGGAGACGCCTGTCCATCTGGATGGCAAGGGAGATTAAATCTTCCAAGGATGCTGGTGTCTCTACTCGAGCAAGCTCGTCCTTTAGAGCTTCAGAGAGGCCATGTTGGTACTAATACTTTAATGCTGCCTCATTCCAGTCCGTGTCAGCTGCCCACCTACGGAAATCTACAGTGTAGTCCTCGGCCGGGCGTTTGTTCTGTTGTAGGGCATGTAAGGCAGACTCTGCTGTGACCGTGCGCTGGGGATCTTCATATAATTGGGCCATAGCCTTAAAGAAGGAGCTAACGGAATTTAGGATCGGGCACTTCTGTTCCAGGAGGTTGTGTGCCCAAGTCTGAGGTTCGTCAGCCAATAGGGAAATTATAAACCCTACTTTAATGGATTCAGAGGAGAAGGTCCTGGGCTGGAGAGCCAGATATAACAAACAGGCATTCTTGAAGGCCCTGAACTTCCTTCGCTCCCCGTGGAAGCGTTCTGGCGTGGGCACCCGTGGCTCTGGTGGCGGAGCTGAAACTGAATGGGCGGAGCTAGCTTGATCGGGTTGGGACGGAGCCGGTGGCGAGCTAGTGGCAGGCTGAGTAGGGTCCGTCGGAGAGGAGGAGCCGGCTAGGTTAAGTACCCGACCTTCTAGCTGGAAGTAACCATCTTGTAGTCTTTGTACGGCCTGGGTCAGGGCTGAAACCTGTTGGAACAGAGCCTCGAGCGGGGAAGCACCTCTGTCGGCCTCTGACATGGCTGGTTTATGCTGTCAGTTACCTTGGTGGAGGCCGAAGTGCTGAGAGGGCTTCCCTTGCAGCTCGGTGCGGATCACCCCTGGTGGTGAAACAGGAGATGACACGTCCCAAGGAGCACTGGATGCGGATGGATCCCGGATGGATGGATGGATGGTGATTCAGGACCGCTTCCAGGAGATCTATAGATGCTCAGAGAAAAGAGACAAAGGTTAATGCCAGGCCGAGGGTCATAAACAGATAATCAGTCCTATGAATGAAGGTACAGAGGGCCGTACAAGAGAGAGAGTCCGTGGGATCCAAGCCAAGGTCGGTACACAGGAGATCCAGCAGAGGTGTCTTTTAGAGTAAAGGGTGGTCAGGCAAGCCGAGGTCAAACGAAGGAGAGATGCAGGTAACTCAAAAGGAGCTAGCCGGGTCAAACAGGAACAACAGGCAATCAAACAGGTCACGGGTACAGGAGCTGATGATAAACCAGCACTGAAGCACAGCCAGAGAGCGTCTTATATAGGGCCAGGCCTGCTCTGCATCCGGCGTTCTATTGTTGCTGAATGCTGATTCCTTTCCTGACACCAGGATGTCCTGCGAGAAGAGAAGAATGTCCCCACTTAAGAAGTTTTAGGCGAAGACGGGGAGAAACATAGGTTTTTCCGGGAGGGAGGTTACGCAAGTCTACAGGTGCCACGGTGACCAGACATTCCGGGGGCACAATGTGCTGTGGCTTGACTTCCTCTCCTGTGACATCAGAAGAACTAGAGAGGGCATCGGCCCTGAAGTTCTTGCTCGCTGGACGAAAGTGGATCCGGAAGTTAAATCTGGCAAAAAATAGAGACCAGCGAGCTTGGCGGGGATTTAGTCTCTGAGCAGACTGGAGGTATGATACATTTTTATGATCCGTGTAGATGTTCACGGGATGTACCGATCCTTCAAGTAAGTGCCGCCACTCCTCCAAGGCCAGCTTGATGGCGAGTAATTCTCTATCCCCAATAGAATAATTTCTTTCAGCGGGAGAGAAAGTCTTAGAGAAAAACCCGCAAGTAACCAACTTGCCTCTCGGAGTCTTTTGCATGAGCAAAGCACCAGCACCAACGGAGGAGGCGTCTACTTCCAGGTAGAAGGGCTTAGTAGGATCCAGTCTGGATAGAACTGGGGCGGTGGCAAAGGCAGATTTAAGAGCGCTGAAGGCCTTCTCGGCCTGGGGAGGCCAAGATTTCGGGTTAGCCCCCTTCTTGGTTAGGGCTACAATTGGTGCCACAAGGGTGGAGTAATGCGGAATGAACTGTCTATAATAGTTCGCAAAACCGAGGAATTGCTGGATGGCTTTAAGGCCAGAGGGACGAGGCCAGTACAGGATGGCAGACAGTTTGGCAGGATCCATTTGTAGTCACTTGGCGGAAATGATGTAGACTAGGAAGGGAAGACTGGTACGGTCGAACAAGCACTTTTCAAATTTAGCGTAGAGGCAGTTCTTCCTGAGACGGGAGAGTACTAAGCGGACATGAGCACGGTGTTGATCCAAGTTAGTAGAGAAGATGAGAATGTCATCCAAATAGACCACGACACAGGTATAGAGCAGGTCTCGGAAAATGTCGTTAACGAACTCCTGGAAGACCGCTGGAGCGTTACAGAGTCCGAAAGGCATGACTAAGTACTCAAAATGCCCGTCTCGGGTGTTAAAAGCCGTCTTCCACTCATCGCCCTCTCGGATGCGAATAAGGTTATAGGCCCCTCTGAGATCCAACTTGGTGAAGTACTTGGCGCCTTGTAACCGGTCAAATAGTTCCGTAATCAGGGGAAGAGGATAACGGTTCTTTACAGTAATGCTGTTGAGACCCCGAAAGTCTATGCAAGGCCTAAGGGTGCCGTCCTTCTTAGCAACAAAGAAGAATTCTGCTCCGGCAGGAGAAGAGGATTTCCTGATAAACCCTCTCTGCAGGTTCTCCTGGATATACTCTGACATGGCTAGAGTCTCTGGAGGGGAGAGAGGATAGATTCTTCCCCTAGGCGACATAGTGCCAGGTTGCAAGTCAATGGGGCAGTCATATGGCCTATGTGGAGGCAACACCTCCGCTTGTTTTCTGCAAAAAACGTCTGAAAAATCCGCATATGGTTCAGGCAGACCGGGAGGAGGAGAAATAACAGGTGCAGACTTGCCTCGTACCGGCTTGAGACGTCTGCCGAAACAAGCCGGACCCCAGCTTCGAACCTCTCCGGAGGTCCAATCCAAAACGGGACAATGGCGCTGGAGCCAGGGCAGACCCAAGAGGAGTTCTGAGGTGCAATGGGGTAACACAAAAAACTCCAATCGCTCGGAATGCAGGACTCCGATGTCCATCTGGAGGGGTTCTGTTTGGAACTGCACCATGCCGTCGAGTCTCTCTCCATTAACTGTGGAGATGAAGATGGACTTCAGCAAACGAACCACAGGGATGTTGAACTTGTTCCCCAACGAGGCGTCGATGAAGTTACCGGCTGAACCGGAATCCAGAAAGGCAGAGGCAGCAAAGGAGATCTTGGCGGACACGGAAATCCGCACGGATACAGTAATGCGTGGAGAGGAGGTATTCACACCTAGCAATGCCTCTCCCACGTTGACTAGGTGCGGGCGTTTCCCTGACGCGGTGGACGGAGAGGACAGTCCTTTAGAAAGTGCTCAGTACTGGCACAGTACAAACAGAGGTTCTCGTCTCTACGGCAGTTCCTTTCTTGCGTGGTCAGGCGAGACCGATCCACCTGCATGGCTTCCTCTGTGGGAGGCCCAGAAAAGGGTTGCGGTGGATGCTGGAAGATAGGAGCCAGACGAGGAAAGCGTCTGGGACGAGCACTTCCCTTTTCCTGTAGCAGTTCCTCTCGTCGCTCAGCAAAACGCAGGTCAATCCTGGTGGCCAAATGGATGAGGTCACTCAGGTTGGTAGGGACTTCTCGTGCGGCCAGGACGTCCTTTATGGCGCTGGACAATCCTTTCCTAAAGGTAGCACAGAGCGCCTCGTTATTCCAGGAGAATTCCGAAGCAAGTGTGCGGAAACGGATAGCATAGTCTCCGACCGAGGAACTCCCCTGGGACAAGTTCAATAACGCAGTCTCTGCTGAGGCAGCCCGGGCTGGCTCCTCAAAGACACTCCGGAATTCCTGAAAGAAACTCTGGACACTTGCAATGGCAGGATCGTTGCGGTCCCAAAGCGGTGTAGCCCAGGCCAGGGCCTTCCCCGAAAGCAGGCTAACGACAAATGCCACCTTGGCTCGCTCCGAGGGGAACTGGTCAGCCAACATCTCCAGGTGAAGGGAGCATTGGGATAAGAATCCGCGGCACAACTTGGGATCACCGTCGTACTTGGCCGGCATGGACAGACGGACTCTAGAAGTGGCGGCGGCCACAGGCTGCGGTGGTGAAGCAGGTGCAGGCGGAGGAGGCGGCTGCTGCTGTGCTGGAAGAAGCTGCTGCAGCATGGCGGTCAACTGTGCCAGCTGTTGACCTTGCTGGGCGATCTGCTGCGACTTCTGGGCCACAACTGTAGTAAGGTCTGCGACACTAGGCAGAGGCACCTCAGCGGGATCCATGGCCGGATCTTAATGTCAGGATCCGGACTGGTAGCAGGAGCGGTGCAGGGAGTGGATCCGCTGTGTCAGTGAGGGAATGGCGTGGACCGTACCGGAGGATCAGTTCTAAGTAGTTACTGGTTTTCACCAGAGCCCGCCGCAAAGCGGGATGGTCTTGCTGCGGCGGTAACTACCAGGTCGTGTCCTCCGGTAGCGGCTCAACGTCACTGACTGCTGAGATAGGCGTAGTACAAAAGGGACAGGCAGAGGCGTAGTCAGATGTAGCAAAGGTCAGGGCAGGCAGCACAGGTTCAGAGGCGGTAATCGTTAGCAAAGGGTTCGGCAACAGGCAAGGGATTACACAAATAACGCTTTCACTAGGGCACTAAGGCAACAAAGATCCGGCAAGGGCAGGAAGGGGCAGGTCACTTATATAGGAAACAGTAAGGGAAGTTTGGGCCAGGCACCAATTACTAGTGCACTGGCCCTTTAAATTTCAAACAGCCGGCGCTCGCGCCCTATGGTGCAGGGACGCGCGCGCCGGGAACCACGTGAGCGGGGAGCGGAGGAGAGAGCCGGAGCGGGCACAGATGAGTGGACCTGGGGCGCGGGACCCGCGCGGGGATACCTCGCAGCACGGAACGCGTCCCCGACGGAGGCAGGGACCGAGTGTCCCCGGTCAGAGAGTCTGACCGGGGTACTCTGCAGGGACGAACGCCGCGAGCGCTCCGCTCCAGGAGCAGGGACCGGAGCGCTCAGCAATACAAGATTTCAGATGTGAAGGACAAGCAGGGAAATATCTACACATGTTTGCATAATTTGGATAGCCCCAAGTGTATTATGCTACTTACACGTGCACATATATGTGCAGCGTTTAAAATATATTATTACATCGAACTATCAAGTCCATGACTATACATTACAAACAGTTCATGTTAAACAAAACATAAGTGCATGGTGATCTTCTCCACTTGGTAAATAAATATGAAACAACACATGTCCTCCACCAATCACACTCAGAGGCTTACTAAAAGAAATGTGACTCTAATATGAGATGTCAAACTGCGCTTGTTGTAACCATAGATATGCACTTCACAGGATTCGCCAGCTGGTAACACATATTAACACTCCATCTCCACAGGTATCACAGCATTAGACATGTAAAGACAAAATAAGCTCCCAATAGTGTAAATCTGGATAACTACATTTATTAAAAAATCGTAAAAACACTTACATTGACATAAGATATAGTAAGATACAGCCTGCTACCATTCCCAGAATCCTTGGTGACATAAGGGTTTCCAGCTCTGTCCAGCGCGTTTTATCATAACACCGAGGATACTGGTGGATTCTTTTGTTTCTACATGCTTAATGCTGTGATACCTGTGAAAATGGAGTATTAACCTGTGTTACCAGCTGGGGGATCCTGTGAAGTGCATATCTACGTTACAACAAGCACAGTTTGACATCTCATATGAGAGTCACGTTTATTTTGGTATGATTGGTGGAGGACATGTGCTGTTTCACATTTATTTACCAACAAATTAAAAAGCTCACCGTGCACTTATTTTTTAACATGACCTGTATGTCTTTTATATTCATGGACTTGATAGTTCTATTTAATATTACGATTTAAGCTCTGCACTTACACTTACATCTCAAAAAACTAGAATATTGTCAAAAAGTAAATTTATTTCAGTAATTCAATTCAAAAAGAGAAACTCATATTTTACATAGATGCACAGAGTGATATTTTCCAAGCATTTCTTTCTTTTAATTTTGACACCCTCAGATTTTCAATTGGATTCAGGTCTGGGCTGGGCCATTCCAAAACGTTAAACTTCTTCTGGTAAAGCCATTCTTTTGTTGATTTGGATGTATGCTTTAGGTCATTGTCATGCTGAAAGAGGAAGTTCCTCTTCATGTTAAGCTTTCTAGCAGAAGCCTGAAGGCTTTGTGCCAATATTGACTGGTATTTGGAACTGTTCATAATTCCGTCTACCTTGACTAAGGCCCCTGTTTCATCTGAAGCAAAACAGCCCAAAGCATGATGCTGCCACCACCATGCTTCACTGTGGGTATGGTGTTCTTTTGGTAATGTGTAGTGTTGTTTTTGCGCTAAACATATCTTTTGGAATTAAGGCCAAAAAGTTCAACCTTGGTTTCATCAGACCATAACACATTTTCCCTCATGCTTTTGGGAGACTTCAGATGTGTTTTTGCAAAATTTAGCCAGGCTTGGATGTTTTTCTTCGTAAGAAAAGGCTTCTGTCTTGCCACTCTAACCCATAGCCCAGACATATGAAGAATATGGGAGATTGTTGTCACATGTAACACACAGCCAGAACTTGCCAGATATTCCTGCAGCTCCTTTAATGTTGCTGTAGGCCTCTTGGCAGCCTCCCTGATCAGTTTTTTCTTGTCTTTTCATCAATTTTGGAGGGACGTCCAGTTCTTGGTAATGTCACTGTTGTGCCATATTTTCTCCACTTGATGATGACTGTCTTCACTGTGTTCCATGGTATATCTAATGCCTTGAAAATTCTTTTGTACCCTTCTCCTGACTGATACCTTTTAACAATGAGATCCCTCTGATGCTTTGGAAGCTCTCTACGGATCATGGCTTTTGCTGTAGGATGTAACTAAGAAAATGTCAGGAAAGACCTACTAGAACAGCTGAACTTTATTTGGGGTTAATCAGAGGCACTTTAAATGATGACAGTGTGTACTGACTCCTATTTAACATGAGTTTGATTGCTTAATTCTGAACACAGCTACATCCTCAGTTATAAGAGGGTGTGCACACTTATGCAACCACATTATTTTCATTTATTAGTTTTTATTTTTACTTATAGTGTGAAATAAGGTGTGGACAGGCAGATCCCTGTGACAACGTGTTTTGACATGAAATGCGTCAGTAGAAGGCCTACACGCTGGTGTCCGACTGACGTATCCTTGCTGTAAAACGGCGGTCTGTCTGATCAAGTCCACCATTCTATGGCTGAGAGGATGTTTTTGCACCTCAAAGGGGTTTTCCAGTTCCTGATGGAATTGTAAACAAGGTCCATGTTCTCAGGATATTTCGTGAGCACATACATATGATGGTGGAGGAGCACTATCACTGATTGCAACAGTCACTGGAGGTGGATTCACTATTTTTTCGGAACTCTTTGTTTATACTGCATTTTTGGTGTGCGTACTGACACCTACACATTATAGTTTATTTTTCACTGTGGACTATCTTACAGACTATCGTAGAGGATTGGACATTCATTTTTCAATTTGTTTTTGTGCTATGGGCACACTCATTTAATCATTATTATTATTTTGCTATTTAGGATAAGTCATTTATTTACTAGCGCTGCGTCTTTGTTTCTATGGTGTGAACTGGTCCTAAATAAAGGACATGTGTGTTCCAGTGCGTTTTTGATGTGTTTTACAGTGTTCCAGTGCAGGAAAAATGCAGCATGTTCTAATTTTTTTTCTGGAACTGGAACGCACTGGAACTGCAAGCACTGGTGTAAACGATGCCATTGGAAACCATATAAGCTATTTTCCATGCGTTTTTGAAGCAGTAAAAAGAAAAAAAAACACACTGGACTGCATGTGGTGTGAACTGGCCCTGAAAAAAAGTTTTGGATTTAGTTCCGCTTAAGCATGCAATTCAAATGTTTTTCAACCAATCAAGTGTGCAGTGACTGCAGTAGAGCAGGTCTTGATCTGTTGGAAGGTAACAGTGGACCCAGGCATCTAAGGCTGGCCATACACTATACAATTTTCTTATTCAATTTCCTTTAGATTTACCTTTAACTATGTAGTGCAAGGGCCTGCCTGATTGCATACAAATTGAAAGTGTTTAGGTTTGACCCTATATTACATGGTTTTGGTAAATCTAAAGGAAAGTTGAACAAGAAAATTGTATAGTGTATGGCCAGCCTTAGTCTAAGTCGCTCCTTGCACCCATTTCATTACAAAGTGAAACACACAATGAATAAAGGAGTTGATTTACTAAAACCGGAAAGTACAAAATCTGGTGCAGCTGTGCATGGTAGCCAATCAGCTTGTTCAATTAAGCTTGGACAAAAACCCGGGAGTTTATTTGTTTCTCTGCAGAACTGTACCGGATTTTGCACTCTCCAGTTTTAGGAAATCAACCCCAAAAATATATTAACAGAGATATAGTTAGCATACCTAGGAAAGCAAAGCACATAAGGGGAGGGAGATGCTGAGATGAGTTACAAGCTAACTATAACCTATTATACAGCCATCTGGCCTTGATTCTTCTTGATTGGTTGACTGTGCATCCTATGGTAGCACTGTACATGTGTATATGCAAAGACGCTCTGTTTCTGGTAGTGGATTTTGCATTTGCAATAACTGTAAATCAGATTTGCTTTCAAGAAGAAGATTAAATCTAAAAAGGGTGTCCTTCTTCGGCTATAGACATGAGCAAATAGTATTTTTATGGTTCACTGATTATTTGGCAGATCTAATATCCTGCTAAAAAGAATTTACATAAAATTGTCTTCTTTGAACGTGTATGTTGATGTGCATGATTTAGTTGCCAAGATTCATGAATTGTACTGTGAATCAGATGATTTGGCAAACACATTCAATAAAATATTAAGTTTTCCTTGGACGGTATCAGAGTATCACATCGCAGTTCGTTGTAAGCTGCAAAACTATTCCGTTATTTTCACTCATTTGTGCGTTATAGGCAGTAACAACAAAGAGCTATTCAATAATTGCCCATTTTACAATAATAGAGCATACATTATGATCTCTTCCAGTTCCACCTGATGCTGACAATGTTCTGCAGAAATACATAAAACTCACAGACTTGTTGCAGCACAATGGAAGAATTCTACAACCAGATGTTGTTTTATACAAAAATGGATCATCATGAGTTCTTTACCCAGACAATACTTGAGTTTGAAAGTATTTAGGATATAGGTCATATTTTAAATAGCAGGCAATGTAACCGATCTAATCAAATCTTTTCATAGTCTGGAAAAAACCAGGGCAATTAATTAATTCAAGTAAGCACATGACACTGATGAACTACTCTTGAAACAGTCTCAAACACAATGTCTCCTGCGCTTTGACAAATGGTCCCTTCAGATAGGTATGTTTAGATCTCCATTACATTTGGAAGCGGATGACCACGATCTTGCTGCCCTCAAAGACTTGGGGAAGTCTAAACCACTGCAACCATATAAAAAACACACAGAGGGCGTGCCGACCTAGTGCATTATCCTGAGACAAATAATTTATTGTATAAAAACATGGTAAGTATTATACTCACGAAGTTGCAATTGTTAAAAGCGCATCACAGGTCTCAGCATGTTCCATCCAATTGTATCATCATATACAACACAAACTGAAGACCCACTGATGAACTACCAACCTCTTGCATTTTGCCTAAATAATATGTGTCAAACACAAGGCCCGAGGCCCTCCAGGCCATTTTATGTGGCCCTCGCACCTTTCCGTCAACTGCGGTACCCCCCTTGTCTCCTCCCCCATCTTGTCTAAGCAGTTGGCAGCAGAAAGGAGGACAGATCTCCTACTTCTCTGTGCAGCTGCAGCACCCCCTCATCTCCACCTCCCCTGGTCTCAGCATTCAGCAGACTCTAGCATCAGACTCCAGCCCTCTTCTGGTCATCATCCAGACCCTGCACTGCTTCCCAGCTCCATTCCCAGCTTTTTCGTGGCAGCAACACAAGATAAGAGAGGAGAACTGTGATGTAGGGAAGTTGGGGGGACTCTTGACCTCAGATGGTTGGAGGGCTCTTGACATCTGATCTAAGGGGGGGGGGGGGGCTCTGGACATTTGCTTATATTTATTATGAGATTAGTACAATTTTATGCCACTTGAAAAGTAGGATTGCACACTGCTGGTATCATCCACAAGAAACTATATTGGAGACTGCTCAGACAGAACCACATGGCAGAACCAATTGTCTCCATTAAAGTTTCTCGTGGATGATACCAGCGATGTGCGAACCCCCTTTTCAGACTTGCATCATCTGCTACAGGAGTGTGTAGGCTCCTTCCCAATCTGCACCTGTCCTTCAAAGCTTAAATCTTAACTTATTACTAAAACCAGTAATAATTGAATGCAGAGTCAATTATTTATTATGATAAAAAGTAGATAAATTTCTATGGTCTTACAGATAAAACTGACCCTTTGAGGGCAATAATAATGCTGATGCGGCTGCAATGAAATTGAGTTTGACACCCCTAAAAAGACTGCTAAAACAGCATATTTGTAGACCATCAATTGATTTGTTCCTCTTGAATTTAATAGTATGAAACTCTCCTAGTTTTTTACCTTAAAACATAGAGAACAATGAAAAAAAACATTCCCAAGTAATCTATTTGTTAAAACCTTTACCCCAGCACTTGCAGTTTACAACTTTCAATGCTGCTTACCTGAACTTACTATCTTCATAGTAAAGAGTTAACAGTTGACAGTGCAGTCTACAGTGAATCTGTTAGCTTGAAGAAGGAGAATGCCTTACCATCCATCCTAGGCCCCAAGGCTGTATGTTTCTATTGATGCACACAGAGTAGGGAGGCCACTCTGACACAGGAAACATGAGAGGTCATGAGTCCAGTTTAGACAGGAACATAGGCAAGGATTAAAAGATAAAGAAGCTGCATATACTCAGTAAATTCTGAAATCAGCTGCCGGAAGTGCTTAAAAAAAAAATATCACTTTTTTTTTTTTTTTAAATATCACTTTAACACTACTACTGACAGGGTGTAGAGTGTGCAAGGGGATACAACATTTGACTTTGTGTTACATTTAGTTAAACAATATGAGTGTAACAGATGGTCCCAGCATAATCCTGTATATTCCTATAATCCTTTGTTGGTGGGTTACTGTATGCTTTATCACTCATGGCTTTGGTGCACTGCTCAGTGTAGAAAAGAACATGTTTTCTCACTGGTCTAAACCACTATCGTTCTGGAATAAATGGACTCACAGGTTGTATAAAGTAACAAAGCTGTACTGTATATCACTAAGCATAATGTGTAAATGTCGCTAATGTTAATGTATTACAGGGTTCTCTAATCATATAGAGAAAATAAGATTTGTGGGATATGAAATTACATTTTAGATTAAATTTATAATCCAAGTCTTCATCTGTGCTGTGTTTCGCCACCTGTTCCAACCTGAACGGAGTCAATTGTGGAACAGTCAACTGCCTAAAATCTCTAGTATTAAAACATGCACCTATTTCTGTAATAAATGTATAATGCCCCCTTCTCACAAGTGTGGTACATTGCACATTGACACACAGCATATGCAATTTGACGTGTTAAAGGGATTGTAAAGGCAGAAGGTTTTTTCTTATCTTAACCTCCCTGGCGGTATGATTCTTTCCGATTTTAGGTGCTGAAAGCGGTTCCATTATTTTGCATATAATTCTTAAGAACGTACAGCCCAAACCAACTATTTACATATAATTTTTTTTTTTTACTGTGCGTTCTTCTTTATAACATCTCAGGTATGATAAAGTTTGAAACACAAAATCATAAATTATAATATAATAAATAACTATAAATAAGTTAAAGTATGTATATACTGTGTATATATATATATATATATATATATATATATATATATATATATACACACACGTATACATATATTATATATATATATATATGTATATATGTGTGTGTGTGTGTATACACATATATATATATATATATATATATATATATATATATATATATATACATATATATATATATATACGTATATATATATATATATATATATATATACGTATATATATATATATATATATACGTATATATATATATATATATATATATATAGTACAGTAAAACTGCAGGAAAGGGCACTCGGGGGCAAACTAATGTGAATTTATTTTATTTTGTAATATATCAGTGTGTTTGGTGTGTTTTGCTGTTTGAATTTGCCACCGGTTCCACCCCCCTGCGAGCGTCACGTCGCAGGAGACGGAAGCCGGGGCACAGAGCATCGGGAGGAAGAAGCACACTGCCGGGATACATCGCTGGATCCCGGGAACAAGGTAATTAACCTCTCTTTCAGGATCCAGCGATCTCCCTAGCGGTACCCCAAGTGTGGTTACCCCTTTTGGCACTGAAATTTAACACCGAGCCACACTCGTGAATACCGCTAGGGAGGTTAATGCATTCTATGCATTAAGATTTAAAAACCCTCTGTGTGTAGCAGCCCCCTAACACTCACCTTTATTCAGCAATGTGGCACAAGTTTCTCCGCTGCCCCGGTCTCCCCTTCATATTGGCTGAGACAGCAGTGAGGCACGATTGGCTCCCACTGCTGTCAATCAAAGTCAGTCAGCCAATCAGGAGAGAGGGGGGTGGGGCCAGATCGTAGCTCCATGTCTGTGACTCCTCTCGGGTGCCCCCATAGCAAGCTGCCTGTTTTGGGGCCACTAGGAGGGAGGGGCCAGGAGCACAGAAGAGGGACCCGAGAAGAGAAGGATCCGGGCTGCTCTGTGCAAATCCACTGCAACCGAGGAGGTAAGTATAACATGTTTGTAATTTTTTTTTTTTTTTTTTAAACGAGACTTTACAATCACTTTAGGCAGCCCACTCATTTTACACACTAAAAAACTTTTCTGAAACATAAAACATTACAGTGCTTAGATGAGTCTCACTGCGGTGTGCAGGAGTGTGTTTGCAAGGTGCATTGGGGTGCACTGCAATGCACCCCTCTACTGATTACTGCGCATTGTGATTCCCACAAAGCACAGATGAAGCCAACCTAAAAGTGATTTCCTAATTCCTTTTGAATGCACACATGCACACATATACACACATACACACTATATTGTCAAAAGTATTGGGACGCCTGCCTTTACACACACATGAACTTTAATGGCATCCCAGTCTTAGTCCATAGGGATCAATATTGAGTTGGCCCACCCTTTGCAGCCATAACATCTTCAACTCTTCTGGGAAGGCTATCCACAAGGTTTAGGAGTGTGTCTATGGAAATGTTTGCCCCTTCTTCTAGGCTCCTTCTGCTCCTGCTGCCTTGAATCCTAGTCAGTGGGGGGGACGAGGCTGAGCCCTGCTCTGTGTGTCTTATGGACACACAAAGTGGGGCTCAAGAGAGAGCATGCACGAGTGCCCCCATAGCAAGATAGCAAGCGGCTTGAAATCCCCACTCATCTCCCAGAGCTTCAGGGATAGATCAAAGAAAGGGTTTGGGACCATACTGACCATTCTTAATCACTCTGATCTATCCCTGAATCTATCCCTATCCCTGAAAGCCCTACAGAAAGAAGTGGGAGAATAGTGGGGGTTTCAAATCCTTGGATCAATGCACTGACTGCATAGGCACGGACAGCTCAGGGGAGGGGGTCCTGGGGGTTGCATAGGGTGATAGCTCACCTTTCATTTTGTCTAAAAAAGGTGAACTTACACTTTAGGCCAGTATCATACTCCATTCCCTATTTCTTCATCTTAAAGTAGAACTATAGACAAAACTTTTTTTTTCATTTTGGATAGAGCAAGGGAGGGTTATAACTCCCGTCAGATTTTTGACAAAGGGAGAAGGTATTGCAATATTTATTGGTGATAAAACACATAAAGCCATCTAAAAACATATGATGCTAGTGACACTTACACATGTAGCCACCAGTCTATGATAAGAATGGCAGCAGGACATTAGGCATTAAACATTCATTAAACATAAGTAGCTGATGGCACCAAGGTGGCCAAGGGGCACCAAGGGGCCATCAAGCTATACCAGAGTGGTGGCAGGACCTCAGGTGTTGAGACAAAGTAAACTCTACAGCTGTTTCGCGTACCCACGGATCAACATCATCATCAAACATCTAATGATGCGTGGGTATGTGAAACAGCTGTAAAGTTTACTTTGGCTCAACCCCTAGGTCCTGCCACCACTCTGGTGTTAGAGCTTTTTTTGGATGGCACGGTGAACACACGGTGATTTTTGGAAGTATTCCTGAGCCCATGCAGTGATATCCATTACAGAATCACGCCTGTTTTCTATGCAGTGTTGTCTGAGGGCCAGAAGATCACAGGCATCTAATATTTAGTTTTGACCTTGTCTAGGGATGGGAAGGCCTGTAAAAAAAACTGACAAACTGGGGGTAAAAAAATTTTGTTTTGCATTTTTTTTAAGCTCTGTTTTTTGTTTTTCCGGAAAATTTGAAAAAAGAAAAGTGTGGAGTATGTTCTTTTACAATGATAAATATATCTATGACATGGTATTCAAACTATATAACATGAAGACCTTAATTAAAGATTTTTGAAACGTTATGTAAAGTTCTACATTTTTGCAAGTTCTCTCAGCTGAAGACAAGCAAATTCTGGAACACAGCTCTAGTAACACTGTACTTAATGCAGAGAAATATGTGTTTCTGCCACTAGGGGGGCACTGTCATCCTATACCTCCTACAACTGGTGATTGTTGGGCTACAGAAGACGATAGCTTCTGTTCTGTCAGGCCATAAGAGGGTAAATTTATCTGACAAATTAGTTATCTTTTTAAATGATTCTTATTATTGTCCTCCATGTCATAGGATAGTGTTTACCTATAGTTTAGTCTATAAATAGATTTTTCTTTTCCCACTCTAAGGAAAATGGTCATACCAACATCTAGAGCTTGGAAACATTTCCAAAGTGGAATTTATGCTGAGAGTAAAGCTGCAATTTGCAAATATTGTGAGAAGAAATATTCTTTTTACAAATGCTACAAGAATAACCAAACACATTCTTGTATGCCTGAGGTGCCCTAAAGACATTAAATGCTTTTATCTCAGCATTGTCAATCATTGAAAATTCATATTGGCTGGAAATTTTTCAATTATTACAAGAAAATGAGGGGTGGTCATCTGTTCTCATGTATAGTTTAAGTATTCTTAACATATACAGTACAGTCTTTGTTATTCCATTTGCAATATAAAATAAAATTTTAAAAAGCAAGTTTAGTTTATTTACTGAAAAAGCTGTACTTTTATTTCAAAGATAATACTTTTATATACACTGCATTTTACATTCCCAGTGTAACAAAATGACTTTCAATTTGCAAAACTACTCCATACTAAATTTTGTTCTTAATTTTTCCAAAAATTTCATTTTTTTCCAGAAAAAAACAGGAGAAAAAAACTTTTTTTTCCATGGCTTCAAAATTTTCAGAAATTTTACATCTCTAGCCTTGTCTCTTGTATACAGAGATTTCATTAGATTCTCCGAATCTTTTTATTCATATTATGTACTATATATGATATATTTAAAGTCTCTGCAATTTTATGTTGATGAACATTATTCTGAGATTGTTTGACAATTTTTAGATGTAGCTTTTCACAGATTGGTGAACCTCTGCCCAACTTTGACTCTCTAAGATGCTCCTTATATACCCAATCATCTTACTGACCTGTGGCCAAATAAGCTAATTAGTTGCAAAATGTTCTTCCAGCTCTTCCTTGTTAGTACCACTTTGCCAGCTTTTTGTTGCCCTGTCCTGACTTTTTTGAATCGTGTTGCTGCCATCAGTTTCAAAATTACCCTATTTTATTCTTAAAATGGTACATTTGATTTGTTTTCTATTTTCTTTTGTGAAGAAAATATGGGTTTATGAGATTTGCAAATTATTGCAATCTTTTTTTATGTAGATTTTACACAGCGTCCCAACTTTTATAGAATTGGGGTTGTATGTAAAAATTATATACCGGCTTTACTTTTATTTTCTGAACCTGGCTACACGTTCCAATCGGATTGTACAGTTTTCTTTTAGATTTATCAATAACTGTGGTGTGAGGGCCTAAACAATGCATTTAATTGAAATACAGTCTGTTAGGCCAAGACTGAACAGACTGTAACATATGTGGAAAGCTTAAACTTTGGTAATTAGATTACATCACTTAAGAAAAAACATCTTTTAACTCAGGATTAGTTACACCTGTCTAAAACATTGTATTAAGTACAGTAGTTAAACATAATCATTAGGGGATTGGTTATCTTAGAGTCGTCTGCAAATTGACAGATCATCAATTGATTTGTTCTACATAATTTGAGTTTTGTCTTGTAAGTCTGCATTACCTTCCACTGCTTCTTCGGGCTGACACCTGCAAGGTCCCTCACTGACATCTTCTCCCTAGCTTCTTCCTGATGCCAGTCTTCAGCTGCCTTGATTGGTTGGCGTGGGATAACGTAACTCCTGCACATGCAGGAGTTCAGTCATTCTGAAAGCTGAAACTGTGATCTCTCTGTGCCTGTCACAGAATCCCCCCCCCCCCACCACACACACTCAGTAAACCCCTTTGATCATCCCCAGTTTTTAATTTTTCCATATTAGCGTTTTTTTTTTTTTCTTTATTTTTTATTACTGGCAATTTTGTGGTTTATATTTAGCTGTCAGTGGGTAACCTGTTGAGAGCTGATGAGTCATCGGTTGATAAGGATGCGGTAGCCAGCTTCCCGGCCTGCTCCTTAACAACCAGCTATTGTTAAAGATGCCAGAGGCTGCTGGCTCTGCAAATTTGCATCTGAACCGTTTGTGGAAATTGCAGATGAACCGCCAAAAAGCTGCTTTGGAAATTCACAGTAAAAACGGTCCCCTGTCCCTCAAAACTAGGGTAATGCAAACTCATGGATGCGAGGCCCCTATGAGCGTTAGGCCTCAGGCGCCCTCCTAATTTGCTTAATTAAAGAGCCATCTCTGACTGCGCAGGCGTGAGATCAGGAGATGCATGCAGGGTAGTCAGCTGCATGGAATCCCAAAATTCATAGGAGATGGCTTCAGATGCCCACATCTTCAATGCCCACTGCCTGCCTGCTAGAAACATGTAAGAAAACAAAGATTACTAAGTAAAAAGTATTAGGAGAGTTAAAGCAATATCATATTTATATGCTGCAAGTAATAAGAACTTACGTGCTTTTTTTCTATTACAATATTGCTTAGAAGACTGGAGCTCCTCTTTAATTTGAAATTCAAATTTGCAACTCCTGTAGCATTTACTTTATAGAATGTAGAATGCAATAGAAGATACAAAATTTGATTTTCCTACTTTTAGTTAGTCTGATCTGATACTTTTAGTTAAACAATGTAAATGAAGCTGCAAATTACACAAAATTTGCTTGTTATAGTTATGTTACTGTGATTACACTGAAACTTAACCATTAACAATTCACCGTAGTATACACATGAACTCCAGTGCCAATAATGTAAAAATGACATACACTAGGGAAAATTTATCAGCAGAAGTGCATTGCAACCAATCAGCTTCTATCTTTAATTTTTAAAGGTTAAAGTGGTTGTAAACCATAGGCTCCGTTCATATATTGGCGTCCTGGATCGCGGGCAGAATCGCCGCAATTCTGAATCACGGCAAATCAATGGATGCCCGTGCGATTCCTATCACTTCCAATGGCACCCCAAAGGCAGTGCAATTTTGCTGTGATTGTTGCCTGATGAATCGCAGTGAAATTGCGCAAACAGAATTGTGACAGGCGTCTCGCGATTCTGTTCGCACAATTTTACCGTGATTCGCCGAGCGACAATCGAAACAAAATCGCCCTGTGTTTGGGGTGCCATTGGAAGTGACGGGAATCACATGGGCGTCCCGCAGTCCCGGATACCAATATGTGAACGGGGCCTTAGTCATGGAATCTGAGCACAGCACATTTATCTGTAATAATTACTTCTCGTGTCGTTTCTCTCTTTTCCTGGCACATGAGATAAATTTGTGTCGGAAGGGAGGTGGGGGATCTCAGAACAGAGCTTGTCTATTCAGAACACAGTTCTTCTACTGTGTGAAAGGGGGTGTGTTCCTTTTCTTCCAATCAGCTCTCACACACTGTAACTGCAGTCGCCCCCTCCTCTGTGCTCCAGACAGATGAAGGATTTTTAACACGATCTGCCCTTTTGAAGGGGTGTAGGGAGGAGAAGACTGCAGATAAAAAAGTAAAACCTATGAAGTAGGATTTGTTTAATCTCTGTGTATGATCTGAGGCTGTTCACTTTACTGGGTATATGTGAGGGTTTACAACCACTACCACTTCTGAACCGACACCCACCGTGTATTTACGTCGCTACTTTGACGTTAAATACCGGGGTTATGGCAGCAGATAGTTGCCATAACCCTGGTATATTTTTACACAGCAGGCAGTCCGCTTTAACATAAAAGTGGTACCAGTGATGGATTTGCCACAGGATCACTTTTATGGGTGACGGGAGAGGTGCTCATCCCACTCCCGCCGCTTCCCAGTAGTTTTCCTTGCTTACCGAAGCCGTTGGTAGCGGGGAAAGTTATCCGATCCCATGTGCGGATGGGCAGGAAGTTGAGTGAGGTTAAGGATGGCTCCCACTCGACTCTATGCCCTTGGAGGACTGGAGGATGTCAAACGTCACTTCCGCCCTCTGGCCTTTAAGGGCCCATTTTGTTTTTCCCAAAAAAAAAAATACTTTTTTTATTACTTTTAAGTGTAAATGTGAGATCTGAGGTCTTTTTGACCCCAGATCTCTCATTAAAGAGGCCCTGCTCTGCTTATTTATATCACAAGGGATGTTTACATTCCTTGTAATAGGAATAAAAGTGATCAAAAACTTTTTTTTAAAGGGACAGAGTAAAAATAAAAAATAAAATAAATAAGAAAAAAAAAAAAACATCCCTCCAAGCTCGCACGCAGAAGCAAGTCGCGCCCACATATGTAAACGCGTTCAAACCACACATGAGAAGTATCGCCATAATCGTTACAGCGAGCACAATAATTCTAGCACAAGACCCCTCTGTAACTCTAAACTGGTAACCTGTAGATATTTTTAAAGTGTCGTCTATGGAGATTTTTTAGTACCAAAGTTTGACGCCATTCCACAAGCATACGCAATTTTTAAGCATGACATTTTATGGATCCATTTACTTGGCGTAACCAATTCACCATGGTATACACATGAACTCCAGTGCCAATAATGTAAAAATGACATACACTAGGGAAAATTTATCAGCAGAAGTGCATTGCAACCAATCAGCTTCTATCTTTAATTTTTAAAGGTTAAAGTGGTTGTAAACCATAGGCTCCGTTCATATATTGGCGTCCTGGATCGTTGGCAGAATCGCCGCAATTCTGAATCACGGCAAATCACGGGACGCCCGTGCGATTCCTATCACTTCCAATGGCACCCCAAAGGCAGTGCAATTTTGCTGTGATTGTTGCCTGATGAATCGCAGTGAAATTGCGCAAACAGAATTGTGACAGGCGTCTTGCGATTCTGTTCGCACAATTTTACCGTGATTCGCCGAGCGACAATCGCAGCAAAATCACCTGTGTTTGGGGTGCCATTGGAAGTGACGGGAATCACATGGGCGTCCTGCAGTCCCGGATACCAATATGTGAACGGGGCCTTAGTCATGGAATCTGAGCACAGCACATTTATCTGTAATAATTACTTCTCGTGTCGTTTCTCTCTTTTCCTGACACATGAGATAAATTTGTGTCGGAAGGGAGGTGGGGGATCTCAGAACAGAGCTTGTCTATTCAGAACACAGTTCTTCTGCTGTGTGAAAGGGGGTGTGTTCCTTTTCTTCCAATCAGCTCTCACACACTGTAACTGCAGTCTCCCCCTCCTCTGTGCTCCAGACAGATGAAGGATTTTTAACACGATCTGCCCTTTTGAAGGGGTGTAGAGAAGACTGCAGATAAAAAAGTAAAACCTATGAAGTAGGATTTGTTTAATCTCTGTGTATGATCTGAGGCTGTTCACTTTACTGGGTATATGTGAGGGTTTACAACCACTACCACTTCTGAACCGACACCCACCGTGTATTTACGTCGCTACTTTGACGTTAAATACCGGGGTTATGGCAGCAGATAGTTGCCATAACCCTGGTATATTTTTACACAGCAGGCAGTCCGCTTTAACATAAAAGTGGTACCAGTGATGGATTTGCCACAGGATCACTTTTATGGGTGACGGGAGAGGTGCTCACCCCACTCCCGCCGCTTCCCAGTAGTTTTCCTTGCTTACCGAAGCCGTTGGTAGCGGTGAAAGTTATCCGATCCCATGTGCGGATGGGCAGGAAGTTGAGTGAGGTTAAGGATGGCTCCCACTCGACTCTATGCCCTTGGAGGACTGGAGGATGTCAAACGTCACTTCCGCCCTCTGGCCTTTAAGGGCCCATTTTGTTTTTCCCCAAAAAAAAAAAATACTTTTTTTATTACTTTTAAGTGTAAATGTGAGATCTGAGGTCTTTTTGACCCCAGATCTCTCATTAAAGAGGCCCTGCTCTGCTTATTTATATCAAGGGATGTTTACATTCCTTGTAATAGGAATAAAAGTGATCAAAAACTTTTTTTTAAAGGGACAGAGTAAAAATAAAAAATAAAATAAATAAAAAAAAAAAAAAACATCCCTCCAAGCTCGCACGCAGAAGCAAGTCGCGCCCACATATGTAAACGCGTTCAAGCCACACATGAGAAGTATCGCCACAATCGTTAGAGCGAGCACAATAATTCTAGCACAAGACCCCCTCTGTAACTCTAAACTGGTAACCTGTAGACATTTTTAAAGTGTCGTCTATGGAGATTTTTTAGTACCAAAGTTTGACACCATTTCTCAAGCATACGCAATTGTAAAGCATGACATGTTATGTATCCATTTACTTGGCGTAACATTATCTTTCACATTATTTTACTGTTTTCTAATTTTTTTATTAAAAAAGTGTATTTTTTCCAAAAAAAGTGCATTTGTAAGACCGCTGCGCAAATACAGTATGACATAAAGTATTGCAACAATCTCAATTTTATTCTCCAGGGTCTCTGCTAAAAAAAATATATAGTGTTTTGGGGGTTCTGAGGAATTTTCTAGCAAAACATACTGATTTCATCTTGTAAACAACAAGTGTCAGAAATAGGTCTGGTCCTTAAGTGGTTAAAGCCAATTTATGGTCATATTCATGTATTCATCATATATTCATTTCAACAGTGTATTTGAATTATTTATAGCCTAGTAATAATAATTTGAATGATCTTAAATTCTGCAAACTTACTTTGTGATACATATTTTCTTTAAATTCTGTGACACATATTCACCATACCCTATGAGTAGGCACTGCTGCGTCACACATTTCACAGAGCCTGCCTTCTGAACTACAGAGATGGTGAGAAGAGTTTCAGGAGGCGGAGTCAGTATAGGAATCGCTGCTTGCAGGCAACAAGGTACCATGGGATATATAGTCCTTACAAATTGAAAGTAAACAGCAGAGGAGAAGCTACAAAGCATCCCAGGTATCCAGGAAGTTGTGCAAAATTATGGTCAGCAGACAGGCAGCACTCACAACAACATGAAAGGGGATTTTTAAATTAAGCTTATATTGGATTGTTAAAATAACCATTGTTTGTATTGCAATTGCAATGTTGATGTTATGATGATCCTGTAATAAAGGCCAGGCACTGTTGCTCTCTCATAATAACAAAGTGAAAACCGCACTTGTATAACACCTGAAAGGCCAAAAAAGCTGAAAACACACCATGAGATATTAATCACGGTAAATTAATTTAAAATAAAGTGTTGCTCTACTAAAGAATAAAGGCAAACATTTGATACAATGGTGTAAAGTTCATAAAGTCCTTCATAAATAAATAAACATTTCCTCCAATGTGCAGAGAAAAAAAAAAACTATTAGTCTCTCAGGACCAGTGATGAAGTCTGTACATCCACTGTCACCTCTTGAGATGAAGACCACCACCATAGAAAGTAAGATATTAAGATATGCTCTTATCAGAATGTATGGACCATCTAATTAAAGAAAGGTCAAAAAATCAAAAAATAATCATCGGGGACATCCACAGGCATGGGCGGTAGACTATGTACTCCAAACCATTCTCCCAAGTATCAATATGGGTATGAAAGAAAAATAAGAATCGGATAGTGTAAATCCCTTTCAAATGATTATTCAAATATATAAAATACCACTCACATGGATAAAATTGAATTGTGCAATAGACAAACAAACTTGCCAGCTAGTAAAATGGTGATTCCCGTCACTTCCGGTATGCGATGACGCATCCATGTCACTCTGCCCTACGCGTTTTGTCACCAAGGACTTCTTCCGGGGCACGGGAGCAATGCACTGCCTTATATACATGGACCCATGAAACCAAGTCACAATCTTAACTATTCTGTTCAGCTCATCCCATGTTAACCAAGCCTCATAGTGAAAGTGGCTAGGAAGGAACCAAGCAGAAACATTTAACACAAGTATATAAAGGAAGCCAAGCCTTTGTTTCAACACCCCATACGAAAGACAAACATAAATATATATAAGGCAGCCACTCAAGGTATAAAGGGGTCTAGCTCCCTCTAGTAGGATAAACAATGCTGCAGGCTGAGGGAGATTGAGGATAACATCAGAAAATAAAACCATCTCTCTCCTTGTGACGGATGATTGGTCCTATCCCCCCTCCTGTAGTTGTCAGTAGGCAGCCTGTGGTGGGTGGCCCTGCTGGGTCCCTCCAACAGTTCTGCTATTGGCACAGGCTACATACAGCACAGCGATGAGGTCACTGCTACATTCACAAGGTAACATCTGCGTTTCAAAGGCATTTGGTGCACACAAAGTGAATATCCATAGTTGCTCATTAGACCAGTGGTGTATCCTGGCCTAGGCCAACAAGGCCCAGGCCTAGAGCGGCACTTTGCAGTGGGGGCAGCAAAAAAACTGCATCCCACAGGAAAAAAAAACAGCCTCCTCCCGGCTCCCACACGAAAAGGGTCCCCACCGGCTTGCACTACACTTTTAGTATAGTGCCAGTCTTATGGGGCGAATTGGGCCGGAGGGCAGGGTCCAGGAAGCAAATAAGTCTGGCACCCCCATAAAGCGATCACACTGCTACCTGCGGGTATGATAATACCGGCCGATCAGGACATTCGGACAGACCGCAGGCCGCCGACCCCACTTAATACAACTGGCCCGAGGACCGTCAATGCTAATATGTGGGGCACTGCAGCCTAATGCTCCGCCTACCCTCTTCCGCCCCCAGGTATGGCAGGCATCTTGTCGATAATATAATTTCATTTCTTTAAACATCCTTATCCTTGAGTGAGCATATTGAATTGCATCATATACAATTAAGACTTTTAATTGTATACAATTTCAATAATATTTTGGACCTGCTCACCTCATATGTGCTATTGCAATATGTCACTGGATTAGTAAGATTACTCCTATCCAGGGCCGGTGCAAGGATTTTTGACACCCTAGGCAAAACCTCATTTTGCCGCCCCCTTGGCTCCGCCCCTTGGCTCCTCCCTGACTCCATCTCCTTTGCCCTGCATATGTATACCCCACCTTTTTAATGACTGCTACCATTTTGCATTGCTAGACCAGCTAAGGAGGGGGAGGAGAGGAGGAGGGAGGAGGGGAGAGAAGGAGAGATGGGAAGGGGAGGAGGAGGAGGCAAGAGGAGAGAGGGGGAGGGGGGAGAGGGTAAGGAGGAGAGGAGGGGAAGGAGAGGGGGGCGGGTAAGGAGGGGGAGGGGGAGGAGAAGGAGAGGGAAAAGGAGGCGGAGGAGGGGTCAGGGGGTGAGGAGGAAGGGGAGGGGGGAGAGGGGGGGAGAAGGAGAGGTGGGGTGGGGGGAGAGGATAAAGAGGAGGGGGGAGAGGGAGGGGAGAGGGAAAGGAGGGGGGGAGAGGGTAAGGAAGAGGGGGACAGGAGGGGGGTGGGGGGAGGAGAAGGGGATATGGGGTAAGGATGAGGGAGGGGGGAGAGGAGGAGGGGGGTGGTTGGAGGGGAAAAGGGGTAAGGAGATAGGGGTAGGGAGAGAGGAGGAAGGGGGTGAGGAGGAGGGGAGGAGAAGGAGGGGGGAAAGGAGGAGGAGGAAGGGGAGGGGGAGAGGGTAAGGAGGGGGGAGAAGGAGAGGTGGGGGAGAGGAGTAGGGGGTTGGGGGGATAGGGTAAGTAGGAGGGGGGAGAGGAGGAGGGGGGTGGGTGGAGGGGAAAGGGGGTAAGGAGGAAGGGGTAGGGAGAGAGGAGGAAGGGGGTAAGGAGGAGGGGGAGTAAAAGGAGGCGGAGGAGGTTCGGGGGTGAGGTAAGGAGAAGGAGTGATGGGGTGGGAGAGGGTAAGGAGGAGGGGGTAGAGGGAAAGGAGGGGGGGAGAGTGTAATGAAGAGGGGGACAGGAGGGGGGGTGGGGGAGGAGAAGGGGATATGGGGGTAAGGATGAGGGAGGGGGGAGAGGAGGAGGGGGTGGGTGGACGGGAAAGGGGGAGAGGAGGAGGGGGTGGGTGGAGGGGAAAGGGGGTAAGGAGGAAGGGGTGGGGAGAGAGGAGGAAGGGGGTAAGGAGGAGGGGAGAGGAAGAGGGGGAGGAGAAGGAGGGGGAAAGGAGGCGGAGGAGGGGTCGGGGGGTGAGGAGGAAGGGGAGGGGGGAGAGGGTAAGGAGAGGTGGGGGTGGGGGGAGAGGAGGAAGGGGAGAGGAGTAGGGGGGTGGGGGCCTGGGGGAGAGGGTAAGGAGGAGGGGGGAGAGGGTAAGGAAGAGGGGGACAGGAGGGGGGTGGGGGGAGGAGAAGGGGATATGGGGTAAGGATGAGGGAGGGGGGAGAGGAGGAGGAGGGGGGTGGGTGGAGGGGAAAGGGGGTAAGGAGGAAGGGGTGGGGAGAGAGGAGGAAGGGGGTAAGGGGGTGGAAGAGGGGGTAATGTAAGGAGGAGGAGGGGAGGGTGGGGGTAAGAAGGTGGAGGAGGGGATGCCATCACACATTTCAGGAATTTAGGGACAAGTACAGTACACAGACAGTTAAAAAACTCAATGTTTTTTTTTCTTTTTTTCAGGATTTCAAAGTTTTATTTAAATACATTTACAGAGCAGTAGAAAGAAGTCCAAAAAAAAAAAAAACACTCAATATGTTCTTTACTGATTACTTACCACCAAGGCTCTGCTCCCAATGGCTCTCTCTCTCTCTCTGTCTCCAGGGCAAACACAGCAAAGCCTGCCTCTGCGGTGTCTCCAGTCCAGGCTGTGTCAGTGACACTGTCACACACACCACACTGAACCGACCCCCGGAGCGTCAGTGCCACTGTCACTGATCGGATTTTTCTCTGCAGCTCTTCAGTGCTGGCTGTGGAGTGTGGAGTGTCCGGTCTTATGGAGGATGAAGATTCGTGCTGGGAGGAGGGAGGGACGGACGATCACCGCTTCTAAAGGTTCAATCTAAGGGCACCAGAGAGTCTCTGAGAGATACAGACAGGTCACAGACTGTGACCTGTCTGTCACTCACTGTGATCATAGAGGCGCAGCGCAGGCAGCCTCTGTTCTGTCCCTCACTGCATCTCAGACTGTCAGGGACTCGGAGGGAGACCCTGACAGATCGCCAGGTCAGTTTTTAAGCATTGCCACGGCACGGACGGCTGGGCTGGCGCCTTGACGGAGACCAGAGCGGCTGCACAGGCGGCGGGGGGACTCAGGAGAGGGAGAGACTAAGAAGAAAAGCAGCGGCCAGGCGCCCTACAGGCAGTGCGCTCTAGGCGATCGCCTAACTTGCCTAGTGGTAGCGCCGGCCCTGCTCCTATCTTATAAGATATTTGGACTTGTGTTTGCTGCCACTGATTATTTCACTTATTTGTATAATGACTATGGACTTCCTAGTCATTATACAAATAAGTGAAATAATCCTATGAATACAATCAGTGGCAGCAAACACAAGTCCAAATATCTTGAAAGAAAGGAGTAATCTTACTAATCCAGTGACACAAGGCTGCACTGATTGGCATTGATATGCTTCACTGATGGGCACTAATATGCTGCTCTGATGGCCACAGATGAAGCGGCAATGGTGGGTACTGATAAACTGCACTGATGGACACTAATGAGGCTGAATTGATAAGGCAGTACTGATATGCTGCACTGATGGGCACTAATGAGCCTGAACTTATGGGAACTGATGAGGCTGCCCTGGTGGGCACTGATAGACTGTGGTTGTGGTCTGTGGTTTACAGATAACATGGCAAGTCATAAACAGGAATGGGTGTGGCCTTTACAGGAAAGACTGTGTCATATTTAAATTATGGGGTGCACAAGTTTAGTCAGGCCTAGGACAGCACAAAAACCTAAATACACCACTGCATTAGATACGACTAATAATTACATCTATATTATGAAATGGTCAGCTTAATACAAGTCCATATATGATGTGACAAATCACTAACAATAGCCTATGAGCTGTAAGAAAGGTATCTGTGTTCTTTTTGTCCCTAAAGTAGAACTCCACCTTAACACTAAAATCCCTGCATCTACAGACCTCCACGATCTAACACTAACCTATCTAGCCCTGTAAAGAAGAAATCAGTATACATACCTTTTTTAAAGCGAATTCGACCCGATCCCACGCTGAGCTGTCAGTGTGGAGATGGATGCAGCAGAGGGCACATCCAACAACAAAAGCCCCATAGTAAGTGTATTTGTGATGTCACTCCCCATTCATTCATAGCCGTTGTCAGCCGTGTCCTCTGCAGAGCTTCCGCCGCTGGAGACCGTATCAGAGCGGCTATAAAAGAGGTATGAGGTATAAAAGAGATTTTTTCTTTACAGTGTTAGATAGGTTAGTTTTACATCATGGATGCCTGTAGATGCAGGGAATTGAGTTTTAGGGTGGACTTACACTTTAATACCTCCTCTCCAACAAGATCCTGTTCCTGTTCTGTCTCAGCTTGGAGAACCTTTTAGTATGCACTCTCATACCATTATGGGTTGAATAAAATAGCCAAGAAATAGATCATTGTGTGGTATGTAATCAGCTACTCACATTTCTCAGGTGTCTGTGAGACACCAGCACAAACAGCTCACTTGACACGTACATTCCCGTGGCCACCAAGCCAGGTAGTGTTCCAAAGAATGGATGAGGGACAGGTGATAGACCGGATATGACATCCTCAGCCTCTATGCATTTCACGCATATTGCATCTTCGGGAAGCTAAGTGAGCCCCCAATGTTATAAATCACAATAAAAGCAATGTAATACGAAAAAAAAGCAAATAAAACAAAAAAAACAAAAACAAAGGAAGAGCTATTTTGACAGATTTCAGTAGAGCTATTCAGCTACCAAATATATTCCACATAGCCCTCATCCAATCATATCCTGAAAAATATACACTTGAGTGCACCAGGAACTACAGCAACCCCTTTTAAACTTACTAAACCCATCACTGCTGTGATTATTCTTACCACTAACACAATTACAATGCTCATTAACACCACAACGATTAATACTTTTCAGCCCTTTTCACACAGCTGTGCCAATCAGTTTGTCTTTCCAGTGGATCTGAATGGAAGCACAATATTAATCTAGGGGCATGCAGATGTCTGTTTGCATCCAATTGCCTTTGAGTCTGTCTATGGCCAACCCCCGAAACACCCTTTTTTTTTATCTAAATGTATTGGATCAGAGGTAAAGGATGTACAATGATGCACATCTATTTACATCTGCCAGCTCATAGACCTAACATGGGTTCATAAGTCCCGGTTCACACTACCGCGACTTGTCAGGCGACTGGTCAGCCTGACAAGTCGCGGTCCATTCAGTGCTACGGGAACCGTTCTAATAGGAGCGACTCAAGTCGCTCCGACTTAGGCTGGCCATACACTATACAATTTTCTTGTTCAACTTTCCTTTGGATTTACCAAAACCATGTAATATAGGGTCAAACCTAAACACTTTCAGTTTGTATGCAGTCAGGCAGGCCCTTGCACTACATAGTTTAAGGTAAATCTAAAGGAAATTGAATAAGAAAATTGTATAGTGTATGGTCAGCCTTAGAAAATAGTTCCTGTACTACTTCGGGGCGACATCGGGGTGACTTGCATTGACTTCCATTATGTGAAGTCCGTGCAAGTCGCGCCGAAGTCGCGGTGCACGCGACTTCACAGGTCGCCCCCGAAGTCGGATCGCCATAGTGTGAAGCCCCGTACACACGTACCGATCGTCGGCCGAACAATCGGCCGTCTTTTGTCCGAGGGCTGTCGTGTCTGTTGAAAAGTGCAAAAGACTGCACACAAATTTTGTCGACCAACAACAGCCGACTGCAGAAGTGATGTCATGTGATGGTTAACTTTCCTTGTCTTTTTTCTTTTCTGAGCATGCCCAGTCTTGCAAATCTGCTGTCTGTCGGCCGAATTCTGTACTGACTGGCGAACAATCAGCCGTTCTGGTGTCGGCATACAAAAATTTTAATGCTTGCACGACAGATTCTGTTCGGCCGAAAGTGAGCTGTCTGCTGTCGGAAGCATCATACTAACAAGCCGAAAATCGGCCGATCGTTCGGCGGCAGAACAGTTTTGGGCGACAATCGGTACGTGTGTAAGGGCCTTAAGGCTCTGTTTTTTGTCTATCAAAAAGATACCCTGCTGATCAGGATGGATGCTGTCCATGTAAAAAGACCTACACAATGCTTTTACTTCAGTATTCATTGCCATTTCAAATAACTTATTAAAGCGGAACTTTACCCATAAAAACTTCATTAAAAAAAAAATGTTCTTTAGCAAAGAACATACATTCCACATTAATAATTTTGCCACCAAAATAAGTGTGTGCTGTAAATTGCCTCCAGCACTGCTCCTGTTTCTTCTCGCTAGTGGCCACCATTTTGCTGAAGCCCAGAGACCCTGAACAGCAGTAAATCATAAAGCGGAACTAAACCCATTGATTTAACGGTTTCAAAAAACAGGTATATTCCTGGAATGCCAGGATTGATAACTCTCACATTTGCTTGTGTCCTCAACGAAACTGTCAAATAGTGTTGCCACCTGTCCGGGATTCACCCGGACAGTTCGGGTTTGAATCATGGGTCCATGTTTAAGATCACCTGAAACCCGGATACATTATTTAGACCAGACTATGGCTTCCCTGCAGGCTTGCTGGCTGCCACTGTCTAAGCCGAAAATGTCTGTTACACTCTCTTTCACACTGCCCAAAGCCAGCACTAACAGACACCCCCCCCCCCACACACACACACACACACACACAGATGGAAGAGGGGAGAGGGCTTGATCTGCTCCTCTTCCTCCTGCCCCTATCCCTCTGTGTCTGCCCACCCGGCACTGTGCCTCAGAAAAGGAAAGTGGGTGGGAGATTTCAAGCCCAACAGCCGCAGATACATCTGGATGAGAGGTGCTGACTGCCAAGGGGTGAGGGATCTCACCAACCATCTCTGTCTGTGACTCAAGTCTCCTTCCTCCCCCTTCTCTCTCCTGCCTCTGAATAAGTACATTAAGGTAAATCAGGGTTCTCAGAGCACCTCTTACATCAGAGTTTCCCTTTATACAAGAGGCTGCAATGTTCCCCCTTACATCAGAGTCCTCTCTGTACATCAAAGTTCACAGTGTTCCCCCTTAAATCAGGGTTCCCAAAGCATCCCTTTTGTCAGAGTCCCCAGAGTCCCCCCTCACGGTGTAAGGGAACTCTGTGGGTTCAGATCTAAAAGGGGAACTCTGTGGCTTCAAATGTAAATGTAGAACTTTGTGTACTCTGATGTAGGGGGGGGCCTTGTAATTAACTTCACATGATTAGAAATGTTATCACAAAATATATGTATATTTTTTACTATTAAAAACAAATTGCTGTGCATCACTATAGAGTTCGGGTTTGTCTTGAAGATAAGGTGGCAAGACAACCCTACTGTCAAACCATCATAACTAATCACTTGTGCAGCACTATGGCAGTTGGAGATCAAACTGAGGCAGCTTCCTTGGCTGTAAAGGATAGAATAGTTTTTTTCTGCTTTAAGGCTGTCAGCAGATTGGCTTCTAAAAAAATCCACAGTGAATAAAAAGGCCTTAAAATAGAGAGCAACTGAGCATTTGCAGAGCAGTGTGAGACAGTGTATTACTGGATTTTAAACAGTATATGCATTTATTTTTAATTTTTTTCCATAGCTATACCTGCAAAAGGGGCCAGCCTGCAGTCATCTAGCAAGACTTCATTTACTTACTAAAGTTCCACTTTAACGTCCACATTCAGCCCCACGTAGTATAGTGCTCAAAGAGAAGCAGTCTTTTTTATTGCATTACCATAATTTTCCACTAGAGGGAGTAGTAAACTACTCTAAAGAACAAAGGAGCACGTTCTATAGCTTTTCTCAGATCATTCCTTACAATATGAAAGTTGTTGCAATAGTCATTGGTCCATTTGTACTTTGTACTAAGTTCGTAATTATTATACCTACAGCTAATGATGCATTACCATGATCAATAAGTTGTAGTGAGGTTTAAATAAAAGATTTAATAATTTAGCGAAGCAAGCATATTTGATACCCAGGGCAGATCATTTTTTTACACCCTCTTGCGCTAATCAACAAATGTATTGCTTATTAATAGACATAAAACAAATAAGAACATAAAAAAAAACATACATTAAATGTTGTGGTGTCTTCTAACATTAGTGATAAGCATAAAAGAGACTTTACCTTATCTTACCTTACCTTACATTACCTTACCTTACCTTACCTTGGTGGTTAGTGGAAAATTGCCCCATTTCGTTGGTGGTCAATGTAGGTGACAGTAGGGTTGCCACCTCATCTCTTTAATACAGGACAAATAATAATTACACAGGTTCTGTGGCTGATGCCGGCACCATGCATTCTGGTGCTCTGTGATGGTGGGTTAACACTGCACCACACCAAAAGTAGTGTTACTTTAAAAAAAAATGCAATGAAACTGGATCACACAATACCTCCGTACTATTGTAGGGAAAGGATAGCAAGAGCTGACAAACTGCATAAGAAGAGAATAGAGAGTTATGTAGCACTACTCTCAAGGGAACTGCTGGTGACGGGTTCCCCTGGGTTACCATTAGCAATGGTAGAACATTCTGGCATGTTTCCAAGTGTTTTTACCTCAGACAAGGACCAGTCCAGTTTCTTTGGTTTTTAGGTTTTATTAGGAACTTGGATAGGAGAAGGGATGAGTGGGATACTCCAACAGAACTAAACTATGCACAATAGGCTTGGACAACTTGAATAAATGCTTGTTAACGCTGGTTAACGCTGGTTAACACTGAGTAACGCTCAGTACACTGAATACACTGAAATTGAGCTAGCCACAGCTAGGCCACTGCTTCACTTTGCCCTTGGCTATGAAAGGTTCTCTTTAAGCTTCCTGAGGTAATTCTGTCCTAAGGCAAGCTATTCGTTAAGGTAAACTGTACTGCTGAACGACTTCAGGGCTCTTCCTGGCGCCCCTTTATCCCTAATCTTCAGGGTTTAACAACTTGGCACCCCCTTTACTGTAACACTCTGGGTTAACTGGCTCCTTGATCCCTTTGACCTCTCTGGAGTGGTCCCCTCTCTTAGGCAGACCCCTGGGCAGATCATTGAGTACTCATGACACTGTTTTTCCTGAAGTCCTCTGCCCAGCAGCTCCACTCGGTCAGCACACTGGATCCTGTCAGCTCAGCTCAAGCCCTGGTCCCTAGGCCAACTGCCTGTACCTCTTTTTTCACTTCAGCAGGAGGAGAGACAGCCGTCCACCTCCTCCTGGGACTTTGCTCCCGCCAAAAGACACCCTGTCACATGCCCCCTCTGGATGTATTCCCAATCCCAGTGTTCTGTCTTCTTACACGTTCATACAGTGTGTAGTCCAACATTCAGCATAAACCATTCCTGTCTCCCAAATAAAAGGCCTGTTGTATGTAGTTTAACAGGTTTATTATGTGATGGCAAACAGGGTTGTAGAAATATGGTAAAACTATAAGAATACAAAAGGACATGTATAAGTACAGAGTATAAGAACTGCATGCATCATACATTACATAACAGTGAAGCACATGGTACAATGACTGCCTATACATAGGACTGCATGGCTAGCTAACAGTCTAACATCTACACAGTTAACTTTCCTGAGTAGTAATACAAACAACTACACAGCTCTGCATACTAGATGCCCTAGTTACAGAGGTAAGTGACTCACCAGATATGCTGTTACACAGATGGTGGAGTTTTAGAAGAGAGACATGAAGAAGCAGCTCTGATTCTGTGTCCAGGAGACTGAGGACTGCCCCTTCCTCTTCCCAGAGTGCCTTGCAAGAACCCACAATAAGTAGGACCTCCCACAAGGCAGAATTATACAAGAAAAACAAGATGTAGTACAACTAACGCCACTAGATGGTGCTATTACCTAGCTAATAGACTATTATTGACAGACTATGGCAAATGGTTATGAAACCCTGGCTGGACAGAACACTCCCCGCCTGGCGTCAACTGACGCCACTACTAGGTAGATTAGGTGAAAACAACAAAACAAGTTCCGCCACTGGCCTAAGGAATAACTTGCACTCGCCAAGCTTCCATACTTTGACTTCGGCTTTGCGTATGTTCCCATCTTTGCTTGGGAATGTGTTGGTGATGAGGCCCAATGGCCACTCATTTCGATGCAACTGGTTCTAAGATGAGCTTGCTCAAACACCTCTTAGCGATGACTATCCATAGTCCGGCAGCTCGTAGATTCCCTTCGGTAAACAATCGGCCTTGATGTTTCACTTGAATGTGATGGTGCCGTACAAGCAAGGTCGTGACGTGATGATGTCCAGGAATTATTACAGGATGTTTCTCCCCAAATTCCACTTTGGCTTCTTGAAGACGGCCTCCTATTCTGAGCAGCCCATTTTTGTCAATGATGGGATCAAACTTCTTCAAAGCGCTATCCTTGGAGACTGTTTGGCCTTTGTTGAGGTAATCTCTCTCTTTAGCATAACATTCACCTTGTATAGTGCGAATTATTAAGTCTTTGGACCTTTCCATATTTGGAACAGTAAATGCGTGCTTACAGTGATGCCAACCTTTGCATGGCTTCTGGTTAACCGGAAATGTCAACTTGTATGGTTGAGCTATATGAACAAGACAGGCTATAGCACGAACAAGTGACATCCAGGTGGAGAACCTTTCAAAACAATGAGACTTGAGTTGGTGGTCTGAAGTCACCGTATGTAGAACCGATACTTCAGGTCGGATTTCTTCATCCGCATCCGGGTCTACTAAGTCGAACAAGTCAGATTCGATGTTGCAAGACATAGAACGGTACAGGAATGCAGGGCCCGTAAACCACATCATGTCTTTAAGATGGCTTGCTGCGACAGATCTAGTCGCATGGTCTGCAGGATTATGGTGTGTGGACACATAGTGCCACTGTTTAGGACAAGTGGATCTCCTGATCCTAAATACCCGATTGCTGACATAGACATAGAAGCGTCTTATTTCGTTGCAAATGTATCCTAGGACTACCTTGCTGTCTGTGTAGAACTCGACTTTCTTGATTTCCAGATGTAGTCCTGTTGTTATAAGTTCAGCCAACTCCACTGCAAGCACCGCAGCACAGAGTTCCAATCTGGGTATCGTGTGCTCGCGGAGTGGTGCCAGTTTGGTCCTGCTCATAACAAAACCCACATGGCATTGTTCTTTGACATCTATAGTCTTTAGGTACGCTACAGCTGCAATCGCCTTGACTGAAGCATCGCAGAAAATATACAGTCTTTGCATCTTGACTTCAGTTGATGACACGGAAGCATATGGTCGTGCTACCTGAAGGCTGGACAAACCTTCAAGAGACTTTCTCCATCCTGTCCACAGGTCTTTTTTCTCCATGGGAAGTGGATCATCCCAATCGGCCTTTTCTGTGGTGAAGTCTCGTAGCATCATTTTACCCTGGATGGTAACTGGCGCTACGAATCCCACAGGATCATATAAGCTGTTTATAGTAGACAGGACTCCTCTGCGTGTGAAGGGTTTTTCGTCTGTGCTGATTTGAAAGGTGAATGTGTCTGCCTTTAAATCCCAAAGCAAACCAAGGCTTCGCTGCATAGGAAGGGAGTCTGTACTAAGATCCAAGTCCTTTAGACCACTTGAGTGGTCTTGGGGTGAGAAGGCCTCCATTAACTCACGGCTGTTGGAGGCGATTTTGTGCAACCTCAAATTAGATAAGGCGAGCATCTCTTGAGCTCTTTTCAGGAGACTGATTGCGGTCTCAATCGTGGATGTAGATTTCAAAAAGTCGTCCACATACTCTTCTGAATATTGTAGGGGGGGTGCCATCTCTGCGTGGTTGTTCTGAAATATTCTTTCCATGAAGGTGAAGAAATGTTCTTTCATCACTAGGTTCCTCTGGAGTTTGTGTCTGAGGGAGATAAATCGATTGTAAGTAAGTTCCTTATTGTTAGGTAGGCGCCGTCTTTGGGTTCTAAACGGTAAAGGTGCGACCCAGCTGTTTGATTTGTCTTTTACTATTCCTTGATCCATGATATCTAAGAACAGCCTGTCTTCTATGGACATTGCAACCCTGTTGTCTTCTCTTGTTCTGTGGACGACTGTGCACCCTAGGTGATCTTGCTCACCATCACAGGCATGATCTTCACAGGAGGAATCCACGTAAGGACAAGGCACAGGATCGCTGTGTGGAAATTCTTTTATCAGGAAACTACTCTGACATGGCTGGAATAGGGATGGACGTCCATTTTCAAGTGTGTTGGTGAGCATACTGTAGACCGAGGTCGGCTTGTGTACCCCTCCTAGACAGACGTCTCCTATGATGACCCATCCTAGGTCAAGTCTCTGGGCGTATGGAGCGTTTTGGGGTCCATTAATCTGTGCTCTAGCCTTGTGAACTTGTAGTATGTCTCTTCCAAGGAGTAGGACTATTGGAGCTTCTGGGTCCAGCTCCGGTATCAGGTGAGCTATACGCTTCAAGTGGGGGTGGTGTGCTGCTACCTCAGGGGTAGGTATCTCAGATCGGTTGTCAGGAATGTGATTACACTCCAGTATGGTTGGCAGAGACAAGCAGGTCTGACCATCTATGGACTCTACTTTGTAACCAGCTGCCTTCCTCCCCGCCGTCTCAACGGTACCTGCACATGTTCTTAAGGAGTAGGGAGAACCAGGCCCTACGATGTTGAATGTGTTGAAGAAGGTGGATTTAGCTAGAGACCTGTTGCTTTGGTCATCCAAGATTGCGTATACCTTGATCGCCTTGTCTCGGTAACCGGCCGGGTAAACTCTGACAAGGCAGATTTTTGAGCAGGACTTCCCTCCTGTAAGTCCTTTACATATCTCTGTACACTGAGAAGTGACTATTGCAGTGTCTACGTCGGTGTCTATCTGTTTTCTGTCATGCTCCTCTGCTTGGGATGATACCTGAGAGGGTGGTCCAGGGTGCAAAGCCGTGTTGTGTTTCGTGCTCCCACATTCTGTGCATGTCACACTGACCTTACAGTTCCTGGCGAAGTGTGTTGTTGTAGTGCAGCACCTGAAGCAGATGTTGTTCTCTTTGAGGAATTCTTTGCGGTCCTCTAAAGACTTCTCCCTGAAGGCTCTGCATTTCTGTAGAGGATGTGGTTTCTTGTGCAATGGGCATTGCTTGCTAACGTCTTCCAGTTTGTTCCCTTCTTGATAAGGCTTGAACGACCTGAAAGGAGAACCTGTGGAAGCAACATTAGTTTTGTGGACTGCCACTGGTGTTTTGTGAGGTTTGACACCAGGGGCAGTGGGACATGACAGTGTAAAATCAAAACTGGGATCATTTCTGATCCTTGCCTGTTGAGCAACAAAGTCTACAAACACCCTGAAGGGAGGAAATGGTACATTATGAGACTGTTTATAATGAGAACCATGTGTGATCCACTTCTCCTGTAAGTTATAAGGAAGTTTTTGGACAATCGGATTAACACCTCTGGCAGTGTCCAGGAATGCTAGCCCTGGTAGATCTCCTTCTGCCTGAGCAACCTGTAACTCTATTAACAAGTCACTGAGTTCCCTGAGCCTTTGGTAACTCCTACCAGCTACTCTGGGAAAAGTTTCAATTCTTTTATATAAAGCATTTTCTATAGCTTCTATTGACCCGTAACATTCATCAAGTCTTTCCCACACCATCTTTAAACCTTTGCCCGGGTAGTTTATGTTAATGTCTCTGATTCTTTTGGCATGTTCAGCAGATTCATTTCCAAGCCATTTTACCAAGAGATCCAACTCTTCACTACAGGAAAGATCTAAGTCCTGTATGGCGTTCTGGAAGGAGGCTCGCCATGACCTGTAGTTCTCAGGTCGATCAGTGAACTTTATAAGTCCCTTGGTAACCAGTTCCCGTTTAGCAAAGAACTTAGCAAAGTCCATGACCGCATGGTTGGCGCCAACACTACCCGGTGTGCTGTTATGCTGCTTGTGTGGTGTATCACCATACCTTTTGGAAGTTTCTGGCTTAGGAAAATCTGTATAATACCGCTCTGATGCGAAGGGTGTCCCTTTAAGTTGAAACGAAGGTCGTAGCTTTTGTCCCGTAGAGCGGTAGTTGTGGTCGGGATCACTTTGCCGCATACCGTCTTGCTCGAGGTACTGTGATTCAAGGTAGGGTCTTTGACTCACTGTATACGCTGGCTGATATACCGGATCATAGGTGTCATCTGTCTTGGGATGCTGGTAGACATATTCTGAGACGCGCTGTGCTGGATCTTGTTGATCTAAGTCTGGTCCGAGTACTTGGCTGTGTTTCTCAGATTTAGGACAGTCTATGGCTTCTAAGCACTCTGCTTTGACTATTGCGGCTGCTAAGTCTGGTCCGAGTACTTGGCTGTGTTTCTCAGATTCAGAACAGTCTATGGCTTCTAAGCACTCTGCTTTGGCTATTGCGGCTGCCGCTTCTTTCTCTGCTGCAAGTTTTTCCAGTGATATCTTTAGTTGCATCTCTTGTGCAGCAAAGGAAGCCCTTACTTTAGCGGCCTCAGCTTCTGCACGGGCGAGAGCAGCCATTTCTTTTATGGAGGACTTGCTAGAGGGGCTCGCTTGTGACCTTGTCCTGCATGATGATGCCTGGCTGGTGGACATGGTGTTTCTGTTGCTGGCTGCTTAATGACTCTGTGCAGGCTCAGTCTAGGTAAGAACAGACTTCAGTGTGGTTTGGCTTGAGCTGTGCTTACTGGGGGTTACACTCTCACTTCTTGTGACTGTGTGGCAACCGCTGCAATCATGTGCGCGGGAGCGGGTGGCTGATGGCGGTTCCGTATAGTCAGATCCACTATCGCTGGTGACTAGCATCTGTTTTACTGTTCTGTCTTCTTACACGTTCATACAGTGTGTAGTTCAACATTCAGCATAAACCATTCCTGTCTCCCAAATAAAAGGCCTGTTGTATGTAGTTTAACAGGTTTATTATGTGATGGCAAACAGGGTTGTAAAAATATGGTAAAACTATAAGAATACAAAAGGACATGTATAAGTACAGAGTATAAGAACTGCATGCATCATACATTACATAACAGTGAAGCACATGGTACAATGACTGCCTATACATAGGACTGCATGGCTAGCTAACAGTCTAACATCTACACAGTTAACTTTCCTGAGTAGTAATACAAACAACTACACAGCTCTGCATACTAGATGCCCTAGTTACAGAGGTAAGTGACTCACCAGATATGCTGTTACACAGATGGTGGAGTTTTAGAAGAGAGACATGAAGAAGCAGCTCTGATTCTGTGTCCAGGAGACTGAGGACTGCCCCTTCCTCTTCCCAGAGTGCCTTGCAAGAACCCACAATAAGTAGGACCTCCCACAAGGCAGAATTATACAAGAAAAACAAGATGTAGTACAACTAACGCCACTAGATGGTGCTATTACCTAGCTAATAGACTATTATTGACAGACTATGGCAAATGGTTATGAAACCCTGGCTGGACAGAACACCCAGGATGCATTGCAGCAATGCCCACCCACTGGGACAGTCATAAACCCTGGTGTGCTATTTTCTAGGTTTCCTCCACTTTCCAACAAGGTCCCTCATGGGATACAGTGGGGAAACTCCCCAGACTCAACAGATCACACCTGGAAGCATGTGACAGGCTAACTAACATATACGCTTTGCCAAGCACCTACCTGTGAGGGTGCTACATTTACAAATTTTGATAGCTAGGTCTTTGGGTAATCAAGCCATTTGCTGTCTTTTGGTCTTATTGTTTGGGGGCTTTTCTGTGTTTTATTTTGTGGTCGTCTTGATATGAAGTCAGCGGTCAATTTTAGCTGCTGTCCCGTTCATAACAAACATTTACCCATAGGACATCACTCCCATAAATCTTTGCACCTGTTCAGCACACGTGTTCTGTAACTATCCTCCTCAGAATCCGGGAGGGAACTCCTGCTGCCATGGAGTCCATCAGGAAAGGAAAATTACGGTAAGTATTTGATATAAATTTTCCGTTTTCCTGACAGACTCCATGGCAGCATACGTATCGGGAAATAACTCGCTGTACACAAAAGGGTGGGCAGGTGCTGAACAAAAGTTGAATTTTACTCTGTCAAACAGACAGGACTTGTAAACCAAAGTTAACAGAAGAAAGAGCCGCCGGCTCAACACAATAGTGAGACAAAAAAGTATTTATAGAGAACCAGGACGCTGCTCTACAAATCACTTCAGGCGAGACGTGTCTGGACACTGCCCAGGACGTAGAGACACTCCGAGTTGAATGAGCCGTAATCGCCACTGGAGGGGTCAAGCCCTTAGCCCTATAAGCTCATTGGATAGTTTGGATGATCCAAGAAGAGATGGACCTTGAAGAAGCCCGAAGACCCTTGTTATTTCCACTGAAAGTGACAAACAAATGATCTGACTGTCAAAAGGAGACCGTAGCTTCCAGATACTGCTTGAGGCAATTTCCAACATCCAGCGGATGGACAGAAGAATCTTCTTCTTGCCTAAAAGGTAGGCAGAACTATTTCTGTGTTTTCATGAAAAACTGAAGTAACCTTCGGTCTAGCCTCCAGCATAGGGATTAATACTACCCTGTCTGGAGACAAGGTTAGAAAGGGCTCCTGTGCCCCTAAAGCTCCGATTTCGGAGACTCTCTTCGCCGATGTAATGGCTACCAGGAACACGGTCATCAATGTCAACTCCTTGATGGTAAGAGTTTCATCTGTGTCACGTAATCGTTGTGATAGAAAGTCCAGAACCCACTTGGGAAACTTTGGCTTCTTCTGGGGCCTGAGTCTCATTGCCCCTTTGAAGAATTGTCGGACTAGCATATGGGTAGCCCAAGAAATGCCGGTAAAGGCTGACACCTGAACTCTCAGAGAACTCACTGATAGCGGAAGAACGAGACCAGACTGTAGAAAGCTTAACACATCCTGAATCCTGATGGATGAATGAGGGTTGGAACTAGTGGCCAGATGCGAGGAAAATCTTGACCAAATTCTCTCATACACTTTATTAGTTGAACTTCGTCTGGCACTCAAAAGTGTAGAGATGGCCTCTTCAGGGCACCCTAAGGCTTGTAGCCTTCCCCTCTCAACAGCCAAACCTTCAGATGCAGCCGGGTTGGACAAGGATGCAATATGGTTCCTTGAGATAGTAGATCTTGCCTGAGAGGCAGCGGAATCGGTTCCTGAACGCTGAGAAGTGTTAGAAGAGGGAACCAAGGCCTGTTGGGCCAGAATGGAATCCCCGCCACTATTTCCGCTGCTTCCGACCTGAGTCTCCGGAGAAAACTGAAGGATTATGGGAACTGGGGGAAAGGCATATGACCTGTTGAACCTCCAACAATCCGTGAGGGCGTCCACCCCCAGAGCCTGAGGATCCCTGAACCTCGTACAGTATTTTTTCAACCTGCAGTTGCGAGGAGAGGCAAACAGGTCTACCCCTGGGGAGAACCCTAGGCTCAGGATCCACTCAAAGACCTCCTCATGGAGAGACCACTCGTTGTCCAATTGCACATGAGTTAGAAAGTCGGCTTGGACACCTTGGACTCCCGGAACATACACTGCTGACAGGTCAGACAAGTTCTTTTGAGCCCAGACCATAATTGGCTCCACCTCTCGCAGCAAGGTCCAACTGTGTGTCCCCCCTTGCTTCCTTATGTATGCGACTGCTGAGGTGTTGTCCAGTCTTAGCATCACTGGAAGACCTTTTGTCAAGTGAGGGAACGCTTTCAAAGCTTGAAGGGCCGCCCTTAGCTCCAGAATGTTGGACACTATCCCCTGGGAGGGGAATTTCCATTTGCCCTGAGCCACTTCCGAGAGGCACTTCCCCAACCTGTGCTGTTGGCATCCGATGTTATCACAACCCATGAGGTCTGTACAAGAGAATGGCAGCACAGAAGATGCTCCCGCTGCAGCCACCATGGAAGACTTGCTCTCCGGGGTCATGAAGATGTTCTGATCAAGATGCCAGGTGTCCCATTGACGAAGAAAGTCTTTTTGGAATGGCCTCATTCTCCATAGGGCCCACTTTACCATGGGAGCTACAGCCACCATGGTCCCGATAATTCTCAAGCACTGACGCTCTTGGAGGTGAGGTGATGCGAGGGCACGGAGAATCCTGTCCCTGTCTACCGTGATTTTCTCCTCCGGAAGGGACACTGTCGCTGTCAGTGTATTGAACAAGGCCCCGAGGTAGACGAGAGACTGGGCGGGAATTAGATGACTTTTCTCTAGATTTAGCAGCCACCCAAACATCTGAAGGGTGGACACCACCTGGTCCAGGTGCTTCAACAGCTGAGATTTGTCTTGGGACAAGAGGAGCAGATCGTCCAAGTAATGATGTAAGTGAATGCCCTTTGTTCTCAATAGAGCTACCACAGCCAGTAAAACTTTCGAGAAGGTTCGTGGAGAAGTGGAGAGCCCGAAGGGAAGGCAAGTGAACTGAAGGTGTATTTGATTGACGGAAAACCGGAGGTATTTCTGGAAATCTTCTGCAACAGGGACATGGAAATAGCCGTCCTTTGTCTACAGACACCATCCAGTCCGCAGGTTGGACCACCTGTTGAATAGAAAGAAGAGTTTCCATCTTGAACCTTTCCTTTCTGATGAATTGATTTAGAAAGGTCAGATCGATGACTGGCCTCCATGTTCCGTTTTTCTTGCGAACCAAGAAATGAGGGGAGTAGATTCCCTGGCCGCACTCTGGTTCTGGTACAGAGACGACAGCCCCTTGAGAAACTAGTGACTCTATGTAGGAAAATAGTGCCTGGCACTTCTCTCCTGAGGGTGTCAGGGAGGTAGGAAGAAACCTTGATCTTGGAGTTTCTCTGAAAGTCCACTTGTGCCCATACGTGACTGTCCTGACAGTCCAGGAGTCTCGGATTGAGGCCGCCCAGACATGCCGGAAGTGTAGCAACCGAGCCCCCACCCGACATGCCTGAGCGGGCCCAATCTCAAAAAGACTTGGTCGTATCACGTTCACCGGAGGGGACACCCTTAGAAGGTTTCCGCGAGGAGGTTTGTCATGCTCTCCAGTTGCGACCAAATTCTCTGCCAGGCCTATAGGTACGTGCTTCCCTGGCACGGTCAGGAACATACCTTCTGGGTTGTCCTTTCCTTGGATTGAGAGGGCGTTGATCCTGAGGGAGAAACCGAGACCTGCCGCCCGTGGCCCTGGTTATCACCTCATCCAGCTTATTCCCAAAGAGGGAGGAGCCTCCAAAAGGAATACGGCACCAGACTTGTTTGGAAGCTGGGTCAGCCATCCAAGGGCGACCACAAAGCCCTCTTGGCCGATACTGAGGACAGCATAACCCTGGCCAACAGACGTATAAGGTCAACAGATGCCTCCCCTAGAAAAGACGAAGCCATCTTAAGTTCCTGAATCGGGGAACTTCTGGCAGCCTCCTCAGAAAGGCTTCGAAAGGACTCATCCACTGAGTCAGACCACAACTCTATTGCTTTGGATAATGAGGCTAAGGCCAGTGCCGGCTTGCAGGCCATTCCCGCGGTCAGGTAGATTCTTTTAAGATCAGAATCCATCCTCCTATCCAAAGGATCTTTAAAGGAGGCTGTGTCCTCTAGTGGGAGGGTCACATGTTTGACCAGCCTCATGACTGCGGCGTCCACCAAGGGAGGAGATACTAAATGTTTTACATCTTCTTCCTTGAAAGGATATAACCGGGACATTTTGGAAAGCATGGAATTCTTCCTTTCCACTTTATTCCATTCTTCAGTAATAATATCCCCTAATTCACCCAGAAAAGGGAAGTTGAGTCGCTCTTTGCAGAGCTGCTTAAAGAATCTCTTCTGTTTTGGCGGAGAAAACAGCCGAGTCTTCCCAATTCAGGGTCTCTCTTACCGCTCTGACTAAGGAGGGGACGAGAGCATACTCAAATCCCAAGCAGGGATCTTCAACCTCTGAATCACTCTCTGACAGGAAAGTTGACAGGTGACTAGGTTGAGAGGTTTCAGGATCTTCCCTAGGCTGTCTTCCAAGGGGAGGGCTTGGAGGAGTCACTTCTGGGCTCTGAGCCCGACCTACTCCCAAGTCTGCCAGGGAATCCTTGACGACCCTCTTTACTAGGGCCTCCAGTCGCTGGTCTGGATTGTTCCTCTCTCCCGCAGCTTGAGAGAAGCATTTGTCACACATTGACTTGCTTTCAGGGACACGTGCACCACAACCCCAACAGCCCACTCTATCTGGGCATCGCGAGGGGCCCGCGGAGGCAGATGATTTCCCACAATGATGGGAGCCTGACTGTGACCTCCGAGCAGATCTCGAGGAGGAGTGCCGGTGGTCAGGACTTGAGAGATGCTCACTCTTGCGTGAGGAATGCCGTTCCGACCTAGGAGGGCTGTAAAACAAAGGAACAAAGCAAGACAAACAGGGAGCCAGGACATAAATGATGCCCTAATCCCCCCCTCTCTACACACCCCAACCCCCAAGCCCCGCATACCTATTAAGGGCGGGCTGAGGGCGTGGAGGCTTCCATCTGGCGCTGACCTGCAGGGATGAGCTGGACAACGGGATCAGAGAGGAAGAAAGAGGAGAGGGGGGAACAACTCCCAAAAACCTGGGGCCAGTACTCACCAGGAAGACCATATGGGCAAATGCTTAGCAGCAGCAGATGCCGCAGGTAGACACACCGAGAAACCGACAGCAAAATACAGACTTCCAGCAGCAGAGTGTATGATCTACACACTCTGCTGACACCTGAAGGGTTTTCAATATGGCACCCGCTGACATCATCAAGCGGCGCCGAAAAACCCTACTGCACATGCTCCACATCGTCACTGAGCATGTGCGAGAACCAAGCCTTGTTCCGAGGTGCCCGCACATGCTCAGTAGCCCTAGCCACCAGGGAATAACAGAAAATAAGGTAAGAACATACAAAACCAGCTGAAATAAAAACTTAAGCTGCCATGGAGTTAAACAAATATGACAGGCAAGGGGTACTCACGACCACCAACGAACCGCTAGCCACCAGGGATGGATGAGCATACAGCACACACAGGACTTCGTGATTCTTTAAGGGTACAGGCCACCCGCAGCAGCTGGGCTTTTTGGCCAAGGTGCACGTCAGAAGAATCTTCGCCCCTGCTCCATACCCCGCAACTCCTGGGATCCATCTTCAGGTAGGATACAGGTAATCCATTAGGAGGACAAAAAAGGAACACGTGTGCTGAACAGGTGCAAAGATTTATGGGAGTGATGTCCTATGGGTAGGTTTGGAGGCGGGGCCAAACCCGATACGTATGCTGCCATGGAGTCTGTCAGGAAAGGAGCTTTTTCAAGGGGTGATACTTATGGGGTTTCAATTATTTAAGGGTATATTGGTTTTTATTTTATGTTGATAGTGCCTTAATCTGCAAGGCTTCCCCTTACCTAAAGTTGACTTTTTTTTCAGCAGTGGTACATTAGGATTTTAATTTTGAGGTGCTTAAAGTGGAGCCCTGGTTTGTTGCTGACCACCTGTTCTTGGAGCTGCCTTTAGTTTGCAGTAAACTGCGACATCATTTGCAGGAACAAAAGTTAAGTTCAAGAACAATGTGCACCTAATTCACCTCACATTATTTGAACCACATTCACTGTACCCCCCCTTATCCCCATAGATTAAATAAAAGTTAAGCCTAGTACACAGGGGGCCCAATGTCAGTCGGCAGTGGCCAATTCAATCTGTAGGTTTGTTCTTAAGTTGAATTTGTTTGTAAGTCGGAGCGGGTACATTTTTTAAGTGTAGATGCAGCCAAAAAAATATTTCTTATGTTTTTTGGATAGCATAGGGAAGGGTTAACACCAATGTAATGTTTATTTTGCTCTCTGTGCCTCTGTTCGGAAGATTTCACCTCATTTTCTGTTCCTATAACAATTGGATTTTGAACATTTTTGGTTGTTGTGGAAACAAGGATTGGTGATAAAGCTTCAGTGGAGACACCTTTTTCCCATGAGAACTCTTATAGGAGTGAATTTCCCTTCCTAGGGGGAGATTTCTCCTCACTTCCTGTTGTCTCCTTCCGTTTGTAAGTGGGAGTCGTGTGTAGGTTGGATGTTTGTAACTCAGGGACCGCCTGTAATGTGTACCAAGTTTAAGACATCCACAAGGTAGTCCTATTGTTCCTGATCAAAACCATTCTGCTGCTCGACAATTGTACATCGCTGTATACTCTGCAGCAGTGTTTCTCAACCTTTTTTCCCTTGAGGCACCCTTTAAAATTATAGACAATCTCAAGGCACCTTTTAAAGTTATGGACAGTCTCGAGGCACTCCAGCTTTACACAATGCAGCAACATTCACACGTAGGACACCCAATGTTCGAGGTGATTTATTCTTCCAAAGCAAATCCAGTTTTGCACACTGTTGCTGACTAGTATTCCAATGTTTCTCTTCTCCCTCATTTTCTCTCCAGCAGTTAGAAAATGTCACCCCCAGTGCTGAGAGAGAGGGGCACAGGAGGGTCAAACAAGGATGCTGTGGAGGCAACAGACATCCTCCTTATTAACCACTTGCCGACCGCATGCCGCATGTATGGCCCTCGCCTGGGAGGAGCTAGGGGGTGATTGTGCGCCGCCGGAAGCACGCTCCTGCCCCCGCTCGTCAGCAGGGAAGTTAGTGCGTGTGGCAGGCGGCTCCGATTGCCGCCGGCCACTCGCAATCTCCCACTGCTGACAGAGAAGGACGGACGGCTGATGTAAACACAGCCATCCATACTTCTCCCTGAAGTGATCACAGACATCATGTGATCCTGCTATATAGTATCGCATGTCTCTGAGATTACTTCACAAGCCACGCCCCCCCCCCCCAGTTAGAATCACGCCCCTAGGGACACATTTAACCCCTTGATCACCCATACTGGTAACCCCTTCCCTGCCAGTGTCATTTTTACAGTAACAGTGCATATTTTTAGCACTGATTACTGTAGTTATGTCACTGGTACTTCCAAAAGTGTCAAAAATGTCAGTTAGGGGTCCAATCTGTCCGCCGCAATGTCGCAGTCCCGCAAAAAATCACAGATTGCCGCCATTACTAGTAAAAAAAAAAAAAACAGTAAAAATGACATAAATCTTTCCTGTAGTTAGTAAACGCAATAACTTTTGCGCAAACCAATCAATATACGCTTATTGTGATTTTTTTTTTTACCAAAAATATGTAGCAGAAAACAAATTGGCCTAAAATGTTAAGAAATTTTGATTTTTACATTTTTTTGGAGAATTTCATATAAAAGAATGTGAAAAATATTGTTATTTTTTCAAAACTGTCGCAAAAAATCAAAATTGCACAGGTGATCAAATACCACCAAAAGAAAGCTCTATTTGTGGGGAAAAAGGACATCAATTTCATTTGGGTATGGCGTTGCACGACCGCACAATTGTCCATTAAAATCATGCAGTGCGAATCGCAAAATAGGGCCTGGTCTTTGAGCAGCCAAATCCTCCAGGGCTAAAGTGGTTAACGGATGATGTAATTGGTTGTTAGGATGCCAGTGTCTACAAAGGCAAAATAGTGCATAATGAAAACCTGTGGCTTTGTGTAACTAAAAGGCAGGCTTTATCTACCTGCTGGCTTGTATACAATTTTTCATACATTTTTAGACATTTTGCCAAAGCACCCCTAATGGCACCTCAAGGCGCCCCAGGATGCCTGGGCACCCTGGTTGAAAAAAGCTGCTCTGCAGTATCTTAATTTTTGTAGTAAAGACAAGTCTGTGCTAATTGTCTACAGTCAATTTGGGCCTTGCTTTGTTCATTAACTGCTTAAGAATCGGCCCATGTACACATACTGTGCAAAATCACATTCCTGTATGTGATTTTTTCCTTCCGGGGTCTGGGGCACGCATGCGTGCTGCCGGCGACCCATTCCCACTGTGATTGGACCAATGTCTGCCAGGATCGTTACCGAGGCAGACAAAACGGCAGTCTGCCTATGTAAACAAGGCAGATCGGTGTTCTGTGATAGGAGAAGACAAAGATTTTGAGTTTCTTCTAGGCAGGAACACAAATCTCTGTCTTCTTACAGGACAAGCACCTCCCACACAGTTAGAGAGCACCCCCTAGGGACAAATTTAACTCATTTAACATTTTGATTGCCCCTGATGTTAATCCCTTCTCTGCCAGTGTCATTAGTATAATGACAGTCCATATTTTTAGCACTGATCACTGTATTAGTGTCACTGGTCCCCCAAAAAGTGTCCAAAGTGTCACTTAGTTTTCGATTTGTCCGCTGCAATGTTGCAGTCCCGCTATAAGTCGCTGATCACCGCCATCACTAGTAAAAAAAAAAAAAAAAAATCAATAAAAATTCCATAAAAATATCCCATAGTTTGTAGACACTATAATTGTTGCGCAAACCAATCAATATTTGCTTATTGGGATATAATATGTAGCAAAATACTTATTGGCCTAAATTAATAAAGAAATTAGATTTTTTGGAGGGGTATGCTTTATAGCTGAAAGTAAAAAATGTTTTTTTTTACAAAAATCGTTCCCTTAGTTTGTAGACTCGATAACTTTTGCGCAAACCAATCAAAGTACGCTTATTGTGATTTTTTTTTACCAAACATATGTAGCAAAATACAAATTGGCCTAATAAGATAATAAGATGAAAAAAATAAATTTTTCCTTTTTTCCTTTTTTTTTTTTTTGTTTGTGATTGTTATATGGCAGGATGTGAAAAATATTTATTTTTTTTTTTTTTCAGAATCGTCGCTATTTTTTTGTGTATAGCACAAAAAATAAAAGCTGCAGATGGCCTAAAAAAAAAAAATGGTAAAAAACCTTCCGGGGTTGAAGAAGTTAAAACTGTCCTGCTGCTGGCTAATTTTATACTGCTGTGTCATCTTGTAGTAAACCACCTTCCTGTACTCTTTTTCTCCAGCACATTTTGGCAGATTCTTTCTCATTAAGGCCCCTTTCACACTTGTACGACCTGAAAGTCGCACGACTTTGACACAACTTTGCTGACGCGACTTGAAGCAATGCCTGTGTAATCTTGAGGTCTATAGACCTCAAGTCGCATCAAAGCTGGACCAAACTAGAGCAGGGACTACTTTGAAGTCGCTGCAACTTGAAGTCGCACAGATATGAATAGTACGTATTGGAAATCATGGGGTACGACTTGTCATGCGACTTTGCAGTCCCAAGTGGCAGGAAAAGTCGCGTAAGTGTAAAAGGGACCTAAAACTGTCCTGCTGTTTGCTGGTTTTACACTGCGGTATCGTCTGCAATCTCTTAATTCTTAAGAAGCATGACAATTTTGCAATAGCGAAAACAGGGACATAAATTGCAAACATAAAGTATGGCGCTCACACATTACACGTTAAATCACCACAATAACAAACCAACAAACATATGAATATGAATGGTTATGATTAAAGTCCATCAACAAACAATCATGAAAATGGTGAACATATATCAAATTACTAAATTGATAGCAAATCAATAAATAAATAAATAATTAAAATAAAAGTCCAATGTGACTGTAGCCCAATGCCAAAAAAGTGCTTCAGTATGGGGATATCCTAAACCCTATCCTAGACTTTTTAGATTGATCAATCCTAGTCTACTGACAGCCTCTCATTTCTTGAGACCTTAAAATGCCAGGACATTACAAATACACCCCAAATGACCCTTTTTTTTTTTGGAAGTAGACATTCCATGTATTTAATAAGAGGCATTGCAAGTTTGTGGGATGGGTGATTGGGGATTTTTGTTTTCTACGCTGTTATTGCATTTAACACAATCATTTAAACAATAGTTGTAACTGTCATGAATGGCTTTCACTAATGACAGCTTGCTTACAATTGTGATGCTGTGATTGGCTACAGCTAATCACATGTTACAAGGTGCAAGGTACCATGTGATAGCTGTAGGCAAATCACAGCATCACAATAGTAAGCAAACTGTCATGAATGGAAGGCATTTATGACAGTTTTGCTTACATGTAATCATGTGATTACTATGATTGGCCATAGCCAGGATCTACTGTCATGGGCATGCACTGCTGCATGCCCCAGGGGGCATGCCGGTGCATATGTGCTGAGCGACTTACCAGTACAGTGCTTAGCCTGGAGATTCTGCCCGCAGTAAAAGTACTGTGGGCGGGCAGCAAGTGGTTAAGGCATCTCCCAAACATGTTATTTAAAGGATTTTTATATTTCATTGTTGTCCTTGAAGCTGGGTGAAAAGACCATCTTTGCATTGGTACATGTTACCCCATAGCAGTGTTCATCTTCCCGTGCATTTTGAGTAAAGTTTGCCCTTAAGAGCTAAAAATGGCCAACATTTAACAAGATTTATCCCCCATAGACCTCAATGGGGTTGATCTCTAAGTTCAGGTTTTTCCAATTTCAAACAAAATTTACTGAACCCTTGGCCGATTAAATCCAGGTAGATTCTCCCATCACTATTTAGTGCTTAGGCCAGACTTCAAGCTATGAATAAAAGAAGTGTTCATAAGAATACTGCTGCCATCTTTATTGATTGATATCAGAGACAATATTAAACCAGAGAATTATATCTTCTGGCCAACCTGGATTATTGGAAGATGAGGTCCAATATTACCTCATCTGCTTGAAAATTTGTTTGTGTGTTGGAGGTTTACTATCTAAGCTCTACTGGGATGCAGGGGTGAGGAGTGTTAGGAAGTTCATGAATACAAAACCTTACCGGTCCATCTACCACTGATAAACGTCCTCATCTTTAATGATTATAGTAACAGAGGTTATTGAATGGTCCTGTTTGAACCAACTGACGTTTTTAGTGGTCACTACAATTTAAAGGGTCAGTACAACCAGAATGTATACTTTAGCAATTTCTAAATATTGTCACATTATCCACTGGTCACCTTTATATCTCAGAGTTTCCTTCAGATTGATGTCTGTACTTGTATTTCAAGTCCCATCCACTCTCAGCGGGTCCTAAAGAAAGTGTTATTTCTACTGTTTGATTTTTGATTTATGTTACATTGCAAGGAGAATGAGACTCCTAATAGTCACAGGACTCCATAACAGAAGGGGTCAAATGAGACATTCTAAAAGTAAAATCTCACCAATGGAATAGCTATAGAAGTCAACATCCTTTAACCACTTGCCGACCGCCGCACGCCTATTTACGTCGGCAGTCAGCCCCTCACAGGCAAAGCGACGTAGGGCTACGTCGCTAGCCTGTAAGGGTTTTGGGAGCGAGTGCACGCCGCCGGAGGCGCACTACCGCGCGGTCACAGACCCCCCCACGCGCGTGTGCCCGGCGGACCCGATGTCCGCCGGGCACTCGTGATCTTCCATTACGCCAGAAGAAAGGCAGGCGGCTAATGTAAACAAAGCCGCATGTCATTCTTCCCTGTGTAAGAAAGGAGATCAGATGGTTCTACTATGTAGGACCTGAGGACCGTTGATCTCTGTTCTTACACATGTAGCCACAGCCAATCACAGTTAGAAACATGCCCCTAGGGACACATTTAACCCCTCCCTCTCCAATAAAGTTAACCCCTTCACTGCCAGTGTCATTTTTACAGTAACAGTGCATATGTATAGCACTGATTACTGCAGTAATGTCACTGGTAACCCCAAAAGTGTCAAAAATGTCAGTCAAGGGTCCGATCTGTCCGCCTCAATGTCGCAGTCCCGCAAAAAAAATCGCAGATCGCCGCCATTACGCTTTAAAAAAAAAACAACAAAAATGACAAAAATCTTTCCCTTTGATAGTAAACGCAATAACTTTTGTGCAAACCAATCAAAATACGCTTTTTGCGATTTGTTTTTACCAAACATATGGTAAAAAAAAAAATTGGCCTAAAGTGTTAAAAAATTTTGATTTTTACATTTTTTGGGGGGGAATTTCATATAAAAAAAATGTGAAAAATATTGTTATTTTTGCAAAATTGTCGCTCTTTTTTTGTTTATAGCGCATGATCAAAAAATCGCACAGGTGATCAAATACCACCAAAAGAAAGCTCTATTTATGGGGAAAAAAAGGACGTCAAATTCATTTAGGTACAGCATTGCACGGCCGCGCAATTGTCCGTTAAAGTCACGCAATGCCGAATAGCAAAATAGGCCCTGGTCAGGAAGGGGGTAAAATCTTCCGGGGCTTAAGTGGTTAAATAAGTATTTGTCGCAGTTAATGGTTAAGGCAGAGAAGTAGACATATCAGATCCAGACGGGTCCCTGGAATGCATCCCCAAAATAAAATCTAACGTGACACCTATTACTGCATGGACATTGTGAGAGGAAGTAAAGCATTCCAGGATGTCCTATGTGAAGAAAAAGATGAATGAACCAGCCAGGTTTAAACCTGGCAGGATAAAATGATAAAACTTTCATGGCCAAGTTTACCTTTTCTAGAAAATAGTTTATACAGTCATGGAGCCCCAGTAGCTACAAAAATGTGAAACTTTGTAAACTTGTAATTATTTTAATGTCATACATGTCAGCCCCCTGGAAGCCTTGCCAGAAAACTCTCAGTTAGCAATCCCTATGTCCTGTATTGTTGCTAGGACATGACGACTACTGTTTTTGTTCCTATAATGCTCTGAGGGAGTGTCTAACAGTTTTCAAGTCCTAGCGACATGGCGGGCTTCCTTGAGCGCCCAAATAGCTTACAGGTTTGACATTCAAAGAATTGAACATTATACAAACCTGCAATGTTTTAATATTTACTAGGGTCCTTTGACTATTTTCCATTAAAGGTTAACCTAGTCTTTCAGTCAGTATTAGTGTAGGAGCAGGGAAATGAAGAAAGGATTGAAAAGAGGAATGAAAAAGAAAGAACAGCATCCCCACCAAGCCACCTTAGAAACATTTAAGTGGCTACAAGGAAAGTGTCTAAGCTCTGTGACACCTTGGGAGCCACAGTAGAATATCCAAGGTTGCCTAATTTTCTGTAATTTATGATTGCCATTCGTTTTTTGCTCACTATTAAGCCCATGATTCTGTTTTTATCTTTGGAGAATTGGAAAGTAGATGTCCTTCATGACCTCACTATAGTTTATTGAATTGTATTTTTAGGTGTGTTGAATAATGTTTTGGTGTGCTTTAGTGTGTTAGGCTGGCCATACACTATACAATTTTCTTGTTCAACTTTCCTTTAGATTTACCAAAACCATGTAATATAGGGTCAAACCTAAACACTTTTAATTTGTATGCAGTCAGGCAGGCCCTTGCACTACATAGTTTAAGGTAAATCTAAAGGAAATGGAATAAGAAAATTGTATAGTGTATGGCCAGCCTTAGATTGCATTTTCATGTGTTTTAACAACGTAAAACGAATTTGCATTTAAATGTATAATAAAACATTAGCAACATTTTTTAGTACAACTAGGACCTACAAACGTGAATGATAATTTATGTGTAAAGTGTCACTCTGGTATAGACTGCTACAAATTTTTTATGTGTAGCATATCTGCTTAGAAGGAATAACCATGTAATACATTGTTTGATTGCATTTCACCTTGAACAGTGGTAGATTTACAGGGATTGCAAGAATGTAGCCACACCTAAACCTAAGCAACAAGTCCTATAGCTAACTACTGAAGTAGGATTTATATGTATTTTATGGGAATACTCCACACTTGGAGCCAAACTGGAGCTGTGAGGCAATAATGGTTACCAACTGCCGTGGACTGAAAAAATAGCAAATAGAATTAACTCCTGCTTACAGAAATGCAAATAAATAAATGAAGTGTGTGGGTCTATCTAAACATGGCATACAATTTAAATCCAATGAAACAGGTCCTCACAGAATATAGTTGTTGGTAATTCTAAAGATGATTGTGCAATCAGATTGTAGTGTGGGGTAAAATTTACAGTGAACCACAGTGTGAATGATGGGCTGTTCTCAGGGTTCAATTAACCACTTAAGCCCCGGAAGATTTTACCCCCTTTCTGACCAGGGGGTATTTTGCGATTCGGCACTGCGTGACTTTAACGGACAATTGCGTGGTCGTGCGACGCTGTACCTAAACAAATTTGACGTCCTTTTTTTCCCACAAACAGAGCTTTCTTTTGGTGCTATTTGATCACCTGTGCGATTTTTTGATCATGCGCTATAAATGATTTATTATTTAATATATGAATTATATGAAATTCCCCCCAAAAAAATGTAAAAAACAAATTTTTTAAACATTTTTGGCCAATTTGTTTATTGCTACCTATGTTTGGTAAAAAAAAAATCACAATAAGCGTGTTTTGATTGGTTTGCGCAAAAGTTATTGCATTTACTAACTAAGGGAAAGATTTTTGTAATTTTTGGTGTTTTTTTTTTTAACGAGTAATGGTGGCGATCTGCGATTTTTTTTGCGGGACTGCGACATTGCGGCGGACAGATTGGATGTTTGACTGACATTTTTGACACTTTTGGGGGTACCAGTGACATTACTACAGTAATCAGTGCTATACATATGCACTGTTATTGTAAAAATGACACTGGCAGGGAAGGGGTTAACTTTATTAGAGATGCAGTGACTATGTGTGTCCCTAGGGGCTTGCTTCTTACTGTGCAGAGATGTGGCTGTGTGTGTAACAGCACAGATCAACGGTCCTACATAGCAGGACCGTTAGATCAGTGCTTTTACACAGGGGAGAATGACATTAGTTTAAACTTTACATTAGCCGCCTGCCTTTCTCCCTTCACAGTGGACGATCGCGAGTGACCGGCGGACATCGGAGGTGTCCGTGAACGAGGCGGGCGCGCGCCTCCGGCGGTGCGCGGTCGCCCACTATTGGCTCCCAGACTAGTGACGTACCGGTACGTCACTTTGCCTGGCCGGGGCTGACCGCCACAGTATATGTACTTGCGGCGGTCGGCAACCGGTTAAAATTTAAGGGAAGTATGCTATGGGGGAATTTACTAAAACCAGAGCACGCAGAATCTGGTGTAGCTGTGAATAATAATAATAACCAATCAGCTTCAAGTGTTTTATTAAAAGTAATTCAAAATCAAAGCTTAAAGCGGAACTTCATCCAAATAGGGAAGCTCCGCTTTCCCACCTCCTACGAACCCCCCCCCCCTCTTTAATTTTGTGCATTTTTTTTTTTTGGAAGGTGGTGCAGATAGTTTTGAAAGGTATCCACTTTCACAAGCTTATTCAGATTTGAATGCCAGGATCAGTCGTGGATCAAATGCGTTACTACACCCTATTGAATTCAAGGAACCTTGGCTCTAATATGTTAAAGTGACTGTTACTAAAGGCTATAGCTCGCTCTATGAATAATGGGTAAGTTCTGCCCATATGGGTGACCAAGCTTACATTACCTCTTGCATTTTGAGTTGGGCTTCATATAATTCTAAGTCGTTCTCTCCATTTTAGTTTCATTATCTCTGCCTTTACCATTCCATGCACTTTAATACAACTGATTATTACCCTTGAGTTGAACCAATTGTGCACTCGTATGAATTTAGCCTACTAGGTAAGACGTCTTGCTCATAGATTTTTCTCACTTTATTTTCTGTTGACCCCATTCAAAATAATTACTGTATTTTTTCTTTTCTAAAAAAATGCAGCGTAGGCTCATGAGTTTAGTGTTTTTTTTTCCTTCGTTCTATTCATATATAGTTATCCTGATTGATTCTTGTATTTAGGGATTTTCCTCCCATGGACCGGCAGGCTAATTTAGGTCCATAGAGCTCCTCCCTCTGATTACCCTGTTTGCTCTAGTGCAGTAGGGTAAGTAAGCATTCATTCACTATGAAATGAATTGTTCTTATAATCTCATACACAAGGAATGTTCCTGAACCTTGTATGGAAATGTTACCCTGTATGGATATCTGCTATGGATGGGTTATATGAATAAATAACATGTTATGTGTATTTGACCATGCACCAATCTTTAATAAAGTTATAGTTTTCTCATGTTTGTATTCTTCTCTCTTCATAGATTTGTTTTTTATTGTCTTATGGGTAGACTTTTTGAATATATTAAAGACGATTGGCCCCGAAGAAGCTGATGATTCGCGAAACGCGTTGACCCTCATATAAATATCTAAACTTACCCTTTGTGTTGTAATGTACTCTGCAATTATTAAGAGATGCTGCTTTTATATTGTATAAAATAAAAGATGAATTTTTTACTACTATTTGTACTGTATTTACTGATGTGACAAGAGAAGTATATTTAAATTCCCATACACAATATTCTTCCTTTCTCCTTTTACGTACTATTTAGGGATGATACTTCTTTGTCACAATAATTAGTTCAAAACATACTTCATTCCACATATCTCTCCAATTCACACGTACATTTAAAGAGATGTCTGATGGAATTATTTTTTAAGACCTGATCTAAGATATGATTCTGTCTACCCTATGCGGTGCAGTCTTTAGACCATTGTTGACAGGCTTAAAGTGATTGAAAGTCTAGTTTTTTTTTTTAATAACAAATATGTTATACTTACCTGCTCTGTGCAGTGGTTTTGCACAAACTGGCCCGGATCCTCCTCTTCTTGGGTCCCTTTTCGCTATTCCTAGCCCATCTCTCCTGTTGAGTGACCCCAAAGCAAGCAGTTTGCTAACGGGGCACCCGAGCCGAGCTGCAGCTCTGTGTGTCCTTTCAGACACGGAGCTGCTGTTTGGTCCCGCCCCTCTCTCTCTCCTGATTGGCTGACTGATTTTGATTGACAGCCGCAGAACCCAATGGCGCCACGGCTGTGTCTCAGCCAATCAGGAGAGAAAGTCCCAGACGGCCGAGGGAATCGTGGACATCGCTAGACAGAGAAGGGGCTTAGGTAAATATTAGGGGGTGCTGGGGAGGCTGCTTCACACAGAAAGCTTTTTATTTTAATGCATAGACTGTATTAGGATAAAAAACATTCCTGACTTTACAACTCCTTTAAAGTCATCACTGCAGCGTTGTCACTGGCCATGGCCTGTAATGACAGCTTTTAAACCCTGGGGGGAAGAAAGGAAAGAGGCAATATGTTTGTTCACAAAGATTCCACAGTGTAATGTGAGTGTCTCTTAACAGGCCATGGAAGTGTAGATGGTACACTCTGGGAAGTAAGGGGGCAGATTTGGAGAACAATTAGCAATATGCATATATGTGTCACAGGTCTGGGGATCCTAAGGTAGGCTTTACATAAATTGAAGGTTTGTACAGGTACTTTATGGACAGCATGAAAATCTTATTTTGTTCAGTAGGATAGGATTTCTCAAGCTCACCTCCACATCTCTACCTTGTCCTGTAGTTACATGGGGTTAGTGGGAGGACACAGGAGATGGACACTCCTGGAAGTGTCAGTTTCAGAAGAAACTTCAGCCAGAATTTCTCTGCATCAGTGAGATTATCAATGATGGAAACAGCAACTGAGGTCAGTATTAACTGCTTTCTTTAAAGACAGTCTTTAAAGGCTTATTTAAAGAGGTTGTAAACCCTCTTGTATAACTTTTACCTATAGGTAAGCCTATATTAAGGCTTACCTATAGGTGCTATAAATATCTCCCAAACTTGCACCGTTTAGGAGATATTTACAGCGCAAACTGCCGATGACGTCATCGGCGCAGGCGCTCTGAGGGAAGGGCCACCCGTGCCGTTCCTTCAGAGCTCAGTGCCGTGAACGGCGGCTCCCGCGCGCATGCGCGGGAGTGATGTAATCGCGCCTCCGGCCAATCAGATGGCCGGAGGACGCGAACCCGGAAGCGGGACGGCAGGACATGTCGCCGTCCTGTAGCTGAGGTGGCGGCACGGCGGGGGCTTCGTTTTAAGGTAAGTACTACATAATGAGCTAGTATGCGATGCATACTAGCTCATTATGCCTTTCTCTTTACAGGGCTTTTTTTTTCTCGGATTTTTTTTTGGACTTTACTTCCTCTTTAAAGTGGAGATCTAGCCTAAAAACAAAATTTTGCCATCTGCTTGCTCTAAATTACCTGAAAAAGAATTGAATAATTAAAAATGTTTTTTTGATTCACTTACCTTGTCTTTAAAGAAAATATACTTACTTTCCTTCCTCTTCCTGTGGACACCGCCGCCATCACTTCCTGCTTACATTGACTCCTGGGAGCCGAGCGGCATCGCTCCCAGGAGTCAATGCGCCTACACTGGCGCTGCTCGACACTTCTGGTGCAGGCGCGTCATTCCCTGCTAAACAGCTTCTGGAAATGCCCAGAAGCTGTGCAGGGATGACGCGCCTGCCCCGGAAGTGACGAGCAGGGCCGGTGCAGGGCATTCTGGGACTCCGAAGTCACCGAAGAGGACACCAAAGAGGATGCTCTGGCTTCAACTGCCCACACCTGAGATGGCAGTGCTGGACAAGACATTTTCAAGGTAAGTATTTCTTCTAAAAGGTAAGTGAAACAGGGGACAGTTCAGAGGCTATTGTTGCTTAAATGCACTAGCCCTGACTGTCCTGGGGGTATTTTTATCTAAATTTTTTTTTGCAGGCTGGAACTCTGCTTTAAGCTGACCATACACAGAACAAATTTCCTAATGAACTGGCTGAAATTCGAGCCATGGGTGACCCAATTGGCACCCTCTTTCCTGACATCCATCAAAATGAAAATAGAAGAAGCCGGCTAGAAAACTGTCAGCCGGCTGTAAGATGCCAATAGTTACCTCCAGAGATTCATCCATCCCTGCTGTTTAGCTTGAATGGAGGTATCTACTGTATTAGAAATCTTCTGTTTAGCTGTTATGGTGGCCATAAATGCTTCAAATTAATGATTTTTTTTCCGGTCGATATCTGTCTCCATAGGAATTTTTGATATTTAGACGACAACCCATTTGGCTGATATGACACAAAAGGGTAAATAGATTTTGAGCAATAGTTAAAGTGGTTTTAAAGGCTGAAGTTTTTTTTTTACCTTTTTTACCTATGCATGAAGGTAAAAAAACATTCAATGTGCAACTTCCCTCTCAGCCCCCCCCTTCCCCCTTATACTCACCTGACCCCTATCCTGATCCAGCGACGTGCATGAGAGCAGAAACTCTCCTGGGTCCCTGCTTCCTCATTGGCTGAGAAAAGAAGTGGGAGCCATTGGCTCCCGCTGCTGTCAATCACACCCAGTCAGAATGGAGTGAGGTGGAGGGCGGGGCCTAGACACGCTGTGTGTGTACGCACAAGTGCCCCCAGAGCAAACAGCTTGCTATGGGGGCATTTAGCAGGGGGGAGATGACATGTTGGAAACAGAGGTGTGATCAATAATGTATAATTAAGGGCTCTTTCACACGGGCGGTCCGATCAGATCCGCCTGTCAGTTTTAATCTACTTCCTTGTGTGTGGCATATCAAATGTGTTTTCAACTATAGAACAAGTTTTCATATCAAAAGAGATCCATCAAAAAAGGAATTGAATGAAGCTTGTATGTTCACCATTAAACGGATGTACATGTGTCACTTTGCTTGATACCCATTAATTGGCTTTACATCCCACATTTGTGAAGAATCATGTACTGTATGTGCAACCCGATCTAATGTTGTAACACTCAATAAAACCTTACTGAAGAAAAAAATAAAAAAAATGAAATGAGAATCTATTAAAGTAGAGGTAAAAGCAAAATATTTTTTTCCATTTGGATAAAGTAAAGGAGGGTTTATTTGTTGCCATCTGTGTCCCATTTGGGAGATTTGTGTTCACTAATTGTCCCATAGCCAAAACAGGAAGTGAGGGGAAATCCAACCAAAGTAACCAAAACGAATGTCCATATTGGAAGATTACCCTTTTATTCCTGTTCTTTTATTCCATCAAGACACAACAAAGAAGGATGTGCTGTATATTCCTAAACAGAGTAAAAATCTCATAGATGTAAACAGGCACCATGGCAAAAGATGGGATTCCTCTTGTTTTACAACATATGAAAATTCGCCGAGATGTGAAAGGGGACATAAAGATGAGATCATTCTGTGCCAGCGCTACCGCCTACACATTCCTGATGTTTACATGTTGGCAGTGGTGGCGGAGAGGGGTTCATTTAACTTCATCAGTCTCAGTCCTGGTGAAACCTTCTGCTTTATGGTCCAATGCCTGTGAGGTCCCTGGCATCTACTCTCCAGCTTCTTCCGGGTGCCAGTCTTTGGCCATATTGATTGGCTGATGCAGGATGATGTCACTCCCACACATGCGTAGTAGTGGAGTCATCCCAGAACACAGGATCTGTGCATGAATGTAAACTGAGCAGCACATGCGCAGCTCAGTGTACATTCTAAGGAAGACTGTGAGCAGCCAGGTATGTTAACCACTTCTGGACCGGAAGATTTCCCCCCTTAATGACCAGGCCATTTTTTGCGATTTGGCGGACAATTGCACGGTCGTGCGATGCTGTACCTAAACAAAATGGACGTCCCTTTTTCCCTACAAATAGAGATTTCTTTTGGTGGTATTTGATCACCTGTGCGATTTTTATTTTTTGCGCTATACACAAAAAAATAGCGACAATTCTGAAAAAAAAAAACTATATTTTTTACATCCTGCTATATAACAATCACAAAAAAAAGGAAAACCAAATTTTTTCATCCTATTAGCCCTATTTGTATTTTTCTACATATATTTGGTAAATAAAATCACAATAAGCGTATTTAGATTGGTTTGCGCAAAAGTTATCGCGTCTACAAACTAGGGGAAAGATTTATGTAATTTTTATTTTTTTACTAGTAATGGCGGCGATCTGCGATTTTTAGCGGGACTGCGACATTGCGGCGGACAGATTGGACCCCTAACTGACATTTTTTACACTTTTGGGGGGACCAGTGACATTACTACAGTAACCAGTGCTAAAAATATGCACTGTTACTATAATAATGACACTGGCAGGGAAGGGGTTAACACAGTGGTGATCAAAGGGTTAAATGTGAGCCTAGGGGAGTGTTTTCGAACTGTATGGGGGAAAGACTTGTGAAATGACCACAGAGACCAGTAATCCTATAAAGAAGGATAACAGGCGCTCTGTGATCATTTTAGAGAGAACAACGGTCTGCTGCGTTTACAACAGCTGACCGTTGCTCTCTTTCAGTGGGGAGCGATCGCAGGTGCCCAGCGGCAATCACGGCCGCCGGCCCCATGGATCAGCATCCTCGCTGCCTAGTGGGGCTCGCCCCCAGCACTGCTCCTTACCCATACGCTCCGTAGCCATACGTCGATTTGTGCAGCCGAGCCAGCCTGCCGCAGTATATCTTGTGGTCGGCAAGTGATTAATCTAATTGTAGAAGAGACATTGTATGTCTATTCTGCAATAAAGTTTATTTATTTTAGACTTTAATTCCACTTTTAGACCTCATGCACACTGGGCTTAAAAACCGCCACTTTTTACAGGCGTTTCAATTGTTTTTCTTTTTTCCACTCTGTAAATGCTCCTGTATGTCAGCCTATGTGGCCATGCACACATAGGTGTTTACAGACGGATTAGAAGAGGAACGCTAGATGTGTTAATGCATTCTAAAGGCCAGAATAAATTAATATTCTAGCCAATAGAATGCATAAATGCACGCAGCTTTTACTGCAGTTTTTAAGCAGCCATTTTGCTGCGAGAAGAAAAGGTGTTCAGAGGAGCTGAGCAAATGCTCAGTGTGCATGAGGCCTAACTGGGTCTTTACCTCCAGGGAAGGGTGGGAAGGACTGCCTAATCATGTTACCACTGTGATTAACTGTCAAATGTTTTCAGTCTTGTTTTTTGCTGCAATCGTACCGCGATTTGTAGCTCGACAATCGAGGCAAAATGGCCCTACGTTTGGGGTGCCATTAAGAAATTATGGCATTGCAAAAGCATTCCAGGTTTTGCCGCGATTCTGCAATCGCAAGCAAAATCGTGGCAATTCTACCCAAGATCTGGATTGATCAGGTGTGAACAGAGCCTTACAGTAAAGGAAGCTTCTTCTGTTTAATCTGCAACTACCATGGTCCTGCACATGTGATCAGTTATGACACCAGCCATTTGATGGTTTGAAGGTTTGGATGAGGACACAAGCAAATGTGACAGTTTGCGATCCAAGAATGTAACTGTTTTTTTAAACCGTTAAATCAATGGGTTTAGCTCTGCTTTATGATTTACTGCTGTTCAGGGGCTCTGGGCTTCAGCAAAATGGCGGCCACCAGCAAGAAGAAACAGGAGCAATGCTGGAGGCAATTTACAGCACACGCTCATTTTGGTGGTGTCCTGTCAGAATATCGCTACTCATCAGCAAATGTACAGAAGTGACGTTCACAGCAAAAAAAATGCTTACTGTGGATGCGCCATGCATTCCAAGGTGGCCGCAATGCGTTCCAACGCGTTTCCTAATGTGAAAGAACACGAAGGCATCGGCGGACATCTTACACCCAGCCAAGTCTTCAATTTCACCCTTTTTTTTAGCAGTAAACTCACCTTATATCCTGAAATACAAGATTCATTTTTCATTATTAAAGTATTATTACTATTATAGTAAATACAGCGACAAGCATGCAGGCAGAAGGTGGTGAGGGCCATCTTGGTACACCCCGCACTGCTCCCTGCAAAACTGATTATATAGTGAAATATTTCACTCGGTCGTAGTGAAATAGTCCATTTTAGTATATAAGGTGAGTTTACTGCTAAAATAAATGTGAAATTGAAGACTTGGCTGGGTGTAAGAAGATGTCCGCCGCTGCCTTCGTGTTCTGTCCGATTAGGAAACCTATTGGAACACATAGCGGCCATGTTGGAATGCATAGAGCATGCGCAGTAAGCAATTTTCTTCGCAACATCACTTCTGTTGCATTTTCTGATGGGTAGCGGTATTCTGATAGAACACTGGCAGAAATATTAATGTGGAATGTATGTTCCTTGCTAAAGAACATTATTTTTTATCAAGTTCTTATGGTTAAAGATTCACTTTAAAGCGGAGTTCCACCCATTTTTTATTGTTGCAACATATGGTAAAAGCATTTCGAATGCTTTTACAAATGGCAACTTTTTTTTTTTGCAAGTAAATACCTTTTTTTTTCTTTTTTTCGGCAGCACTGCTGGCTGCAGCCGCCTAGGCGATTACGTCACTAAGCTATTCGCAATAGCTCCTGGGATAGCAGCGTCATGTATCCCAGGAGTCCTTGTAAATCGCCTAGTGAGGAAATCTCGCATTATTTCCAGACCGTTGCTATGGCAATGTGTCAGGAGGGAGGAGCGCCACGGGGTGGCAATACTGCGTAGGCGCGAGATCGGGAGGTGCATGCTGGGAGGCCAGTTGCACCGAATCCCAGAAATAGATACAAGAGAGCTTCACATGCCAACAGTGGACATGGACCCTGCCAGCTTTTGAGATCCAGGAAGTTTTACTTTATTTAAACATCTATTTAAAGAACTACACAATAGGTACTATCTAAATGTTGCGAATAAAGTGGACCAAGTTAAAGCGGAGTATTAAAGAAAAAAAATTGACTCGGGGGAATGGAACTCCGCTTTAACAATCAGATTATCGTAAGATCGCTTTGAAAGTGGTATTTTTCGTATGATTTTCTGATCGTGTGTGTGGGCCTTTTGGTGGAGTCATCCTCTTTATTTGTCCTGTTTACCAATATCACAAGTGAAAGTGAACAATATCCTACAATTTGGATTGGCATTGGGACAGGATTAGAGGGGAAATCTTCCAATTGGGGACACTAGTGCTAGGGACCAGAGCCAGTGTTGTAAAATTTTGTCGGACCCGTGAAAAAAATCGGACCTCGTCACTTCCGGTGACAGAGCATCACAAAACAGCTGATGGGAGTCGTCCGTGCGCATGCGCAGAAGACATTTTTCGAGGTTTGGCAAAATTATAACAGAGAGCGGACAGCTGACTGAGAGGAGGCGGGGCTGAGGTGCGACGGAGGACACCGCCGCGTCATCGAGACATTACAGGGACGGAGGCACATATGCAGAGCTGACTAGAGGAGGCGGGATGGAGGTGCGGCCGTGTAATATATGCAGGGCTTAAGCGACTCCTTCTGTTTTATTATCTTTAGTAATTATCGTATTATTTATCCTTAGGATTTCATTACATTTAGTATTTCTTATTTTGTATTATAGAAATACTAAATGTTATGAAATCCTAAGGATAAATAATACGATAATTACTAAAGATAATAAAACAGAAGGAGTCGCTAAAGTCCTGCATTTATTACACGGCCGCACCTCCGTCCCGCCTCCTCTATTCAGCTCTGCGGATGACGCGGCGGTGTCTTCCGTCCCACCTCAGCCCCGCCTCCTCTCAGTCAACTGCCCGCTATGTGTTATAATTTTACCAAACCAAGATAATGTCTTGTGCGCATGCGCACTTGAGACTCCCATTAGCTGTTTCATAACGTAGGGCCACCGGAAGTGACGAGGTCCGATTTTTTTCATGGGTCAGAGAAAATTTTAGAACACCGGGACGAAGTCACCTAGAGCCCAGGGCGTACATGCCAAATTGCGCCCCCCCCCCCCCCTGTAAAAAATAAATAAATAAAAATAAATTAGCAGTATATGTCACCAAAAACACCCCCCCCCCCAAAAAAGAAATTGAACACTAATCTAAATGCTCACCACCTAAGCATAAATTCCCGCTCCTCCCAGTTCAAATCTGCCCCCTGCTGAAATCCCACCTCCCAGCACAAATCTTTGTCCCCTCACCAGCTCAAATCCTCTCCCCATATGCTCCCAGCACAAATCCCCCCCTCCCAAAAAAACTATTTTCCCCTCCTAGCACATGTCCTCAACCTCTTAAATGTCCCCTCCAAGCCCAAATCCTCTCCCCCACCCCCAGCACAAGTCCCCTCCCCCACTCCCAGCACAAATCCCCCTAAAAGATATTTCCCCTCTACTGTTTTAATTTTATAGCACAACCCCCCGCCCCCAAATTCCCCCTCCTAACACAAATCCCCCCAAATCCCCACTCCTAGCACACCTCCCAAAATTTGCCCTCCTAGAACAATTCATACTCCCCCAAATTCTCCTTCTCAACACAAATCCCCCCCCCCGTATTTTTGTGGTGCCCCCCTACCTCACATAATACCACGGTGCCCAGGGCAGCCATCCCTCCTTCCCACCCCTGCCAGTGACACACAAGGATTCCCTCACTTTGGAAGGCTTTCTTTTCACTTCCTGTTTGGCTATGGGGCAGGAAGTGAAGGGAAATCTCCCCAATGGGACACAGATGACAAATAAAAACCCGATAGGGATTATAACCCTCCCTTACTCTATCCAAAATGAGAAGAAAAAAATAAGTTTTGCCTTTAGACCACTTTGAAATGTGCGGTAGATGGTCAGTGAGAGGATAAAGGAGGGTTTACAGTGTAAAATACGATCCATTTGGAGGGTGCAGGCCATTTTAGTCATCTATAAGACAGGGGGCAGTGTGAGGGGTCATAGAGGACAATACAGGGGTATGCAGGCCATTTTAGTCAGGATAGGACAGGGGACAGTGTGGAGGGTCATAGAGGACAATACAGGGGTATGTACAGCCTGTGTGAGAGAATTGTGCTCACACACTGGGAAGAGTTCATTGCTCCCATCCAGGACAAGTGAAAGTTAGCGGTCAGAGAGACAATAGACTGTAGAGAGAGAAGGAGTCGGCCTGTATATATCGGTGTTGTTATTGTTATCCCCCCTCCTGCCCCTCCTCCTCAGTCCCGGAGGACACTTCTCCTCCCCCTTCTGCTTCCCACGTGCTAGCTCCCCTCTGGGCTCTGGCACGGAGACGGTTAATGTGACGGCGGAAGCATCCTGTGCGGAGCCGCGTCACTTGAGTGTCACATCCCGAGCGGTCGCGCGTATCCCTCCTCCTCCACCTCCGCCGCCGCTACGGCTCTAAAGAAAGACCCCGGGCGAGCAAAGAGCCTTACGGAATCCTCGTCCCGGATACACCGACACAGGCCCCGCCCTCGTCGCCGCCTCCCCCCGCTTCCGGAGCCGTCCTGTTCCTCTGTGTGAGTGCCGGGGAGGGGGGGGAAAGGATCCTGAGGCCTGAGCGTTTCCCATCGGCCAGAGCCCGGCTCGTCGGGACTATTTTTCCTCCGGGCCAGAGCGGAGGGGGGAGGAAGATGGCGCCCGAGTGCTGAGAGAAGGGACGGAGCGGCCTGCTAGCCTGGGAAGGGGGAAGAAGAAGAAGGACAGGAAGCGGCGACATTGGAGACGGACGGAGGAGTGGGCCGGCTGAGCCGGGGCATGGAGTGAATCGGGCCGCGGGAGGCCGGAGCTGCACACCGGGTGCCGGGAAGAGACGAGAGAAGGAGGGCCCGAGCTGCGTGTGCTGACCGGGGGAGATGGGGCTGTGCCTGGCCCGGCCGCTGTAGAGGTGAGAGAGGCGGGCTGGGGTGGGACGGGAAAGATGGTGGATGTGATGGCCGGAGAGAGTGTGTGCCCGGTGGGTGCGGTGTGTCCCGCCTTTGTGTGTCCCCCCCCAACCCCATATTATGGGGGAACTTTAATTCCTGCTAATGTAATTATGGGCCCTTTACACTTCTCTAGGGGCCCAGCTCACCTATGCCCTCTAAAATGGGGCACCTGTGCCAACCGTAGGATCTGCCGCTGAAACGCGTACTGACCGGGCTAGAGCGCACCTACCCATCACCTCATTGGACAGTCAAATTATTATTATTATTATTCAGGATCTATATAGTGCCAGCACCGTACAGAAAACGGCTTCATGATGACACTGCGCCATTGCTAAAAACGCGTACTGACCGAGCTAGAGCGCACCTACCCATCACCTCATTGGACAGTCTCCTTATAGTTTTATTATTATTCAGGATCTATATAGCGCCAGCACCATACAGAAAACGGCTTCATGACAACACTGCGCCATTGCTAAAAACACGTACTGACTGCGCTAGAGCGCACCTACCCATCACCTCATTGGACAGTCCCCTTATAGTATTATTATTATTTTTATTCAGAGTCTATATAGCAACAGCACCGTACAGAAAACGGCTTCATGACAACACTGCGCCATTGCTAAAAACGTGTACTGACCGCGCTAGAGCACACCTACCCATCACCTGATTGGACAGTCAAATTATTATTATTATTCAGAGTCTATATAGTGCCAGCACCGTACAGAAAACGGCTTCATGACAACACTGCGCCATTGCTAAAAACGCGTACTGACCGAGCTAGAGCGCACCTACCCATCACCTCATTGGACAGTCAAATTATTATTATTATTATTATTCAGGATCTATATAGTGCCAGCACCGTACAGAAAACGGCTTCATGACGACACTGCGCCATTGCTAAAAACGCGTACTGACCGAGCTAGAGCGCACCTACCCATCACCTCATTGGACAGTCAAATTATTATTATTATTATTATTCAGGATCTATATAGTGCCAGCACCGTACAGAAAACGGCTTCATGACGACACTGCGCCATTGCTAAAAACGCGTACTGACCGAGCTAGAGCGCACCTACCCATCACCTCATTGGACAGTCTCCTTATAGTTTTATTATTATTATTCAGGATCTATATAGTGCCAGCACCGTACAGAAAACGGCTTCATGACAACACTGCGCCATTGCTAAAAACGTGTACTGACTGCGCTAGAGCGCACCTACCCATCACCTCATTGGACAGTCTCCTTATTGTATTATTATTATTTTTATTCAGAGTCTATATAGCAACAGCACCGTACAGAAAACGGCTTCATGACAACACTGCGCCATTGCTAAAAACGTGTACTGACCGCGCTAGAGCGCACCTACCCATCACCTCATTGGACAGTCTCCTTATTGTATTATTATTATTTTTATTCAGAGTCTATATAGCAACAGCACCGTACAGAAAACGGCTTCATGACAACACTGCGCCATTGCTAAAAACGTGTACTGACCGCGCTAGAGCACACCTACCCATCACCTTATTGGACAGTCTCCTTATTGTATTATTATTATTATTATTCAGAGTCTATATAGTGCCAGCACCATACAGAAAATGGCTTCATGACAACACTGCGCCATTGCTAAAAACGCGTACTGACTGCGCTAGAGCGCACCTACCCATCACCTCATTGGACAGTCCCCTTATAGTATTATTATTATTCAGGATCTATATAGCGCCAGCACCATACAGAAAACGGCTTCATGACAACACTGCGCCATTGCTAAAAACGCGTACTGACCATGCTAAAAATGCGTACTGACCGGGCTAGAGCGTACCTACCCATCACCTCATTGGACAGTCTCCTTATAGTATTATTCAGAGTCTATATATCGCCAGCACCGTACAGAAAACGACTTCATGACGACACTGCACCATTGCTAAAAATGCGTACTGACCGGGCTAGAGCGCACCTACCCATCACCTCATTGGACAGTCCCCTTATAGTAGTATTATTATTATTATTATTATTATTATTCAGAGTCTATATAGCAACAGCACTGTACAGAAAACGGCTTCATGACAACACTGCACCATTGCTAAAAACGCGTACTGACCGTGCTAGAGCGCACCTACCCATCACCTCATTGGACAGTCCCCTTATAGTATTATTATTCAGAGTCTATATAGCGCCAGCACCGTACAGAAAATGGCTTCATGACAACACTGCGCCATTGCTAAAAACGCGTACTGACAGGGCTAGAGCGCACCTACCCATCACCTGATTGGACAGTCTCCTTATAGTATTATTATTCAGGATCTATATAGCGCCAGCACCGTACAGAAAATGGCTTCATAACACTGCGCCATTGCTAAAAACGCGTACTGACCATGCTAGAGCATACCTACCCATCACCTGATTGAACAGTCTCTTCAGGGCTGCTGTTAGAAATCGCGGGGCCCTGTACAGACTACCTGGCAGGGCCCCCCAAGAAAATATTAAAGATATATTTAGCTAAAATTACAACAAAATCACTATTATCAGACACAAATATAACATAACTCGCATAATTCCTGCTAAATCTAAAAAAAAAACTATGTTAAATAAAAAAGATGAGATGAGAAAAATATACAGGCTGGGCAGTTGGAGCTCAGTGATCAGAGAGACAGAGAGAGAGAGAAACAAAGTTACAATTTACAAATAAACTCCTGAGCAGAGATAAGTGCTGGGAGGGGGGCCCGCACAAGGGAGGGGGATTAGTGAGGGACGACTGTCTCTTTCTCAACAGATAAAAGCTGATAGCAGGGAGAGGGACAGATCAGATTCAGGTGCTGGAGGAAGATTTCTATAATTGTTGTCCATCACTAATCCCCCCCCTCTCTGTGTGGGCCCTCCTGTGTGCTCGGGCCCCCTACAAGAGGGCTGGTGGTCCCCCCCTATCAGCGGCCCTGAGTCTCTTTATAGTATTATTATTATTCAGGATCTATATAGTGCCAGCACCGTATAGAAAACGGCTTCATGACAACACTGCGCCATTGCTAAAAACGCGTACTGACCATGCTAGAGCGTACCTACCCATCACCTCATTGGACAGTCTCCTTATAGTATTATTCAGAGTCTATATATCGCCAGCACCGTACAGAAAACGACTTCATGACAACACTGCGCCATTGCTAAAAACACGTACTGACCATGCTAAAAATGCGATAAAAATGCGTACTGACCGGGCTAGAGCGCACCTACCCATCACCTGATTGGACAGTCTCCTTATAGTATTATTCAGGATCTATATAGCGCCAGCACCGTACAGAAAACGACTTCATGACAACACTGCGCCATTGCTAAAAACACGTACTGACCATGCTAAAAATGCGATAAAAATGCGTACTGACCGGGCTAGAGCGCACCTACCCATCACCTGATTGGACAGTCTCCTTATTGTATTATTCAGAATCTATTATATAGTGCCAGCACCGTACAGAAAACGGCTTCATGACGACACTGCACCATTGCAAAAAATGAGCTAAAAATGCGTAGTGACCGTGCTAGAGCGCACCTACCCATCACCTGATTGAACAGTCTCTTTATAGTATTATTATTATTATTCAGGATCTATATAGCGCCAGCACCGTACAGAAAACGGCTTCATGACAACACTGCGCCATTGCTAAAAATGCGCTAAAACGCGTAGGCACAGCGTTTCCAGTGCATTTTCCACCAGAGAAAAAAGGACATGCACCAAAAACGCAACTATGATGCATTTTCCTATTTTAAAAAAGGGAGGTCTGCCTTTTTTTATTTTTGGCCCAAAAATGTAGCATGCAGGACTTTTAAAAACACAATTGACTGGTTCGAAGAGTTCTATAGGATTTAATGGTCGTGCATTCTTCTTCCACTACGGCAAAAACAAAAAAACAACTGATCAGTGTGAAAGGGGCCGTTGGACGCCTTTCCTCCCTACAGGGAAAAAATGTCTGTAAGCGGAGTTCCACCTGAAAGTGAAAGCTCCACTTATCTGCTTCCCCAAACCCACGTTTGGCACCTTTCGGGGCAGAGCGGATACCTGTCAAACAGGTACCCGCTCCCACCTCCATGTAAGTTCGCTGTGGCGTCCTACGTCATTTACGGCTCCTCCTTCCCTCCGCTGCCTTCTGGGAGATGCCCACAGGTCCCAGAAGACAATAGGACCATTAAAGAGGAAGTAAACCCTGCACAAAAAAAATTTGAAAAAAAAAAACCTGTAAGACAAAGGCTTAATGAGCATACTGCATCGCATACTAGTTCATGATGAAATACCTTAGAACGAAGTTCCCGCAGTGCCGCCCGCACAGCAACTTTACGGCCGACATGTTCAACAGTCCTGGTTCGCTGCGGGAACCGCTGTTCACGGCCCAGGGCTCTGAAAGAACGGCAAGTTATAACTTAGTCACTTCCGGTTTCCCTTTGTAAGGATGCTGGCGCCTGCACCCAAAGCTGATAGACGGATCAGCTAGGGGTGCCGACATCGCGGGATACCAGGACAGGTACGTGTCCTTTATATTAGGTCAGCAGCTACAATATTTGTAGCTGCTGACTTATTGTTTCTTTAATACAGGCTGGAACTCTGCTTTAAACACTGTAAGCCTGGGTTCACACTACTGCAATGTCGGACATTGCATGTGATTCTCTACATGTTGCTGTGCAGATCACATGCGATGTCTGTACAATGGTATGGCTGAACTCGCATTGGATTCTAACAAAAAAGGTGCAGGAACCTTTTTTTTTTTTTCCCCTGAACTGGAATCGGATCACATGGGTGTTCACCCCCAGATGCGATCTGCGAACTGATCTGGGGGTGTCATTAACTTTGTATTGACACCCGCAGCGGTTCGTAGAGGGCAGTGTGACCTGCCTGCGGGGCAGATGCGATGCGGGCACTAGAATTGAGATGGTTCCTGCATTGCATATGTGTGAACCCAGGCTAAGACTCTTTTCACACGGACACCTCCATGAAGCGGGATCCGGTTGCTCAGCGGCGGTTTTCGCCACTGAGCAGGTGGATGACAGATCCATATCCGCTCGTCTATGCATGCGATGCTCTCATCTTTGGGGCAATTAGATGGGAACGCACCGCCTGTCTGCTTCCATCCGATGCCAGATGGATGGGGAATAGGCCCTCCTTTCCATCTGTTTTCGGCGGACGTGATCAGATTGGATGGAGACGGGTGTCGGGGGACATGATTGGATAGAGGCGGGTGTCAGGGGACATGTTCCCTGACATCTGAGGCTCAATAGAAGCGACTGGAGTGTCCGATCAGGTCCACCTGAAAAACGGATAGGCAGACCTGATCCCCTGTGGGGGGTGGAAGGGGGGTAAACATCTGGCTCAGATCGCCACGGTGCATCTGATCAGAAGTGGGAGCGGGTACCTGTCAAAACCATGTACTGTACCTGCTCCCCCCACCCTTTCCCCCTTTAAAAAAAAAGTGCAAATGTGGCAATGGGGGGATGCAAACAAGCAGAACTTCCCCATTTGAGCATTTTTTTTTCCTGCTTCTAGAAGCAAATAATGTTTTAGGGAATGATTTGCCGGCAGAGAAAAACACTGAAAAGCTCCATAACTGCTAAAAACTGGTACAAAAAAATGTTATTAGTCTTCACACCGGTGCAATTTATTATGCAATTTGACAGTTCAAAATTGCATGACAATTCGCACCACCGTTGCAACTCAGAAAAAGGTTCCTGCATGACTCTTTGCGTTTCATTGCAGCTTGCATGGACTTCTGTTAAATTACATTGCAAGAAGCAATGAAATCGGAGGTGCAAATCCCATTGATCTGCGGCTTTGCAATCACTGTAAAGCAGCGCATTTTCAAAGCCATGCTGGGGTGAACCAGGGCTCATAAGTGCTTTTCGGCATTTTTTTAGCTTGTTGGGTGCACGGAGCCTGCGTTTTTTCACAAGCATTTATGCACATGAGCTCCTTTGATGTTAATGCATTCTATTTAACTGAATATGAATTTAATTCTGGCGATTTACAATTATTAATATAATACAGGATTTGTATAGTGCCAACAGTTTGTGCAGCACTTTATAATCTAAAGGGTGACCATACAGTTACAATACCATAAAATACAAGCGGGTTAAACTGGTTGTAAAGGCTGAAGGCTTTTTCCTTTCATGCATTCTATGTATGAAAATAAAATATCTTCTGTGTGCTGCTCCCCCCACAGCCCCCCTTATACTTGCCTGAGCCCTTTCTGGATCCAGTGATGTGCACAGGAGCTTCAGCTGTCCTGGCTGAGACAGCAGGGGGAGCCATTGGGAGGCGGATCTGAGCCACTGCTTCATCTTATGGGTGCATAGAACAGGGCTTGAGAGTGCGCACTCGCCAGCAATCGGCTTGCCTTTGGAGGGGCACTGGTCAAAGGAGGAGCCAGGAGCGCAGGCGGGGGACCTGAGAAGAAGATTGGTGCTGCTCTGTGCAAAACCACTGCACAGAGCCAGGTAAGTATGACATGTTTGTTTAAAAAAACAAAACAAAAAAAAAACCTTTTAGAGCAGGTTCACATACAAACGACCCAACCTCGGAGCGGCATGCACGGACTTCATATCATTGAAGTCAATGCAGGTCGCTCCAGGTCGCCCCAAAGTAGTAGAGGACCGTTTTTCTAAGTCGGAGCGACTTGTTTCGCTCCTATTAGAACAGGTCCTGTACTACACAATGGCAGGCGACTTGTCAGGCGACCAGGTCGCCCCAGTGTGAACGGGGTCTTAATACCTTTTTGAGAGGGCCCTGCTCAGAAGAGCTTACAATAATGTTCGAATGCATTAACACACACAAATGCACATATTTATATGCCTTTTTTTTTTTCTGCCCAAATGCTCCTCCCCTGAACGTGCACCTTTTGTGTTTTTTGTCTGTCTCTAATCACCTATGTTTGCATAGACACATAGGCTAACATGGAAGGACATATAGAGGTAGAAATATAAAAAAAAATGGTAAAAACTGCATTTTTTTTTTTTAATTTAGAGCCACACACTGTTCGATGACTGGCATTTTACAGCACTGGATGAACACGGGTCACCACTAGGACACACAGACAACAATTGTTCTATGTGTCATATTTACAGTGCAATACAGTCCTGAGTTGGGCTGCAGTGAACTGCGATACAATGCAGACATGTCGTGTTTTATTGCAGCACACAGGACAGGAGCCCATGTCACTGTACAGCACCACAATGCATCAAGCTGATATACATGGACATGAATGAATTGTCACTTTGTACATATTCAAGTAGAGTTTAAAAAAATAGAGCTGTTTGATGCGTTGAATCACACAACACTTCACCTCCACCGCTAGCTCACTGCAGCCGGAAAGGACAGCTGCCGCACACTGAACCACTGTGGTTTAGTATGCGCCAGCTGTCCGGGGCAGTGTGAAGGGGCCCTTACAGTACGATTTTATATAAGAGGGTTAGGGGGGGCCCTGCTACTGAGAGCTTACAATCTAAATGAGGAGGCAACAATCTCCTTTTAGGTTGATCATACACTATAAAATGTGATTGTACTATCTCCTATACGGTGATCACACCATATACAATCTCCGTTAGATCTACTGCTACCGTGATCTGTCTAGTACAAGGGCCTGCCAGGTTTAATACTAATGGAATGGATGGTTTAGTTTTATCCTTTGTCCTAAAACCAATTTTGTAATAGTATATTTTCTAGTAACGCAAAAGGAGAGTTCTACCTACAGTCTGATTTGTATTGCGCATGGCCAGCGTCATTTGTATGGTGAGCCTTAGATCTACCAACAAGTATGTAGTGAAAGGTCCTGTCTGATTGGACAGTTTAGCAGGGTCCTGGAATTGCATATGTTTGGTAAGTTGGTTGTATGGTGAGCTTTTGATGGATATTAAAAGGGTTGGGTCCATTAATATGGAATCCAGGAGCCAGCAGGACCCCCCTTTTTTTTATTTTTTAAACCATCAAGCTCCATCAACAAATGGAACCTCAAAATTTAGGTGTCAGCTATTTTTTCTTTAATCTATTTCCATTGCCTTAATCCATACATGTAACAGGAGCGCCTTAACACCGAGCTACCACACATGCATGTCCATGGGGGTCTGAGGTTGTGTGCTGAGAGCACGCACCCAATAAACTGAACGTGTGTGGTTACTCTCCGGAGCCCGACTCCCTGTCCCAGTCACATGATTGGGACACCAACTCTGATTTTAAGATCACAGTGGGCAGTGGTAAATGGTTAATGAGCGTTGGGTACCTGGCTCCTGGGATTTGTCCAGCCCACAGTAATAATGCTGAAAAGTCTGCTTTTGTAAAAGAAAAGCAAAACTTGAGAACAAAAATAGCATAACCTTTCCTTAAAGAGGTTGTAAATCTCAGAAACATGTAAAAAAGCAAACACATAATGAGCTAGTATGCATCGCATACTAGCTCATTATGAAATACTTACCTTAGAATGAAGCCCTGCAGTGCCGCCCGCTCACCTCTCTCACGGGTGACATGTTCAGTCGCCCTTCTTTCGGGTTTGCGGCATCTGGCCATCTGATTGGCGGGAGCCAACGTTTACAGCACAGGGCTTTGAAGGAACGGCATGAGTGGTCGTTCCTTCAGGACGCATGCAGCCAGTGATGTCACTGGCTGCATGCAAAGGAAACATCTCCTAAACAGTGCATGTTTAGGAGATATTTACAGTACCTATAGGTAAGCCTTATCATAGGCAGAGGAGGGTTTACTTCCTCTTTAAATGCTATTGTACAGACTAAACAAAAATGAGGTGAACATTTTCGTCCGAGAAAGTATCGTAGGATTTTCTAATGGTGTGTACAGAGAAAAGCCTAGGAGTTGTCCTCTACCTGGAGAAGTGTGAACGAGGCCTTCACTTTGGGATGTATTCAAATGTACCAGATGTTGTGTGATTTTCAAGCACAGCTTTATCTTTTGAGAGCATGTCCCTGATTTGAGTATTGATAAATCTTCTGTGTTACGTTTTAGTTTTTAGCATCTGTACTGATTTTCAGAGCCGGTTCACATAGGCGCGACCCGACTTGCCGGGGCGACCTGTGAAGTCGCTGTGCGCAGCTCGCGCCGCGACCTCGGAGCGGCCGGCACGGACTTCATATTCATATCATTGAATGCAATGCAGGTCGCTCCAGGTCGCCCCAAAGAAGCTCAGGACCCTTTTTTTAAGTCGGAGCGACTTGTGTCGCTCCTATTAGAACAGGTCCTGTGCTACTCTATGGCAGGCGACCCACGGCGACCAGGTTGCCTGACAAGTCGCCCCAGTGTGAACGGGGTCTAAGCGATTGTTTTTTAAATATTTAAAATTTTCAGTAGCTATGCATTTTGAAAAGTCCTACATTTCACACATTAGATTTCAGGAGTGCATGTGGCTGCCTTGTCCCACAGAAGCTAGAGCCCTATGTGAACGTATGGAGTGGTGGATATACACATTCTTTGTGTTTTCATTTTCTTTTTATTTTACAGTAATGCTTTTTTTGTTTTCTTTCCAAAGAACATTACTGTAAATGGGCCCTGCACAGTCTGTCTTTTTGCTGGTGATGGATGCTCAACGTTTCCTATAAATCAGTTTTTGGTAAAATCTTTGCATTCAGAGATTGACTTGTCCTGGGTACATGTATATATGTGTAGCAGCTGATTTTGTTGTTTCTGTATGTAACATGAACCCAGGTTTTTGCAAGTCTTCCCTATATCATTCTCTATTCCTTTTTGCCATGCTGACTTTATCTCCACTATCCTAGTCCCAATTATCAGTAGTGTTGTTTTTTTTTTTTTTTTCTTGTTTTGCAGCACTTGTATATGTACACATGGTTTATGTATGCAATGGTGTGCAGGATGGCAGAGTAGTGCTACTTGTGCTATTAACTATTTTTTAAGTATATGTCCCACTGAGAATATTTGTAGCCTTTGTACATTTTGCTTCTAAAAATAGCTTCCCTTTGGTAGAATTTTGTACAGAAGCATGTGTTCATATTATCCAAATTTGTTCATGATAAAGTGATTTCTACCTGTGCTGCATGTTGCTGATAGTGTAAGTATTTTTCAGTGTACATCATGGGTACACTTGTTAATGTAAGCTTACCTGTATACCTTAATAATGTTCATTCAGTATATAACAGGTTCCTAACCAGTGGTGTGTGTGTGTATCCTAAAGGGTAAGAGGGTAATTTTTACAGTTTCAGGGTAACCTAAGTATATTATATTCTTAAAGCAAATGAAAATTCATATATAGAGGGGACCAGAGGAAGTATTTTTAGTTATCTATAAAAAACATCTGATTTTGAGCTATTTATTGTGTTTACAATTGAATACTTGAAATGCCTACAGCCCTTTTAAGAACTGCAAACTTAAAACCGTAGGAAACCCCAGCAGAAGAAAAAAAAAAAGTTGGCCCCTGGGAAATTTAAAGAGAAGCTCCAGCCCCCCCCCCCCCAAAAAAAAAGAAAAAACAAATACTGTAGCTGCTAACTTTTAATATTAGGGCACTTACCTGTCCAGGAATCCAGTGGTGTCCTCACCTGCCTCCCGGGTGCTAGTGCTGCCATCTTGACTAAGGGAAACTAATGTAAAGCCTTGCAGCTTCACGGGCGGTTTCCTACTGTGCATGCGCAAAGAGTGGATGGGCCAGCTTCCGGGGGAAGGAGGGGGTAAACGGAAGTGGGAACCTGACAAGACCAGGTACCCGCTCGACACCCCCCAAATGGGTCAGTGGGGGGAGGGGGGCAGACGAGCAGAGATTCCCCTTCTGGGTGGAGCTCCGCTTTAAGTCCGAATATGATTTCTGAATTACATTATGATACTTACCCGAAAACTACGCAGCATGCTGGCAGGCCTATTTTCACCCGGTCTTCCTTCTGGGTTTGCAGTCTTCAGCCGTGTGAATAGTCGAGACACGATGGCACCCCTATGAGTCAAGGTTGCGGCTTGGAGTTCTGAATGGACGACACAGTCCATTCCGAGTCCAGTGAGCATGTGCTGGTGACATCACTAGCCGCTTCTAAAGTGAATATCTCCTAAACGGTGCATGTTTAAGAGATATATTTACTGTACCTATAGGTAAATCTTATTATGGGCTTAAATGCCAAAAAACAGTGCAGCGCCAGATCTCTGCAATAATCGGTGAAATAGTGCAAAGCAAACAATCATATATGATGTAAGTGAAACCTAAAAGTTAAGCGCATTTTAAATAGTCCATAGATAATAGAAATAGAATCAGACTTGATCCATCTGCATCCACCTTTAGTGCTCATAAACCAAATCCAGTGCTCAGTATTCCTCCGCCACCCATGCAATAAAGCCTCTCACCTTACATTCCGACCCCTGTCTCTCACCAGTGGGTCCGAATGAGCAGTACCCTCCTGGGATTAATAACAATCTGATGGAGATCAAGATGGCTGGATACTCATAGGCAGATGCATCAAGGGATCGCTCTGTCCGGATATAAAGAAAGCACTTAAGCAGTGTGAGCTGTACAGGCATTCAAAACAGTGTCTTTCGTGGCCGTGATGTGAGGTATTGACTTCCTTGGTTGGGGTGGAGCCAAGCTGTCCCTATTCTGATTAAAAAGGCTAGCCGTACTCAGTGCCCACTCCTATTGGTCTCAAACCCTGCCCATCCACACACCTCCATAGGCATCAACCCTGGGCTGCTGTGCGAGAAGGAAATCCCAACAGGGCATTGAGAACATCCAATACTACACTAGGATATTGGTCACTAGATTTTTGATTCTATATCAGTGGTTCTTAACCTTGTTGGAGGTACTGAACCCCACCAGTTTCATATGCACATTCACCGAATTCTTCTTAATTGGAAAAATAAAATATGATTTTTTCAAATTCAAAACATAGGTATATATTATTTTAGGTATATATTTATACATAGGTGCACAAAATGAACAAAACCATTAAGAACAAAGAACAAAACCATTAAAACATGATTTTCACAAAAAAACAAAAACATAATAATGAATATTTACTGCAAATTAGTGTGACTTCTGCTGTTGTCTTTCAGAGACCAGTTCAGAAATGCGTGGCTTTATCTTGGCAAGTGCCACTCTCATGTCATTATCATGTCTCATGTCACCTCACCCTGGCCTGCTGTAAGGGGGGATCTATATGGGGGACGGGACCTCACCTCACCCTGGCCTGCTGTAAGGGGGATCTATATGGGGGACCTGGTCCCCCATATAGATCCCCCCCTTACAGCATGCCAGGGTGAGATCCCCCATATAGATCCCAGGTCCCCCATATAGATCCCAGGTCCCCCATATAGAGCCCCCCTTACAGCAGGCCAGGGTGAGGTGAGGTCCCGTCCCCCATGTAGATCTCCCCCCTTACAGCAGGACAGGGTGAGGTGAGGTCCGGACCCTGGCCTGCTGTAGGGGGGGGGGGTCTATATGGGGGACCCCAGAGTTACCTAACCTCACCCTGGCCTGCTGTAAGGGGGGATCTATATGGAGGACCCCAGAGTGACCTAACCTGACCCTGGCCTGCTGTAGGGGAGATCCATATGGGGGACCTCACCTAACCCTGGCCTACTGTAACGGGGATCTATATGAGGGAGCATGTCCCCCATATAGATCCCCCCTTACAGCAGGCCAGGGTGAGGTGAGGTCCCGTCCCCCATTTAGATCTCCCCCCTTACAGCAGGCCAGGTTCCCCATAAAATAGATCCCCTTTACATAGTCTTCTCAGTGTTCTCACACAGTCAGTCACTAGACTAGTAAAGCCAGTACTACTCCAGTCCCACCTTTTTTTCACATGTTTTCCGACTCCCGATCACAGGCTAGGTTTTCCTCCTGCAGGCTGCAGCACCACTGTCACCACTGGCTCTCTGGCCTCTCACCTGCCGGCTTCTTCTGCTGCTGCGGCTGCCTGGCCTGGTGGTTCTCTCCCGCACTGCGCTGGGCGCCAGCTGCACGGGTTAGTCCCTTCCCCAGACAGTCCCTCTCCGCACCGCACGCCTGGCCTGTCCCCCCCCCCCCCACCACTCCACAGTGGGCGATGCCGGCCCCGGCTGGATCGAATTCGGCCAGGAGCCGAGCTGCACAGCCAGAAGTGAGAGTGAGCCAGGGGCAGAGAGAGCTGCGAGTGCGAGCAGACTCAGCGGGCGGCCTGCCTATCATGACAGAGTGAGTGACATGACACTGCGGAGCGGATGCGCCCCCCCCCCCAGATGGTGTGGCCAGCCCCCCCTGCACCCCCCACGCTACGCCACTGGATGTTATGTATTTCCATGATGGCGGAGCGGGAGTGGAAGGACATGCCCAAAACTGGAGAAATAGTCCCTGATAGCGAAGTGGTACTAGCTGAGGGTGTGCCGAACCCTTGAGACTGACCCACCGAACCCCTGGGGTTCGATCAAACCCAGGTTAAGAACCACTGTTCTATATATATATTTTTATTGGTATCTAGTCATCAGTTTGTTTAATTAGTGGCCAATATCTTATTTGTCACGAATAAAGCAATTAAGGTTGAAATCAACGTTTAGACCTCGGGGGATAAGTACCTTAGTTTAAAAAATCCCCAAAATTGTCTGATACAATTTGCTCCCCTCCAGTGCTTATTAACTTTCTCTATCCCCCAAAATAGTATAGTCTGGTTTTCTGTCATGAACTTCCCTAAAGTGCCTAGATACACCCTTCTTAATATTATTAATGTGCTCTGCTACCCTGATATTCAAACACCTAGAGGTGCACCCTATGTACTGGAGTCCACATCCGCATTCCAACATATATATAACTCCAATAGTAGAGCAAGTAATAAAGTCTCTAATTTTATACTCCTTTCCTGTGATATTGGATATAAACGCATTCCTCTTTTTCCTACTCATCCTCGTCCGATGGCAGACCCCACATCTCCCTCATGCATGGAAGCCTGATATGAAATCAAAGTAATGTACTCTTCTTCTGAATAGGAGGGTCTGTCTATTCTAGGCTTACCTATAGGTAAAAATAAACAAAGGGAGTTTACTGCCACTTGAAATTGCAAACATTGCCTTATATCCATCAACCAGCTGCCGACCACACACTGTAGCGTTATTGCTACAGTGCTGGCTGGCTGCGCAGAATCACGTATATATGTGTGATTCTGCTTTTACGGGTAGGGGCGCGGGAGCCCGTCCGGCTGTGAGGCATCGCCGTAATCGTTAGAGCAAGAGCAATAATTCTAGCCCCCTCGAACTCTAAATGGGTAATCTGTCAATATTTTTTTAAAAGCATAGCCTACGGAGGTGTTTAGGTACTGAAGTTTGGAGCATGAAAGGTTAAGTATCTATTTACTTGGCGTAACCTCTTTCACATTCTACAAAATAATTGGTCTAACTTTAGTGTTTGTGTGTTTGAGTATTTTTTATTTTTATTTTTTTTAGTGAAACAAAAAATAGCTTTTGAAACAATTGCTGCGCAAATACTGTGTGACATAAACAGTTGCAATGAACGCCATTTTATTCCCCAGGGTTTCTGCTAAAAAGACATATATGCAATTCTTTGGGGTTCTGTGTCATTTTCTAGCAAACAAAGTATGATTTTTTTTTTTTTTTTTTTTTTTATTTGTAGTAGAGGAGTGGCAGGATTGGTTGGGCTGGAAGTGGTTAATTGTGATGCAAATGGATTATGAAACCAGGTAACCTGGTGGTAACATTTTGCCTATATAGTAGTTAACCGCTTCCCACATTGTGCCTGCCCCTGAGGAACATGCAGCAGCACGATCTGTGACCGCTATGTCCACTGATCAGCGTACTTGACTGCTGAGCTCTGCCCTGCAACCATGTGATCGGTGTGATCAACCAGAGCAATCACATGTCCAGTAGTAAACAATGGCTGTCAATGATGCCTATTGAGAAATACTGTGATCTCTATGGTCACAGTGGTCGCATTGTACAGGGCCAAGCATAGCAGCCCTGTACCATGTGATAGCTGTGGCCAATCACAGTAGTTCTCGATGACTGCATGAATGCAGCAGAAAGCTTTCAGAAATGTCATGGCCGTTTAAGCAATCAAAATATATTAAAGGAAAAAAAAAATCCCTGATCGTTTACTGTGGTAACACTGCACTGCTCTGGTGACAGTATGTTAAAAAATTATCATTTTTTTTCCAATTTTTTTTTTTCTTACATTCTGTCACCAGAGCTAGTGAAGTGTCACGATAGTGACATCTTACCGCTGTGACAGAGTTCATGTACAATGGCCAGCTGCTCTGATATTATAGTATGTCAATGCCACCAGCCATTATCTCTGATCACCGCCATGGCATATAATGTTACCATTTGCCCGTTGCTGCTAGTAAGTGTCCCTAAATCTCATTGAAATACCCTAATTCCTAATTGAACCAATCATAGTGTCCCTGATTGTCACCAGACCAGTGCAAATCAGCAGCGGTGTTCCTGATAACTGCCACAACACTGGTGGTGTGTCGGCCTGCTGCCTATACTAACTCTGGACCGTTTATTAATCACGTTTCCGCCTGTTACCTTTTAGTGATCCTTTGCCTGTTTGCTGACCATGTCTCTGCCAGCAACCTGAATGGATTCATCTGCACGTCTGATTATATTCCTGCAGGACACCAGTCATCTCCTGTGGACAACCGCACTCTTGGAACCACAGGAACCCTTTGTTTCATCCTTTCTTCAGCCTCCTGGCCAGTGAACATGCAATTCCTGGGAGCAGCCACCTACCAGTAGGCTAGGCTTGCTTGGTTTAAAGGCACTGGCACTGCTACAGGTGATGCTACACTAAGCTATATTCCCTGCCCACTTGTATAGAGGAAACCATTACAGTACCTTTTGGTTTTGATTTGTGTAGTGGACAAGATACAATGTCCAGTATATAAACAGTTCAAAAGGTCTGACATGGTATCATCGCACTTGGGAGAAATAGCAAAATGTGTTTTTTGTTGTATTTCGAAGTATGTTCATGCTGTGTGTGAGAAATATCTTATTAAATTGACAACTTATTTCTTTCCTCTCCTCAATTTTCAAAAAAATTGTGGTAAAAATGACCTTTCAGATAATACCTTGGGAGTGTTTGCCTTTCAAAATGTAGTCCTTTTGTGGGTATTTCCACTGTCTCTGTGCTCCAGGGCCTCCAAAAATGTGATGGGTAGTCAGGAAATTAGATGCTTAATTTATGGCTCTAGAACGCCTGAAGGTGCTCCTTAGATGTTGGGCCTCTTATTGTGGTTAGGCTGAGAAATTCTTACATGTGGTATCCTACTCGAGGAGTAGCAGAATGGATTTTGGGGTATAAGTATGCCTATGCTATTTATTAGAAATATTGCTTTAATTGATAATTAAAAAATGAGAAAAAATTTTTACAGAAACCTTTGGTAAAAAATGACATTTTCAAAAGACTCCTTATACCTTTTAGTAAACACCTGGAGTGTTTGCTTTCCAAAATGGGGTCATTTTGCAGGTGTTTCCACTGTCCCAGTGCTCCAGGGCCTACAAAAATGTGATAGGTAATCCGGAAATTAGATGCGTAATTTCTGATCCTTGAAAGCTCAAAAGCTATCCTTTTGGATTTTGGGCCCCGCTATGCATCTAGGCAGTGAAAAGTCTCACACATACGTTATACCAATACTCAGAAGGCATAGCAGAATGTATTTTGGGGTGTAATAAGTATGCGTATGCTATGTGTAAGAAATAACATGTTAAAATGACAACTTTGTGGGGGGAACACGTTTTCTTCAGTTTCCAAAAAAATTGTGACAAGAAATTTAAAACTTCAAAAAACTCCCTATGCCTCTTACTAAATACTTTGTGAACTGTGTACTTTCCAAAAAGGGGTCATTTGTGGGGTATTTGTACTGTCCTGGCATTTTAGGGCCTCAGGAAATGAGATGGGCAGTCCTTACATCAGGATCAATTTTTAGAAATATATATGGTAGTTTGTGGACCATGGGTGCTCAACCTTGTGAAGGGGGGGGGGGGGGCACTTAAGTGGTTGGGTAACTGGCCGCAGGTCACAATGAAATGGTTTAGAAATTCTCTCCAGCACCTGAATGCCGGCAAGAGGGAGAAGAGAAGCTGGCTTTCAGCGGTTGCAGGAGGAAAATGGGAAGGATTAGTTCCTGTACATGCTGCCCCCTCCGCCCCCTGTTCAAGTGTAAAACAGAATGTTACAGGGAGGCTGCCTGGGGCCCTTGAAGCATTGGTCAGGTTTGCCATTTCGACCCCCCCCCCCCTCCTCACGCTACAGCAGTGGTTGGTGGGTGTGGCGGAAACACATCTCAACCATGGGGTTTAACCCAAGCTGCAAATATCAAAGAGCCCTTACTGTTCTGAGCCCCTGTAAGGATGCTTTTACGCTGATGCACTGCAGTTTACCTGGGTTTGGTGCACTTTCATAAACCGCAGCTAACACACAGACAGGGAAGCCACAGGTGCACTGCGCTGCACCCGTGGATCAGTGTGAAAGCATCCTAATAGTTGTTTAACACTTTTCTAGGTGCTAATATGCCCATTGCAAAAGCGCAGTGTATGTGTTGTTACACTGACCTATTTTTCCTCTTCCAGCTTCTGCTGGCATTGCTCTCCAGGCTGCTAGAAAGGACCCAGGAGAAGTGCACTTGATATCCCTCTGCCAGAGACAGGAGCCAGTGCTGCAGAGGAGACTCAATGCTTTTGGATGGCGAGTTGGCAAGCCTAGATCGCGATCAATGGCTTGCCGACCCCTGGCAAGCATTTCCCTTGTTTGAGGTCGCGGGCCACAAGTTGAGCATCCCTGTTGTAGACTTTCTTTCACGCAGGCTAAAGAATATACACTGGTTTTGAGTTTTTTTTTTTTTTTTACCAAAATGTAGCAGAATGCATTTTGGCCCAAATTTATGGGAAAAGATTTATTTGCAAAATGTTATAACAGGTACCCTTCCCCACTTCTGGGAGGCGGCGCTGTCCCTCAGAAGTTTCGAGGGGCGTTCTGTAGTACTAAAAAAGTTAATCTAGCTGGGGCTTAGCTGAATAAATGTTAGCAATCAAAAACCATGAATAATGTCAAGGTGTCATATGTTGTGGGTGTAGTTTTCAATAAATGGACACTTATCTGTCCAAGGATCCAACACTGCCTTCACCCGAGCGGATTCTTCAATCGGCTTTGGGTCTAGGTGCCAGTATCTTCCTGGCATCTTCCCACTGCGTGTGCGAGAGCCGCTTTGCACTTTGTGAATGCACTGCACAATTCCCAATGCACACATTCCTGAAATAAATGGCTTGTCGTCGTGACTTGTTCCCTGGAGCCAAAGATAGTGAGCGAGAATGGGTTGTTTAGTGATTACATTATTACAGCAGAAGCAACGTTTTGGAGCCTTGCAGGACCCCTTCATAAGGCATTTGTGATGAAAGGGGTCCATTTAAAGCTTGTAAATGTTGCTTCTACTGTAATGTGATTTGATGAATAAAGCTTTGATCCACTCGGAGATCGATGGTGCACTGGTGACATTCTCACACTTTGTGAATGGTCCTGCAGTCTTCAGGGACCTGTAATGTGCCCCTTAAGGCTGCTGGGAAAGAGGGGGGATGATTTTCTGACCGGATTGCTGTGGCAATCCAACCAGAAGTGGGAGTGTTTTTTTCCCTCAAATCCAGGTAGCTGCTCCTCAACCCCCCCCCCCCCCTTTTAAAAGTGTTGCAATTGGTAAAGAGCGAAAAAAACCATGGGGAACTTCCCCTTTTGGGTGATTGCTTGTTATGTTTAACCACTTGCCGACCAACCACTGCATATATAATGCGGAAGGCTGGCTTGGTGAGCCACGGAAGCGCTCCTGGGGGCGAGCATGCGCCGGTGGCACGCTCCCACTAGGCAGCGGAGATGCCAATCCATGGGACCGACGACTCCCGCGATCGCTCCCCGCTGAGAGAGCACGCCGGTCAGCTGTTGAAAACACAGCAGACCCTTCTCTCTGAAATGATCACGGAGCGCTTGTGATCCTTCTATATAGGATCACAGGTCTCTATGATCATTTCACAAGTCCATCCCCCCACAATTAGTAAACACTCCCCTAAGCTCACAATTAACCCTTTGATCACCCCTAGGTATACATTAACCCCTTTATCACCAATAAAAGTTAACTCCTTCCTTGCCAGTGTCATTTTTACAGTAACAGTGCATATTTATAGCACTGATTACTGTAGTAATGTCACTGGTCCCCCCAAAAGTGTCAAATGTCAGGGGTCCAATCTGTCCGCCGCAATGTTGCAGTCCTTCTAAAAATCGCAGATCGCTGCCATTACTAGTAAAATCAAAAATCAAATGACCTAAATCCTTCCCCTAGTTTGTAGACACTAACTTTTGTGCACACCAATTAAAATACGCTTATTGGGCATATATATATAATTTTTTTTTCCATATGGAGCAGTTAAACTGTCCACTATAGTAAAATGTGGAGCATCCTAAAAGTTTAATTTTCTGTAGACTATCTGCCCCCAGTCACTGCTGACAGCTAGAAGTATGGGGAATTTACAGAAAGCAGAATGTGAATTTCCTGTGTGAGCTTTCTGCAGTTCAGTAGCATGTTCTTCGAGTTTTGTAAACTGGTGTGAGTGCATAGGTGTAAAAGTTTTGGCCACCAATTAAGTATACTTGAGTAAATATTCATTTTGCAAATGTAGCCTTAAAGTGAATGTAAACCCCATTCATGAAATCTGACCCGGGCACATATCTGTAGTGTTTACCCATCTCTCTCTCCCCCCCCAAAAAAGCCCTAAGTCCTGTGCCCAAGCTCTCCGACACAGGAGATAAAAGCAGCTGAAAATTTGTGTTGGGGAAGGGACTTGGAGACAGATAAGCAGAAAGCTTGTCTATTCACAGAACAGCTCTGCAAATGCCTTTGTTTCTCTGCCTATGTGGAGGAGTGTGTGCCTTTCCTCCAATCAGCTCACACACAGTGTATGTCTAGACTCCCCTCCCACTGCTTAAACACGAAGAAACATTTCTAACACAATGTGACCAGGCTAAAGAATATAGAAAGCTGAAGACAGCAGATATACATGTAACATTATGTAGGGAGATTTCTCATCTTTGTGTATCATCTGAGGCTATCCATTTCACTGGGTATATGTGAGGGTTTATATCCACTTTAAAGCAAACAACTTTGCTTTATGGGCCCATAGCCTTGTGCAGGTTAACTTAAAAAAAAAACGCTAGTCTTTGTCCCAAAGGACAACCCCATATATGTAACTTCATCTAAAATGTGAGCTGAACTTCAATGTCTGTTAGCGTATCTTTATCTGCACCCATGGTTTTGACCTTTTTGGCTAAGAATTATAATAGCATTGGTATATTTACCTTCTGTGTGCTTAATTTACAGTTGAAAGTTTTGTGCAAGAATAAAATAACTGTCACAAACCTAGACAGTTCAAATTGACCAAATGATGAAAAAATATACATACGCAGGTATTTTGCACATCTGGAAGATTTACACCCTTTTATGACCAGGCTATTTTTTGAGATACTCTACCTGACAATTGCACGGTCGTGCTATACTGTACCCAAATAAAGTTGGTCTTTTTTTTTCCCCCACAAAGATTTTTTGGTGGTATTTGATCCTCAGCTGTTTTTTGCGCTATAAACGAGAAAAGAAAAAAAAAAAAGTAAAATATCAAATTTCTTCATTAATTTGGGCCAATATGTATTCTGCTACATATTTTTGGTTAAAAAAAAAAAATTCCCAATAAGCAAATTTTGATTGGTTTGTGCAGAAGTTAGTGTCTACAAACTAAGGGATATTTTTTTTTTCTTTTTACTAGTTATGGCGGCAGTTAGCGACTTTTAATGGGACTGCGATATTGCAGAAGACAGTTTAGACACTTTTTGGGGACCAGTGACACCAACACAGTGATCAGTGCTAAACATATGCACTGTCAATGTACTAAAAACACTGCTGAAAAGGGGTTAACATGGTCAATCAAAGGGTTAAATGTGTCTAGCTGGTGTTTTACCAAACTGGGGAAGGTTCTTTTACTAGGGGAAGGCATAGATCAGTGTCCCTTTGCAGAAACACAGGATCCATGCCTTCCCCACAGACAGAATGGAAGCCTGCACTGTTTGCATAGGCAGACTGCCGTTCTTCCTGTGTGAAAAGTAATTTGGAAAAAGGGCCACTGGCAGCCTACCAGCACGCCCCCCCCCCCCCCCCAACCCATAAGTGCTGGATCCCTTATCCAGCGCAGTAGAGCCGCTTTGCTGCTGTATATCTATATGATATGGTCAGCAAGCGGTTAAAACAGCAGGTTTACAAATATAGTGAAGGCATGTTTCATGCATAGTTTTTTTTTTTTTTCTTTTCTTTTTTTTTTTAAATCAAGTGACTACTCTAAAACACTTAAAGTGGAATTCCGGAACACATTGAACTACTCTTAAAACTGTTTACCTTTACTGACTAACCTGTGGAAGAAAGATGTATATACATGCCTGTATTCAGGCTGTCCAACCTGATAATGTCCCCTGTGTCAATCAGCGACTGCCTACAAGCAGAAGAGAGGGCACTCGACAGCTGAAATGGCTGCGTGGTGACGTCACTCATAGCCTTACTATGGCCCATGCTTTGTGGGCATGCCCTCCACTGCCCAGAAGCCAGTGGACAGAGGGGAGCCAGATCATGTGACCGAACTGCCCTGAAAATAATTAAGTGTGCAGATCTATCTTCCAAAAGTTAATATTATTGATCGATACCGTTTTTTTAATGCCGATACCGATATTTTGGTCATCGGATATCGGTATCAGCTGATATCTTTGGACAGGTACTCCTTGTGGAGGGATCTGGGGGGTCTAAAAGACCCCATCCCCTCCTCGGCACTGAAAAGCATCTAAAACGCCATGTTTGGCTGTTTTGAATGCTGTCAGTTTTTTTTAATTCGGCGCCGAGTACACGGAAGTGATGTCATGACATCACTTCCGGGTTTTTTACATTGAGACCGGCGCATGCGCACTTGCGGCAGGGATACCAGCTGTCACGGGGACACATCTTCATGCTACACCGGGTCTTTTCTTCGGCGGTGGAGGTAGGATGCCGGGTCTCCCAGTGGGAGGGGAGACCCGGGTGAGCCGTGGGCGACGTCCCCTCCCGCTCCTTGTAATGACAGCAGAGCGGCTTCTGAGCCGCATCGGTTGTCATTACAAGTCAGCCGACCGTCGTCTATGGACACCAGTACTGGGGTGATGCCTCTAGCTGCAGGCATCACCCCGGTACATGCACTTTCCCTAAATATCGGCAATATCGGTAACCTCAGGGGCCGATTCTGATATATCTGGGAAAAGTGCATATCGGCCCCCGATATATCAGTGTTGCCGATAATCGGTCGATCTCTAGTTAATATACATGATAGGAGGAGGGGGATCCATTTTAAGATTCATTGGCTTTAACCTTGAAAACTGCTTTAAATATGCTGGATGATAAAATGAAACTGTTTGATAAAGTGTGGGAGCCGTGGCTCCGTTATCTTACTGGTAGTGATTAGCGGGGGCTGGGTCGCGGGGGTTTCGGGGATGTGGGGCGGGGTCCTACTCTTCCTTCTCCTTCCCTTTCTTCTCTCCTGCTATTCTTCTTTACTTCTATCTCTTTGACTTCTTTGCTGTGTCACAAAAGCCCAATTGAGCATTCCCAATTACGATACCTAAGTGAGCTTACATTAGCTGCCCTGGAGCTGGGACACGGCGATGGGCCGAATAGGTGGCTGATATTGCGGATTTTTATTATTTTCCACATTTCTAGCCCCTATTGCTCGTGGTAATTTGTTGCTTGTATCCACTAATACTTGTTTTTGATTGAGGGTCATCCTGTTTCATGTTAACCAGTTTAAAGACTTTTCACTCTTCCCAGGCGACAGCGCATAGTGGCAGCTTATGCTGCTTTTTTATTTTTCTTTTTTTCCCTTATTTTTATTCTGTAATTGCGGTGGGATAATTGGGACTGATATGCCTATGTTAACGGTGATCATTTTTGTACCTTTGATGTTCTTTTCCACAAAATATTCAATAAAAATCATTGAAAATGAAAACTGCTTTAAAGTGGAACTTAACCCTCTTATCCTTGAAAGCCAGGGAAGCTGCCATCTTAGCTTCTGTTTGATCTGCAGTTGCCATGGTGCTGCACATGTGATCGGCTATGACATCAGTCATTTGGTAGCTTGACAGTTTGGTTGAGTGCACCATCAACTGGGACAGTTATCATTTAATGACCTTCCTTGAATAGAACTGTTTCAGAAAACTCTCTTAAAGCGGAGTTCCACCCTGGTTATACATTTTTTTTATAAAAATACCCCCAGGACAGTCAGGGCTAGTACATTCTACAATGGCTAGCCTCTGATCTGTCCCGGGTTGCACTTACCTTTCAGGAGAAATACTTACCTTGAAATTGTCTTGTCCAGCGCTGCCATCTCAGGTGTGGGCAGCTTGAAGCCAGCGCGATCCTCTTCCGTGTCCTCTTCGGTCCTCTTCTTTCTTCTTCGGTCCCACGATGCACTGCACCGGCCCCGACGTCCCTTCCGGGTCGCGCGCGTCATCCCTCCACAGCTTCTGGGCATGCCCAGAAGCTGTTTAGAAGGGAATGACGCGCGCGCCCCGGAACTGACGTCGGGGCCGATGCAGGCGCAATGATTCCTGGGAGCGATGACGTTCAGCTCCCAGGAATCATTGCAAAAGCCAGGAAATGATGAATCGCCATGGCCGCCGAGGGGAGGAAGAAGGAAGTAAGGTGAGTATATTTTCTCTAAAAGGTAAGTGGAAAAAAAAAAAAAAATTTGCGATTTATCCATTTTGTTTTTCAGGTGACCGGGAGCGAGAAGATGGAGGTAAGTATAAATTTCGGGTGGAACTCCGCTTTAAGTTAATGGGTTACGTTTTGCTTTAACATAGATGGTTTGCTTTTGTGATATGCAGTATAATAGGGAAGGTGGGTGGATTCCTGCAAACCTGGCTGACTCCTGCAAACACTTGTTTTCTGCAGGGGCTCAAGCAGTGATTGATTCTTTGACAGAATAATTATTAAAGGTTAAATTAACCTTTTTTATAGAGAAAATAATAAATGCACATATTTTTTCAGATAAGTGCATTTTATCATTTTTTTTTTCTCCTGCAGGAGCCCAGAAAGCATTACACCCTCAATCAGTAGATTACGGGTGCAGTGTCAGACTTCTGCAGAAAAGCCCTGCAGCTTTCAGCCTATACCCCCCCATATGGGCTGTCGGCTAGAAATTGTGAATTTACTGCAAGGGTGCTCATCAGCACTCTTGCCATTAATTTAGAACTGTAAACAGTTTGCTGCGGTGCCTAATGATACTTGTAGTTCATTCCTTAATCAGAAACTGTGAATGAATGATGCGGTTGTGTGTGCAGAGCCCTGCACAGCCACTCCCTTTTCAAACAGTGACTGCGGGGAGAAGAACCCCCGACTGCTGTCACAGGGGAGAGGCAGCAGGAGCTGGAACATGCTATATGTTTCACTGTAAATACAGCTGGAACACGTAACCTTTTCCAAAAAGTGAACCTTTAAATGCAGTGTTGTAGACAGATTAATTTCTGACTTTGCCTGTAAAAAGTCTATCTTGGCTCCATCCCCATCAATCTGGATGGTGACCTTTCCCCTCACAGTAAAGGAGGTAAGGGAGGCATGCAAGGCCAAGTTCATCTTTGGGAAGATGTTTCATGTTCCATTCGTTTTTAGGGTAAAACATGTTTCTGCTCCTGCACCCGTTGTAACTATTTGAAAAGAGCAGGACCATGTGGGGCTCTGCACACAGTGATTGGAGAGTTCTTTTAAAAGCTCCTTTTTTAGTTTTTTAAGCTGAAACAATTTAATGTTCATCTCACTTGGAGTCTGTTCATAAAAGGCATAAATTCATTACATAATGGACTACAAGTACAGACAGCCTTTGCGGCTGTCAGCTTGTAATCCATGAACTAAAGGCCCGTACACACGTACCGATCGTCGGCATACAAACGTCGGTGGACGAAGGATCTGCCGATTGTACGCGTGTTAGTATGGTGCCTCCGACAGATGTCTGCGCACAATCCGCGGACAAAAGTCTTTCGTGCAAACATGAAAATATTTGTATGCCGACACCAGAACGGACGATTGTTCGCCTGTCAGTACACAATTCGGCCGACAGACCGCAGATTTGCAAGACTGGGCATGCTCAGAAAATAGAAAACACAGGGAAAGTTAACCATTACATGACATCACTTCTGCAGTCGGCGGACAAAATTCTTGTGCTGTCCTTGTGCTGTCTTTGCACTTTTCAGCAGACACCGACATCCCGGGGAGAAAAGAGGAACATTTGTAAGCCGACCATCGGTACGTGTGTACAGGGCTTTACACAGCGCTGTTGAGCACTTTAGGTAGGTTATTGATTTCTTCCTGTCCTTGTGTAACTGCCTGCTGTATGAGCAGACAGCTTACACTCAGTCTGCAGGAGCCCTTCAGGTGCAATGCTTTGCAGGATCCTATAAAAAAACTGGGAGGTGAACTTCTCTTTAAAACTTATTTCTGAGTAAATTCAGCTGCTTGTATTGCTGGATCTGGTGACCATTATGACATGAGGTTTTAACTGTAGGTAATTTCTACTTGTGTATGGTTTCATTATATGCGGTGCTTGAATTGCTAGTGATTGTGACAAGTTTATTTAAAATAGAATTTGAATCAGCTTACGTTTTGTCTTCCATGAGTCCTCCTAACACATTTGGAGAGTTCTTTAAAAGCTCCTTTTTAGTTTAAGCTGAAACAATTTATTGTTCATCTCACTTGGAGTCTGCTCATAAAAGGCATAAATTCAGTACAGAACAAGGGTGCGATTTCAGCTTGATTTGTGTGATTCAGTGTTGTCAAAGTGTTGCTCAGTTATCCTTGGAAGGTATGTGAGGATTGATGTGAAGGTGCTATGGGTAGATTTACATGTGCTAATGTAATTTGTCTTTCATTTTTAAAATGTGTGACATATATATACATGCATAAAAAGTAAACTTCTGTAAAAAATGCCCTTTTAAGGGTTAGTTCACCTTTACCCAAAAAATTGCCCTGACTATGCAGATAACGGGCAACTATAGTTAAAAACAAACTGTTCAGCTCTGACGAAAGATAAATAATGCCCTTGTTATAGGTGTAGGTTATTTACAAACTTCTGGAAGCCTGATTGGAATACTCTCAGGATGTTGCTAAGTCGGGCCTAGTCATTTACTGCTCACCTCACAGGAGTGAGCTTTCTCTGATTCAAACCCCCCTCATATGCTTTATCTCTCCCCTGATGCAGTAGCTCAGAGCTCAGCGTTTGAGAGCTCACGTCTGATGGTGGAGGTGAGAAGTAATGACCAGGCCTCACTTGGCAACATCCTGGGCATATTCCAGTCAGGCTTCAGGAAGTAGATAAATGCTCTACACCTATAGCAAGGGTATTATTCCTCTTTAGTCGGAGCTGCAGTTTGTTTTTATCTAAAGATGCCCCTTATCTGTATAGGCAGTTTTTTTGGTTAAAGGTGAAGTAACCCTTTAACTGACATCTGTACCCACTGGTCCAGCTTTACAATACCGAAGCCTGACGCCTGTAAACTGACTCCTGGATGGGGGAGTATTTGGGTGCTGTCACAGGGCAAGATCAGTGTTCAAATAGAGCCACTGATTGGCTGCCTTAACCTGTCATCCTTTGACTGCACCCATACAAGCTTTCTCATGGGAGAAGGTGGCAAGGAATAGGGAATTAACTGCTCTAAACATCCACTTTGTTATCTTTACCTAAAATTTTAAAATCTGATAGTAAAAATACGCTGCAAATCTGTACCGTATCAAAATTTCAGCCTGTTCATGCCAACTGATTGTGCAGTGTATGTTAATGACCCCCCACAAATAGTTTGCAAAATGCAGCGTAATTTACAGAATTGGGTTGCATGGGTGTGAACACCCTATGCCAGTGGTCCTCAACCCTGGCCCTCAGGGCCCACTAACAGGCCAGGTTTGCAAGATAACTGAAATACATCCCAGGTGATCTAATTTGCTGCTCAGTGATTGCAGTACTCTAGTCTGCATCTCCCCAAGGTAATACTTAAAATCTGGCCTGTTAGTGGGCCCTGAGGACCAGAGTTGAGGACCACTGCCCTATGCGATCTGATTCTGATTTCAACAAAAAAAGGGTCCTGCACGAGTTCTGAATTTCGATGCAAATTCAGCTGTGCAGTTTGTATGGCTGAATTTGCATTGCACAGACATCGCATGTGATCTGCACAGCAATGTGGTGCGAATCACATGCGATGTCTGGCACCACACTAGTTGGAACCGGCTCTAAAGAGTGAGAGACCAGGATGATCGTTTTTTTTTCTCATGTTTGCTAACATAATGTTAGTGTTTGTGTTTTTATACCTTTGCCATTTTTATTCCTTGCTGCTGCTGTTCATATAATATCTGGTGTAAGCATGTAGGCTGTTAATTTGTAAAAGTGTAATTGAGCAGTGCAGTGTAATGTTAAAAATAGATGATATTCTGCATGGTATTGCAATTAGGGGGTTAATCAGTTTTCTTAGGCTTGAAAAGTAGAAAAAGTTGCGCAAACTAATTTTTTTTTTTTCTAGAATAGCATTCCATCATGTAGAATCCAAAATGATCCCTTTTTATTTTGGGAACTTACAACTTTCTCTCCATGTTGAAGTCTGCATATGTATATTAGTTTATCTGTAGCAAAACTTGATATCACTGAGTAATACTGACAAACAGGTGCCGGGGCAGGCTCCCAGGGAGATGCTTGGAAGTGTTTCAGCCACAGGATTTGTGGCGGACTAGGTCTTGTTCACATGGAAATGTACATACATGATTTACAGTTGCTTTGTGGCACTGTGCAGCACCATAGTGTAAATGAGCAACTGTCAGCTTTTATGCTTTGTGTGTGTGTGTGTTATATATATATAATTTTTTTTTTTTTTTTTTTATATGTTGGTGATCGTGTTCTGTACATGCCGACCCATTCAGAGCTGTATGTATAGCACTGCCCATCCATATAAAAATACAAAAACAAACAAAAAAAATACAAAAAAAAAAAAATCTTCCATTTATAAGTTTTTACTTATAGATAATAAGGCTTCCCTATAGGTAGTGTAAATATCTCCTAAACATACACCATTTAGGAGATGTTTACTGTCCTAGCAGCCAGTTACGTCACTGGCGCATGGGCTCTGAAGGTATGGCCGCCTGTGTCGGTTGGTTCAGTGCAGTGTACCGTGGCTGACGACTCCTGCGCACATGCACGAGAGTAACATCACTGTTTTGATCAGTCACAGAGCTGGAGCCGCGAACCTGGAAGGAAGACCAGGTATAGATGGACACTGTCTTCAGCGATGGCATTGCTTGTAACGCTTCGTTTTCAGGTAAATTTAACATAATGTGCTAGTATGCGATGCATACTAGCACATTATGCCTTTGCTTTGCAGGTAAGTAAAGAGAAAAAAAATGCAGCGGTTTACACCTGCTTTACGACTTGCTGCCAAATCACGTACCTGTACGTCATTTGACTTCAAGTGGTTGTATGGGAGTGATGCTTGCAGCTGCAGGCATCACCCCGGTACCATTTTTTAGAGCCAACGGTCGGCTCTCTTGTAATAACAACCTCTCATTCTTCAGACCGAAACAACAAGGTAAGTATTTACAGTCAGCCAATCAGTGGCTCTATTTGAACACTGATCTTGCCCTATGACCGCACCCAAATACTCCCCCATTCAGGAGTGTGTTTACAGGTGTCAGGCTTGGGTAAACAAATTCTGTATTGTAAAGCTGGCACTTGGTAACGCGTTTGGGGTGCCATTGAAAGCAATTGGGATCCCAATCACAGCTTGATAGTGCAGTGATCGTCTCCCGATAAATCCCCATAAAATCACGCAAATAGAATCGCAGGGCGCCTGTCGCCCAAAAGAAGTTCCAGAACTTCTTTTGGACGACGGGCGTCCCACGATTCTGTTTGCATGATTTTTTTTTACTGCGATTCATCAGGCGATAATCACAGCAAAATTACGTCACAAATTAGGGTGCCATGGAAGGATCGCAAGTTCGTCCCGTTTTTTGTGGCAATTCGAGATTGCGGGCAGAATCGTGATGATTCTGCTCCCGATGTGGAACTCCATGGTGTGAATGGAGCCTTAAGCTAAAGAGTTCAAGATCTGGTGCAGCTCTGCATAGAAACTAATCGGCTTCCAGGTTTCTTTGTCAAAGCTTAAACAAGCTGAAGTTAGAAGCTGATTGGTTACTATGCACAGCAAGAAATACATATACATATCTTTTTGAAGCCACTCTGATCCGGTCTCCAGCGGCGGAAGCTCTGAAGAGGAGACAGCTGACAACAGCTGTGAAATGAATGGGGAACGCCATCACCCATACGGTTACTGTGGGACTTCCGTTGTCAGCTGCCTCCTCTGCATCCGCTTACACAGTGAAATGGCAGCGGACACCTCAGTGTTGGACTGGAGTGGCTTAAAAAAGGTATTTGTTTACAGGGCTAGAAAGGTTAGTCTTCAATCGTGGATGCCGGTAGATTTAGAGATTTCAGTGTTGGGGTGGACTATTTTAAAAGAAAAATAACTAGTGAGCTTCTATTTAGTAGAGAATCATGCATAAGAATGACAACAATTATGCTTGCACCTTCAAAACAAAGTCAACAAGCTTGGCAGCTTCTGTATTTTTGTTTTCGCACCATTTAAAATGAATCCTGTCCCAAATCAAAACCATTTAGTTGCGCATATAATGGAGAAAAAAAAAAAGCATAAGTATTGGTTACCTTGATATCAAAAGAGCTATTCCATTCATACATATAAGGTTGCTGAGATTGTTTGTGAAGCTAGATATTCCTGTAATGTACAAGCTTGGTCTCATTCTCCTACCGTATTGGTACTTGGGCTCCTGGGGGGTCCTTTTTAATGTTGTGAACATGATATATATAGAAAAGTTGTAAAATAAAGCATATATATATATATATATATATATATATATATATATATATATATATATATATATATATATATATATATATATATATATATATATATATATATATATATATATAATACGCATATATAGTGGGTAAGTAGTAAATGCAACAAGTGTACAATACATTGCAACAGCAGAAACTCATACAGCCATTAGGCATTAGCGATTAGGAAGTGCAGTGGGTCCCCCCTCCCTAGTGCAAGAGTTGACTCCTTCACCCCCCCCCCCCTCCCGGGGAATGATGAGTAAGGTAATGTACTTCCTTGCTCCCCCTGGAAACTGGCATCCCCTCTGCTGACTGCTGCTCCAGAATGATGTGGGTATGCTCTGTGTCCTCCCATCTGGGCCTATAACTGTTTAAAGATAAAAAAAATTAAAAATAAATCTGAGCCAGTGGATCACCACCTACTCATGTGCAGCTCTTATCAGAAAAGCGAACCAAATATACTTGGAAAATAAATTTGACAGTTCTACCATGTAGAGCTGTAAAACTATCATCTAATAAAAAATAAATTTTCTCCAAAAAATATTGAAATTCTTCCCCCCCCCCCCCCCCCCACCAATGTGTGTAAAAAGTGCAAATGAGAATCTATCATTTCATTAAAGTCATATTAAATATTGAAATCAATAAAAACATGATCAATTCATCACACTATTGGAGACGTGTGTATAAAATTCATAAACTACCCAATAATGTTTTTGCCAATGCCTAACTAATTTTTCTTTTTTCCTGCAAAATAAGTCCAATGATGTATTTAGAGTGTCCCATTCTCCAAATTACAGTACATCCAAATGATGTCAGTGTCTTCAATCCCAAATTGTCCTCAAAAAATGCACTGTGCACCCCCTGTGACCGCCATCTCTCACTCTAGCCACTCACCAGAGAGATTAATGGCAACCGCCTTAGAATATCTCTTCAGCCACTCTCATCCAGCCTCCAAAGGATTTCCCTTTTTTTTTTTTTTTCTCCCGGTCTACTACCAACTCTCGCATAATACTCCAAAACCCCAGTGGCTCTTTTGTCGGTCAATTCCATAAAAATCAGATCGGATCTCATTGCTAATTTGGTGGAAGAGACGGGTGACAGAGGTGGGACTGCCACTTCACCGCCCACACATGCACCTGAACACTGGTGTTCTAAAAAAAAATATTTGACACTTGTATGGCTATACATAGTAGTGCTGTCGTGTTAATGTCTTTTCCCACACAATGCAGGAATGCTGGTCTTGCGTTGTACAGGATGATATCAGGGAGCTGTGAATGGTCGGCCAGTGGAGGGGGAGGTTAAGGGGGATGGAGAGGAGGAATAAAGTATAATCACCTTCTTTATTATCTCCTAGACAAAATGGGCAGTTATCCCAGGGGGACCCACTGCAAGTTCAAATGTTAATTTGTCTCCAGGATTTGGCATTAAAGCAAACCTGTGGGCTTCGTAAACCTAGAAAAGACTCGGCTATCTGGGACTCTCCCTCCAGATTGGCTGAGACAACACAGCAAGTGCCATTGACTCCCACTGCTGTCAATCAGTGAGCCAATGAGGAGAGAGAGGAGAGGCGGGGCCAAGCCACGGCTTCCTGTCTGAACACACAGAGCAGCGGGTCGGTTTCGGTGCCCCATAGCTTGTTGTTGGGGCAGGAGGGAGGGGCCAGGAGAGTCAGCGAGGGACCCGAGAAGAGGAAGATTTGGGTTGCTCTGTGCAAAACCACTGTACAGAGCCGGTAAGTATAACGTGTTATTTTTAAACAAAGCAATACAAGATTTTAGTGTCCCTTTAGTTGGTGAGATATTTATACTCAGTGTATACTACCATTTTAATTCTCCAGGTTCACTCAGGTTTTCTTCAGAAAATATATAATGCCTTGGTGTTAAATCTTTTGCCTTACCCAAGATGGCAATGGCCAGAAATGCTAGAGGGGTGTTTTTCAAAGTGATTTCTCAACAAAATAAAGCATAGAGACATGAATTCATAAGGGCATTTGCTTTTGAATGTTCTAAAGGAATTAAATAGTGTTTTTGGTTTGTGGTGCTCATATGTAGTAAAGATACTTTAACATTGGTCCAGCAGAATAAATTCATATTCTGGCCAATTAAAGTAATGCACTACTAAATGCCTGATGCAGTTAAATGCAGCTTTAGCCCCGGTTCACACTGGTGCAACTTGTCAGTTTAAAGGCACCCTACTAGTGCCTATGGGATTGTTCAAGTCTTGCACCTATTTGAAAAGGTTAATAACTACTGTATTTTTGAGCATTTCCTGTGCGACTTGCATAGACATGTTTGCAAGCTACACTTAAAATTGCACTGACCAGCAGCTTTGAAGTCGTGCTTAGGTAGCGTGATTTCAAAGCCGCACTGAGGCTTAGGATTTTTTTTTTTTTAATTCTGTTTTTCTCTGTTAGGAGACAGGCTTTCAGAAGGGCCTCATGTGCATGAGGCCTAATACCGGAGGTGTTACTGGTTAGAGCCCCAGGTGAAAGCAGAGGGGAAAAAGCCCCAAAAAAGAAACGGCAGCTACCACTTCCAGTGATAGGTAGGCTGCAGTATATTGCGTCTTTAGTTCTGGGCTTAATACCTCTTAACCCCCCCCCCCCCCCCCCCCCCCCCCCCCCCCCCCCCCCCACACACACACACACACACACACACACACACACACACACACACACACACACACACACACACACACACACACACACACACACACACACACACGTGGTTTCTGGCAGTCACAAATTGTTAACCTTTCTTGTTTTATTAAATTAGACTGCTGTAGTTGATTATTGTTCACAAACGCACAGCTTTTGAAGATGTGTAATTTTTTTTTTTTTTTTTTTTGTCGTACGTGTAAGTGGCTTTCCTAAAGTTCCAGATACAGCTGCAAGAATGACATTCTTTTCTTCAGTGGTGTTATTCATGCAAACATGGTAGTGTGTAATCGCAGCTTGATTTTCATGGAGCAGTGACCCCTGTTGTGGCGTTATCGTGCCTGCATTAAAGGAGAGACTCGGCATGTAGGCATTGGGAAATACACGATTGTGTTAAGCATACAATTTGATTTGTGTGTAACATCGCATTTTATTACCTGCTGTATAGATTAATTAGTTTGCCACATTGGCAAAATTGTTGAACATCATTCTCTTATCTCCATGGTTAACTGTGTGTTAACTTTTGGCTAAAAGGAATCTTTTTGTTGCCTTTTTGAACCTTCTTTTTTTTCATTCATCAAGTAGACCCTAGGGCTGTAATCAAAGACATTTGATCAATTGCTGCAGCAAGTTCAGCGCCCTCACTTTGGTAAATCAGTCATGATATTTTATTTGTACATTATTTGTTTAAAGCGGAGCTCCGCCCAAAAGGGGATGTTCCACTTTAGTTTTTTTTCTTTTAGTGGGGAAGCGGGTACCTAGTTTTGACAGGTATTTCACCTAGGAAAACTGAGCGGAATTCTCCTCTTCCCCTCCTTCCATGCAGTTTTCTGGGACACGTCACAAGTCCCAGAAGACTGCCATACCATCCGGCGTGTATCCGGCTGTGAAGCCACAAGCTGTCACAGCCGGGTGCCCACAGTTAAAATACCAGTCCTGGGGAGAAGAGAGGGAGACAAGCGACTGTTAGGGTGACTGGATCCTGGGGCAGGGTAGTGCATGTTTATTAAGTCAACAGCTACACTTTTTGTAGCTGTTGAATTTAATTTAAACACAAAAACGACTGGAGCTCCCCTTTAAGGGACAGAGTTTGTCCCATGTCACCTATTTGATAATAAATGCTTGTTTGTATTGTATATCAATTGCATAATATAATTTGTGTATATGTGTGTGTATAAATATGTATGTGTGTGTATGTATATGTGTGTGTATATATATGTGTGTGTGTGTGTGTATATATATATATATATATATATATATATATATATATATTATATATACGCACAAAAGTGAGTACACCCCTCACATTTTTGTAAATATTTTATTATCTTTTCATGTGACAACACTGAAGAAATGACACTTTGCTACAATGTAAAGTAGTGAGTGTACAGCTTGTATAACAGTGTAAATTTGCTGTCCCCTCAAAATAACCCAACACACAGCCATTAATGTCTAAACCGCTGGCAACAAAAGTGAGTACACCCCTAAGTGGCAATGCCCAAATTGGACCCAATTAGCCATTCCCTCCCCGGTGTCATGTGACTCATTAGGGTTACAAGGTCTCAGGTGTGAATAGCGAGCAAGTGTGTTTAAATTTGGTGTGACCACTCTCTCATACTGCTCACTGAAAGTTCAACATGGCACATCATGGCAAAGAACTCTCTGAGGATCTAAAAAATTATTTTTGCTCTACATAAAGATAGCCTATGCTGTTAGAAGAAGACCTTGAAACTGAGCTGTAGCACGGTGGCCAAGACCATATAGCAGTTTAACAGGACAGGTTCCTCTCAGACAGGCCTTGCCATGGTCGACCAAAGAAATTGAGTGCATGTGCTCGGCATCATATCCAGAGGTTGTCTTTGGGAAATAGGCGTATGTGAGTGCTGCCAGCATTGCTGCAGAGGTTGTAGGGGTAGAGGGTCAGCCTGTCGGTGCTCAGACCATACACCGCAAACTGCATCAAATTGGTCTGCATGGCTGTTGTCCCAGAAGGAAGCCTCTTCTAAAGGTGATGCACAATATAACCCCCAAACAGTTTGCTGAAGACAAGCAGACAATGGACATGGATTACTGGAACCATGTCCTGTGGTCTGAGACCAAGATAAACTTATTGCATTCAGATGGTGTCAAGCATGTGTGGCGGCAACCAGGTGAGGAGTGCAGACAAGTGTGTCTTGCCTACAGTCAAGCATGGTGGTGGGAGTGTCATGGTCTGGGGTTGCATGAATGCTGCCGGCACTGGGGAGCTACAGTTCATTGAGGGAACCATGAATGCCAACATGTACTGTGACATACTGAAGCAGAGCATGATCCCCTCCCTTCGGGGGACTTGGCCGCAAGGCAGTATTCCAACTTAACGACCCCAAACACACCTCCAAGAGTACCTGCCTTGCCTTGCTAAAGAAGCTGAGGGTAAAGGTAATGGACTGACCAAGCATGTCTCCAGACCTAAACCTTATTTTTGGCATCTGTGGGTCATCCTCAAAGGGAAGCTCCGTGATGTTGTCATGCAGGAGTGGAAGAGGACTCCAGTAGCAACCTGTGAATCTTTGGTAAACTCCGTGCCCAAGAGGGTTAAGGTAGGGCTGGCAAATAAGGGTGGCCACACAAAATATTGATACTTTGCGCCCAATTTGGACATTTTACCTTAGGGGTGTACTCCCTTTTGTTGCCAGCGGTTTAAACCTCAATGGCTGTGTGAGTTATTTTGAGGGGACAGCAAATTTCCACTGTTAGGCCCCTTTCACACATAGGAGTCCGTCGGCGGTCTCCGTTTTTCTCAGCGCCGGATTGATCCGCCGATCCCCCCCGCTGAGCAGGCGGATGGCAGTTGTGTCTCTGTACTGTGTGAGGAGACACAGCTCTCTGGTTCCCGCTGTACTCTGTGGTGGAATTGGATAGGAACGGACCATGTCTCCATTCTCATCCAATCCGATCCCTTGGACAGATGGAAAATAGGGTTTCCATCAGTCCAGATTTGACGGATCGGATGTTAGCAGACATGTCTCCGCTGACATCCAATGCCCTATTGAGATGCATGGGGCATCCGTTCAGAGCCGCCTGAAAAACGGACAGGCGGATCTGAACGGTCCGCCTGTGTGAAAGGGGCCTTATGCAAGCTGTACACGCATTACTTTACATTGTAGCAAAGTATAATTTCTTCAGTGTTGTCACAGAAAAAGATATATAAATTTACAAAAATGGGAGGGGTGTACTCACTTTTAGAAGATACTGTGTGTGTGTGTATATATTTGTATGTGTGTGTATATATGTGTGATATATATATACACACACACACACACACACACACACACACACACACACACACACACACACACACACACACACACACACACACACACACACACACACACACACACACACACACACACACACACACACACACACACACACACACACACACACACACACACACACACACACACACACACACACACACACACACACACACCCTTGCAAAAGTATTCACCCCTCTTGCCATTTTTCGTGTTTTGTTGCCTCACAACCTTCGTGTTTTGTTGCCTCACAACCTGGAATTAACATGGATTGTTTGAGGATTTGCATCATTTAATTTACAGAACATGCTTACAACTTTGAAGATGTTTTTTTTTTTTTTTTTTTTTTTTTTAATTGTGAAGCAAACAACAAATAGGACAAAATAACAGTCAGTGTGCATAACTATTCACCCCCCTAAAGTCAATACTTTGTAGAGCCACCTTTTGCGGCAATCACAGCTCCAATTCGCATTGGATAAGTCTCTATGAGCTTGCCACATCTTACTACTGGGATTTTTGCCCATTCCTCCTTACAAAACTTTTCCAGCTCCTTCAAGTTGGATGGTTTGCACTTGTGAACAGCGATCTTAAAATCTGACCACAGATTTTCTATTGGATTGAGGTCTGGGCTTTGACTAGGCCATTCCAACACTTTTACATGATTCCCCTTAAACCACTCAAGTGTTGCTTTAGCAGTGTGTCCATCCTAGCCTCAAATCACGCACACTGTGGTACAGGTTTTGCTCAAGAATATCCCTATATTTAGCACCACCCATCTTTCCCTCAACTCTGACCAGTGTCCCAGTCCCGGCTGCTAAAAACCATGGTGTTCTTTAGGTGATGTGATGTGTTGGGTTTGTGTCAGACATAGCGTTTTCTTTGATAGCCGAAAAAAGTTCAATTTTAGTCTCGTCAGACTGAGCACCTTCCTCCATACATTTTGGGAGTCTCCCACATGCCTTTTCGCAAACTCAAAACGTGCCATTTTGTGTTTTGCTGAAAGTAATGGCTTTCTTCTGGCCACTCTGCCATAAAGTCTAACTCTATGGAGCGTATGGCTAATTGTCCTCCTATGTACAGATACTCCAGTCTCTGCTGTGGAACTCTGCAGCTCCTCCAGGGTTACCTTAGGTCTCTGTGCTGCCTCTCTGATTAATGCCCTCCTTGCCCGGTCTGTGAGTTTTGTTGGGCGGCCGTCTCTTGGCATGTTTGCTGTTGTGCCTTGTAATTTTCATTTGGTTATGATAGATTTTATGGTGCTCCTGGGATCATCAAAGTTGTGGATATTTTTTATAATCTAACCCTGACTTGTGCTTCTCAACAACATTGTCCCTTACGTGTTTGGAGAGTTCCTTGGTCTTCATGGCAGTGTTTGGTTAGTGGTGCCACTTGCTTAGGTGTTGCAGCTTCTGCGGCCTTTCAAAAAAGGTGTGTATATATAATGAAAGGTCATGTGACACTTGGATTGCACACAGGTGGACATCATCTCACTAATTTTGTGACTTCTGAAGGTAATTGGTTGCACTAGAGATTTTTATGGGCTTCATAACAAAGGGGGTGAATACACATACGCACATGCCAATTTTCTGTTTTCTAGTTCTAAAAAAAATATTTTTATGTATATATTTTTCTCATTTCACTTCACCAACTTGGACTATTGTGTTGATCCATCACATAAAATTCAGATTAACAAAACATTGAACTTAAGGCTTTAATGCAACAAAATAGGTAAAAAGCCAAGGGGGGTGAATACTTTTGCAAGGCACTGTGTGTGTGTGTGTATATATGTGTGTATGTATTAGAGCTGCACAATTAATCGTTAAAAAATCGCTATCTCGATTCACCCCCCTGACGATCTTAAAACTGCAAAAACTGCATGTCCTCGATTCTTACTGAGCCGTTTTCTGCTCACTCACAGCTGTAAAAAAAAAAAAGTCTTCGGCAAATGTTTATCAACATTGTTAAAGCTGCTAGATAAGTATAAACAAAATGCTTTACAATGTATCTTTTCGTTCTTTATATCAAAGGAATGAACTTCCGCCTGTAAGGGAGAGCAGTTTAACCTCTCTAAAGTATTTTTTTGCTAGAAAATTACTTAGAATCCCCAAACATTATATATATATATTTTTTTAGCACAGACTCTAGAGAATAAAATGGCGATCATTGCAATCTTTTATGTCACACGGTATTTGTGCAGAAGTCTTTCAAACGCAGTTTTTTGGGGAAAAAATACAAGTTAGCCCAATTGTTTTTTTATATAATGTAAAAGATGATGTTGCGCCGAGAATCGTGAGAGAATCGGGATCTTTATTCTAAGCAAAAAAACTGTGATTCTCATTTTAGCCAGAATCGTGCAGCTCTAGTATGTATGTATGTATGTATGTATGTATGTATGTATGTATGTATGTGTGTGTGTGTGTGTGTGTATATATATATATATATATATATATATATATATATATATATATATATATATATATATATATATATATATATATATATATATATATATATATATATATATATATATATATATATATATATATATATATATATATAATGTGTGTGTATATGTGTGTGTGTGTGTATATGTGTGTGTGTGTGTGTGTGTATGTATATGTATGTATATGTATATATATATATATATATATATATATATATATAAAAAAAAATTAAGTTTTATTTATTTTTTTTTTTAATGTGATTCTAAAGTCTTTGTTTTTTATTTTTCCTTCTCCATATTCTTACCTGCTCTGTGCAGTTGGTTTTGCATAGTGACCCAGATCCTCCTCTTCTTGGTTCCCTCTTCTGTGATCCTGGCCTCTCCCCCTCCTGTTCAGTGCCCCCACAGCAAGCAGCTTGCTATGGGGGCACCTGAGCAGAGTCACAGCTCCTGTGTCCATTCAGACTCCTGATTAGCTAGCTAAGTTTGACAGCAGAGGGAGGCAATGGCGCTGCTGCTGTGTCTCAGCCAATTAGGCGGGAGAATCTCAGACTGCTGGGACACTGGTGTACATTGCTGGACAGGGGGGGGGCCTCAGGAAAGTGTTACGCGGGCAGAGGGGGGCTGCTGCACACAGGTTTTTTTTTTTTTTTTATCTTAATTCATAAAATGCATTAAGATAAAAAACCTTCTAACTTTACAACCCCTTTAAGCTCCAAAAGAAGAAAACGTTATACTCTTAAAAAAAAAAAAAAAACTTGCTGCATGTAGCAAAGTCTGAACACAGCTTACAACAGTATTTATTTAGAACATTAAATACTAAATGGCACAGCCCCCTTTACATTACACAGCCGCCACCCCTCCTGCACATAACACAGCCCCCCCCTGCCCATATTAAACAGCTCCCCTTTATTTTGCGGCCCACCCCTGCGAATTATCCAGCCTCCCTTTACATTGCCTTTAGATTGCACAGCCCCCCTGCTCTACTAGGAGACCTCCATGTTTCCTGGTACAGCCCTGCCAGCGTACAAGTTTAAAAAAATCACTGCCAGTCCCTTTTCATAAATCCTTCCTACCCTGCTGTATCTGTCTATCGTAAACCAATGCCTGTAACTACCTTTATTAGCTCTGTTTTTTCCAGCTGGTCACGTGACTGCTCTCCAATTGGAAGCTATATTCTGAGGAGGTGAGAGAGTGGCCAGAAAGAACGGAGCTAATAAGAGGCAAAGGTGTACAATGACACAGACGCAGTGTAGGAAGAATCTTTGAAAAGGGGCTGGCAGTGTTTTGTTTTTTTAAGAGTACACTGGTAGGGCTGTCCCAGAAGAGGCGGGACGACCGCAATGACATTTAACGATTCAGCCATTCTCTGCATCGATAGAGAATCGTTCACTGCTGAATCACGATGCATCGATTCAACGATTTTTAACACCCCTATTTGCAAGGATTTTACCAAGCTTTGTTGCAGACTGCTACTATTTTCTGCTCCAAGTAAAAAAAAAAAAAATAGCTATAGGTTTCTTTTACAGGGAATTTTATTATTAATCAGTCAAATAGATCCAGCAATTGGACAGTTAAATTCAACAATTAATACATCTGAGCATGAAAATCCCACTTAACCGATGTACTGAGCCATACAGTATAAAATATAAAAGATTCAAGTTAACACATGACTGTTAGCAACGTAAATATTAAACAGTATTTCCAATGTTGCAAGCAAAAGCTACATGTTTCACCAAGTTTTTGAATACTGATGGGTGTGACTAATACATTTTAATCAGCTGGTACACTTGGAGTGCTCTAATAAGCAAATTTGCAATGTCTTCACCCCTTTTAGGTGTGAATAAAACTTTGGGGAATACTATACCAAAAACTATATTTCTCTTTCGTTCATTGACAGACACAGCTCCTTATCTTCTTGCCCATTGGGTTATACTGCCCCCTACAGGAGAAGGACACTAAGCAGGAAAAAGCTTAACCAAGCCTATGGGGCAGTCCCAGGGGGTATACTACCACTCTCACCTATAGGCACAGCTTTTTTTTTTTTTCTGCCTAGTCAGGAGTAAGGACCTAGTTCTTTGCTGGCATCTCTGGTCCTGGCAATTTTTTCTTTTTTAAATTGAGCTTTTTCCTATCTTTATTTTGTTCCTCTGAGAATCTACAACTCTCGGACTGGGCGATGGACTGGATAATCTAGATCCAAAGGGTCCACTCAGTCTTGCCATTGCGCGTGCATGCCTCAGCGCCACGCTAGGTTGCCCCTGACATAGCCCCACTAGACGGAAGCTGGCCTGCGAGTTACACTTCTTGCAAGGGCGCATAAGACCTGGCCTCAGCCTGAGTCGCAACGTTCCTACTGCCCGACAGCTCCCCCCCCCCCCATTCCAGAGGAGCGGTAGTTGGTCGGGAGCGGTGCCCACCCTGTTCCTGATATAGGAAGTAGCTGTCCCCCTTTTTCTGGTGGACGTGAGCCCCTCCCTGGGACCCTCGGGTTCTCCTCCCCCCCTCTAAAATTTTGCTGGTCACTGTGGGTCTTTGGCCTCTATGGAGGGACTCTGAGGGCAACCCCCCCCCCCCAATTTGTGGGCCCTTGTTAGGCGTTCCCTTTGCAGGATCATATAGCGCCTCGCGCCCTCCCCTGCCTCATTGTCTTATCAGATCCTGAATCTGATTCAGCCGCTGTGGATGTGAGTTACCTTACTGGGTCTGTGTTCACCCACCCTGAGTGCTCAGATAGTGAGGATGATTCCTCTGCTCCTCTAGCGTGCATAAAAAGGCGCTGGTGGATGCACTAATTGTGTCAGTGCGTGAAACTTTAGAACTGGAGGATGCGGCTGATGCTGCGTCGGAGGTGCCGGTCTTTTTTGGCACCCACAGGCCCTCCACAGCGGCAAGGGTGTTCCCCCTTTTTCGCTTACGTTGACAACATTGTTACAAAACAGTGGGGTTGTCAAGCATTTTGCTATGCGGTATCCTTATGAGGATTCCCTGCCTAAAAAGTGGACAGTCCCACCTGTAATGGACTCTCCTGTTTTACAGGTTATATAAAGCTACCCTAATTCCAGTTTAGAAGTTTCCGGCCTTTAAAGATCTGGCTGATAGGAGGGCGGAGGCTCTGGCCCGCCATATGTTCAGTGTGGCTGGTTCGACACTTAGGCCTGTATTTACTATTGCCCTGGTGTCGAATATTCTGACCGAGTGGGCTAAACTTTTATGCAGGGACCTGGAGGGGAAACCACTTCCCCCTGTCTTTGCGGAGCTGGCGCATCAGTTAGTCCAGGGGCTACAGTTTATCTGTGATGCCTCTTTGGATGTGGCTCCTTTGATTCTAGGCTGTCTGATTCAGCAGTGGTCCTTCGGTATATTATCTAGCTGAAATGCTGGTCTGCGGACCAGACTTCTAAGAAGGCCTTATCTGATCTCCTCCTTGTAGGGGATCGCCTGGTTGGAGCTTCCATGGATGACATCATTAAGGGTCTCAGGGGGGTGGGGGAGGTGGAGAAGAGTGCTCTTCTTCCGCAGAATACTAAGGGCAAGGAGCCCCATCATAGATATGGGCCATTCTTCTCGGCTCAGGAGGCGTTTTTGTTCTTCAGGTTCTCAAGACAAGGGATCAAAGCCCTACAGGGCCTCCACTGAGGTTCCTAGAGGACCTGGTCTGGAAGGCCATGAGCCAACTCTTCCAGACCTGGGGACAAGGGTTCTTCTACATGAAGGGGCGCCCTCACCCATATCTAGGGTGGGTGGACGTCTTCGCTGGTTTCTGGATCCGTGGACCTCCCTGGTACAGGACAAGTGGGTCCATGAAATTAAGATCGCATTTCGGTCTTATCCTCCGGAAAGATTCTTTTCTTCCAATCTGCACTTGTCCCCAGATCACTTGCGGGGTCTCTTTAGGAGCAGTGTAAGACTTGTTACTTCAAGGGGTGATTGTTCCAGGTTCCGAATTTGGAACGATTTTCAGGGGTTTTAGTCAAACCTGTTTATGGTTCCCAGGACAGAAGGCAAAGTATGTCCAATTCTGGACCTCAAGGGGTAAACTGCTTTGTATGGGTACAGACATTCCTAATGGAGTCCACTCGCATGGTAGTGGCGTCCCTACATCAGGGGGATTTTCTTGCTTTTATCGACATAACCCCTACCTTCACATTCCAATATGTGCCAGTCACCAGTGTTTCCTACGCTTTGCCATAGGTGAGGAGCATTATCAGTTTGTAGCACTGCCCTTTTGGTCTTGCCACCGCTCCTCGGGCCTTCACAAGAGTGTTGGCCCGATGCATTGTTGCGTCAGCGGGGGATCGTGGTACTGGTGTACCTGGTCGATCTTCTACGAGCAGAGCCTCCGAATGCTCTTGACAACTTGGAGATTACTCTGCGAAATTTGAGGGAGTTTGGTTGGGTTTTGAACCTTCAGAAGTCTGCTCTGGTTCTGTCCACAAAACTAGACTATCTGGGTCTAACTTGGGATTTAGCCTCAGCCAAAGTGTTTTTTCCTCTGGAAACATTCCAGTTGGTCCAGGGGCTACAGTTTCTGTGATGCCTCTTTGAATGCAGAGGCGATTCAGCGTCTGTTGTTCAGCAGACGGTCATCCCTCCGGGCTTGCATGCGGGTGATGGGCCTGATGGTGTCTACCTTCGAGGCAGTTCCGTTTGCACAGTTCCACACAAGATCTCTGGAAAAAGATTCTGGTGAAATGGGATGAGAATTCACGGTCTCTAGAGGTGGCTTCATTCTCCTGCACTTCGGCAGGGAAAGTCCTTTCCCCCCGTACTGGACAGTTATCACCACGGATGCCAGCCTGTCCAGGTGGTGAGGCATCCTCGGAATAGATTGTGGTCAGGACTCTGGAAGGGTCCAGACTGACTTTTTAATGTACTGGAATTTCATGCGATCAGACTTTAGATCATTGGACAGTTCGTCTTCAGGATGTGCAGTACGAATTCAATCCAACAATGCCTCGGCCATGGTCTGTCAATCACCAAGGGGGCACAAGAAGTGTCCTGGCAGTTCGGGAAGTAGCTGGTATTCTAAGGTGGGCAGACCGATTTTGTTCCAGCCTTCTCTGCTGTACGCATTTAAAGGAAGGTACAGAGGTTTGTGGCATGGTCTTGGGATCTTCTGGCAGACGCCAGGCGCATTCTAGTGGCTCCAGATTGGCCTCGCCGGTCTTGGTACGCCGATTTGGTACATGTGGTCGCCGATGCTCCTTGGAGACTTCCGCTCAGGGCAGGGTAGGTCTACTGCCCCAAGGGCCAATCTTCCATCCTGCTTTACAGTTGCTGGCTTTAACAGCTTGGCTGTTGAAAGCCAAGTGCTGAAGGATAGAGGTTTGTCTGAATCAGTGATTCCTACGCTGTTAAAGGCTAGAAAATCTACCTCTAGGAAGATCTACCATCGTATTTAAAAGGCGTACATTGCGTGGTGTATTATGGGGTTCCCCTTTTTTCCTCCCAACGAGGGGTTGAGCAGCGCCTGGCCTTAGGTACCATTTTAAAGGCCAGGTTTCGGCCTTGGCAGTTTTCTTTCAACGTCCATTGGCCACACTATCCTTGGTGCGTACCTTTTTATCCAGGGAGTTCAACACCTTGCTCCTCCAGTGCCGTCTCTATTGTTGCCGTGGGACCTCAATTTGGGTTTCCGTTCTACAGAAACCTCCCTTCGAAAATATTCGAGAGGTTCCCCTGGTTACGTTGTCCCAAGAGGTGGCCTTTTTTGGTGGCTATTACTGCTGTGTGCAGGTTGTCGGAGTTGGCGGCGTTGTCTTGTCATTAACCTTACCTGGTGGTTCAGAGATGAGGTGTTTTTTTGTCCCTGTCCATCGTTTCTCCCAAAGGTCGTCTCTGATTTCCATTTGAATAAAGACATTGTGTTGCCTTTCCTATGTCCCTAGCCTGAATATCCTAAGGAAATTTCCTTGCATTCCTTGGATGTAGTTTGGGCAATTAGGGTGTACCTGGCAGTTATGGAGTCTTTTTAGGGAGTCAGACTCACTATTTGCTTACGGATGGGTCTCGGACAGGGTTATCTGCTTCCTCTGTGACCATTCCCAGATGGATCAGACAGACAGGGATTCAGGCCTATTCCTTCAGGGGTCGGGTTCCTCCTTTCCCTATCAAGGCGCACTCTACTTGGGCGATAAGTGCCTCCTGGCCTTCCATCAGGTGTCAGTGACGCAGGTTTGCAAGGCAACCACCTGGTCCTCGGTGCACACTTTCGCAAAGTTCTATAAAGTAGCTGTGTTGGCATCTGCGAATGCCTCTTTAGGCCGCAAGGTTTTGTAGGCTGCTGTTTTGAGGACTTGGTCCTCTTTTGAGGGTGTATTGTTTTTTTTTCAGGCGGGCTCCAGTTTTGGTTGAGCTCCTGTTTACCTGGTTGGCTATAGTTAGCCCTGGGAATTTCTTTTTTGCTTTTCCCACCCCTCATGTTTAACACTGCTCTGGGACGTCCCAATGGTTAAGAAGATCAGGAGCTGTGTCCGTCAATGAATGAAAGAGAAAATGGGAATTTTGACTTACTGTAAAATCCATTTCTCTGATGTTCAGTGACGCACACAGCACCCACCCCTCTGTGGATTTGTATTTTCTCTGACTGTGCTTGTAGCAAAACTGAATACCTATCACAGAGAGAAGAGAGTATACCCCTGGGACTGCCCATAGGTGTAGCCAGACTCTTTTCTGCCTAGTGTCCTCCTGTAGGGGGCAGTATAACCCAATGCTTAAGAATATCAGGAGCTGTCTGTGTCAATGAACATCAGAAAGGGATTTTATGGTATGTCAAAAATCCCATTTATTTATTTTTTTTCATCCGTTTAATCCAATATGTAGTCTGCTACATATTTTTGGTAAAAAAAAAACCCCAATAGGCGCATATTGAATGGTTTGAGCAAAAGTTATAGCGTCTACATAAGAAAAAATATTTTTTACTTTTGTTTTTTTAACTAGTGATAGCGGCGATCAGTGATTTTTAGTGTCACTGCGTCAGACCAATGGGACCCTTTTGACACTTTTTGGGGACCAGTTACACTAATACAGTGATAGTGCTAAAAAAAAATGCACTAACACTGGCAGGGAAAGGGTTAACATCAGGGGTGTTCAAAGAGTTAAGTGTGTCCCTAGGGGGTGCTTACAAACTGTGGGCAGGTTGCACCGATTGGTTGGGGAAAGATATCTGGGTTCCTGCTTAGCAGAAACACAAGATCTCCATCTTGTCGCCTTGCAGAACAAAGAACTGCCTTGTTTACATAGGGAGACTGCCATTCTGCCTCTCCTGGGGGGGGGGGGGGAGGATCACGGGTGGTCAACGTACATTGGGTCTGCTGGACCTGCTGATTGACATCCCGGCTATCCTATCACGGCGCGATCGGTTATCTGGCGACTTGATCATGCCATCTAGTGGCTATTGAACGAAATAACGCACTAAATGGGTGGTTGGCAAGTATTTAACGCACACTAATCAAACACCCCTTTTTCGGAGTATGTATTCTAATCTGTTATACTTCCCCTATCCTCTGCCATAAGTGGTTTAAGTGGAGATTCTAAAGCTTTCTTTTCCCCTAGATTTAAAAAAATGTGAGGAGTTATAAGTATTTTTGTTGCTGCTATCATAAGCATCATTTTTACATATGCTTCATAGGGAATAATGGACTTCCCAAGCAGCTGTTATTTGTCGGGAGTACAGAGATTGAATTGCTGAGTGGGAGCCTAGGGGGTCTAAGTAGACATTAAAGCTTCTAGTATCTATCTTCTATTAACTCGAAGGTGTCGCATTTAACACCAAGTCATTTTGAATTCCTCAATAGACAACATGAAATGTTTTGTGCTAGTAAAATTTTTTCTTTTTCAATTCTGGCTTATTTTGTGTTTGAAACTTTAGTACTTGATCAAGGTTACTTTTTGTTTTGCTATGTTTATCATTAGGCAGTGTTATTTTGTTGTCCTATGAAATGACTTGACTCCACAGAGCTCTCTTCATTGCATGGAGTTACACAGTGAGCACAGATTTGTAAATTTTACTGCAAGCCTGTATATTACTTTGTGTCCTATACCTGTTAAATCTTTTCATTTTTATAACCGGTTAGATATTTATTGCTAAGCTTTACTTCTCTGTTAGAGGCATCTTGTGCTGCAGAATTGGTGGGGTAGACAAATGTTTGTTTCAGAAGCCATTCAGCCCTTGTTTACTCTGTTTAGGTACTTTACCTCATTTTAAGCCTTCTGACTTGCAATTTCATTTATTTAATTCTGGCCTAAGACATACCTGCACTGTGCAGTTGGTTTTGCACAGAGGAGCCCTGATCCTCCTCTTTTTCGGGTCCCTCTTTGGTGCTCCTGGTCCCTCCCTCGTTTTGAATGCCCCCACAGCAAGCAGTTTGCTATGGGAGTACCCGAGCTGAGCCGCAGCTCCCTGTGTCCATTCAGACATGGAGCTATGGCCCGTCCCCACCCCCTGTCTCTCATTTACTGACTGACTTTGACCGCAGCGGGAGCCAATGGCACTGCGCTGCTGTCTCAACCAATGAGGAGTCCCGGGCAGTTGACACTCCTGCAACATCGCTGGATTTAGATGGACTTCAGCTCCCTGTGTCTCTCTAAGTATTAGGGGGGCTGATGCACACCGAAGGCTTTTTATCTTAATGCAAATAATGCATTGAGGTAAAAAAAAAAAATGGTTGTAAAAGGCAGAAGTTTTTTTTTTAAGTGTTTATAAACCTACAACAGTAAAATCAGTCTGTATGTGCATTAAAGCATGTTTGTTATACTCACTGTGGGACCTAAGGGGTTAATCCTCTGCATTGTGTAAAAATACTGTTTGATCCTGTATTGCCTCTCCAATCCTATGAAACTCCTTACCCTTATCTGTCCGATTATCCCCCACTCTATTAGCTTTTAGGCGATCTCTGAAAACCCTCCTCTTCAGAGAAGCCTATCCTACCAACCCCTAACAAATGTACCTCCTTTTCTCCATCAACCCATCCCCCACAGTTATTGCCTTTTGTTTCACTTGACCCTCCCTTCTAGATTGTAAGCTCTAACGAGCAGGGCCCTCTAGTTCCTCCTGTTTTCAACTGTATTGTAACTGTATTGTCTTCCTTCACATTGTAAAGCGCTGCGCAAACTGTTGGCGCTATATAAATCCTGTATAATAATAATAATAAATAATTTGTGTTCCTCCCCCCTCTTCCACTGTCCCCAAACCATCTCCTGATAGAACATAGCCTTGGGGACATGCTGCACATGCTCAGTTTGGGGTGTATTGCTAGTTTTTGTGTTTTTTTTTCCTTGGGGGGGGGGGGGACATGGGATCAGCACAGGGCCAATCAGCACTGTCCAGACAGAGGGTCAGGGGGTCCTGCAGGACAGGCAGAGTAGAATGAAAACTCCTCCTACAAGCTTTAACCAGGCACTGATCGAAGTCACAGGACTGCTCTAACTGCTAAGGTATTTAGCAGTTTTTATTAACTAAAACTATTGCATTTCTATGCTCTGTGTACTGTGGGAGAACAGATAAAGTGAATGCAGGGTCCTGGGTTTAGTAACACTTTAAAGCCGACAAACACCCTCCTTGGGCATGGACATCTTGATTAGGGGCAGGTGATTCATGTAGCATTTACTTCCTGAATTCCATCTGCCCTTAACGCAGGCAGGCATGCAGGCAGGAGTGTGTGCTTAGCTGAGAAAACCTCTCCTTCCCCCCCCCCCTGAAGATTTCTGGAATATATATGACATAATGTTTAGGTTAAAAAAAAAAAAGTAACTAAAGAAATAAAAAACAAACAAAATTAAAACTATGAAATATGATTTTCTTTCCGATCGATGTTTATTAATGCTAGCAGTGTAAGGATTGAAAAGTAAATGTTGAATGAGAGAGAGTGTTAGGCTCCTTTCACACGGCCGCTCCGTGTGAAAGGTCCGCTGCGGGACTTTTTTTTTTTTTTTTTTTCCACGGAGCGGATGACATTTGCGTTTGCGGATGATATGCGGACATAATGTAAGTATATGGCAATGCGGATGTCAGCGGATGACACCGCTGACATCCGATTTTCCTTCCTTTCCGTTTTTTACACGGAAGGAAAAATGGGGTTCTGTTCCATTCGTAAAAACGGAACAGAACTGAAAGGAGGAAAATCGGGTGTCAGCGGATGGTATTCCGCTGACACCCGCAGTGCCATTCACTTACATTATGTCCGCAAATCATCCGCAAACGGATGGGATGATTTGCGGACACACGGAGCGGCCGTGTGAAAGGACCCTTAGGTTCTGCTTTATGCAGGTATACATGGAGAGCATATTTTTTGTTCAAACAGCCTGTTTAATAAAAAACAAACATACCTGCATCCACACAAGTGATATGAATGGAAGGATCCCCCCCCTCCCCCCTTTTAGAGTGCACTGATCAGCATTGCAACCATTGGCTGCATGTACTAATCAAATGCTGGTTTTCAGCAGGATTGTTCGACAGAAGCTCGCTGTTTAGCCCTGCTGAACTGGCTGAATTTCCTTGTGTATACCTAGGTTTAGAAAGAACAGGAGTTTTTAAGCTCTTTCATTGTGCTATCCTTGCACCAGGCTAACCATACAATACATTTTGCTAATACTGTATTGCAGGGCTCGACAATTCCCGGGCGCCAGGTCGCATTGGCGACTAGAAACTTAGTCCGGGCGCCTAGGATTTCAGCCATCTCCTGTCAGGCATCGGGACGCCGCTCTGTGATGCAGAGATTTGAAATCCCCGCGGCTCCTATCTCTGTGTCCTGACAAGGCATTTTAATTGGTCAGCATCGTCACATGGACGGCGCTGACCAATCAGAACCGGCTGCCTCTTCTCCAGTCTCCACTGTCAGCCCTCCTCGTTGCGGTCACCCGGCACATCAGGTAAGAGTGCTGGGTCCGCAGCTGAGCGGTGTGTGAGCAGGGCCGCCCGGTACAAGGGGTGGGCGGATCAATTTATTTTAGAAAGGGGGGCGCAGAGCAGGTGAAGTGCTGACAGTGTGTTACTTTCTGGGCAACAAGTGACGCCGGGCGCCGGTCGCGCTACAACACTGCAGAGCTGTAAGGAGGATGTGCCGAGTGCACTCCTGCATTCGGCACAAGCCTAGGACCCGGATTTCACTTCCCTGTCAGGCAGAGCCGCAGGGTAATCTCCGCCTGACAGATGCTTACGAGTCCCGGCAAGGCGCGACGTCACCGGGAGGCGGGATCGGAGAGCACCATAGAGAGCCGCCGGGAAGGAATCAGCCAGCCAGCGCATCCGAAAAGTAAGCAGATTTGCATCTACAGTTGAATTGGCATACTCTGGGGGGGGGGGGGGGCAGAGGTTATATAATTACCAATGGTAATATGCAGCATGAGGGGGTTAATGTATTGCCACTGGTCACTAATGCATTAGTGACCAGTGTCAGAAAATAAACCCCTTTGTGCTGCATTAGTGGCATTAGTATCGGTGTTCATTTATGCTGCAGCATGTAGGGGTTTATAAACACTGCCACTAATGCAGCACAAAGGGGTTAATTTTCTGACACTGGTCACTAATGCATTAGTGACCAGTAGCAATACATTAACCCCCTTCATGCTGCATTTTACAAATACCATTGGTAATTAACCACTTGCCCACCTGCCGCAGTACATATACTGCAACAGGGCTGTAACTACAGGACCTGCAGTGTACCCATACATCGCTGCCTGTTTAAGGCGCATGCCCTCACCCGTCAACTCCCCTGGGAGGGCTCTGTACAAAGGGAATGGTTGCTTTGTTTCTTCTCCCTACTAAGCAGGGAAAATAAACAAATCAATCCGCATTAAAAATCAGCACACAATACATACATTGCACATTGTTATATACACTCTATAAATCTGCTTTAAAATGCATAGACGTGTGTGGGGGAGCAGAGCAGGCCATTTTCTGAGTGTATAGGAGGAAGGTGGAGGTGATGTAGTGCCACACTTCTGGAGAATTCTTCTGTACACACCATAGAGCTGTACATATACACATCTGCCTGAGACTTTCACTCTCTCCCTCCCTCTCTCTCCTTCTCTCTCTCTCACCCCTCCCCTTCTTTCCCTTTATTTCCCTTTATTTCTTTCTTTCTTTTTTTTTCTGGGCGCGGGGCAGATTTTTTTTTAAAAAACTGGCTCCTAACTTTTTTAGCTGGCTCCTAGATTCAAAGAAAATTTGTCAACCCCTGCTGTATTGATCTAGAGGCAGGCACTGAACCCATCCAGTTCCTTGCCGGAATAGCATACAAAATGCTGAAAAGTAAAGTGATTGTCTGCTTACAATAAGGCTTCATGTATACTTGTCCGTCATTGGCTGCAGGAAAATCACCCTGCAGCTGGGGGTCAAAACGTTCCTATCCTGAACGCAATTCTTGCACGATCAGGAGGGGGAGGTTGAAGCTCCCCTAACCGCAGCAGCTCCTAAACTCTGCTAAAAGCCTATGTGTACACTGACACACACACACAGGCTTTTATGCTAAAAAAACACCAAAAGCCCCTAAACTCAAGTTTATGAGTTGTAGTGTACATGAAGCCGAAAGCAGTATCAGTTTCTCCCATCCACACACTCAGTATGGATAAGGGAATCCTCTCCACCGATCTTTTGTATTCTGAATGCACTGATCAGCGCTGCTGGCTATAGTCGGTGACTCTAATCAAGCATGGAAAATCCGTCAGGCTGGTGGTACAGAAGGATGGATCGAAATTCATCTGGTCCCTGCTGAGACGGCTTTTTGACAAATTTCGATCCATATATGGCCAGCTTTATTATAAAGTTATAGTTTTGCAGAGCAGTAAATCATTGTGCTAAGAAGAGCGGCTTGGCTGTATTACCTCAGATCCTGGCAATGATTACAAACACATCAACCTTTTTTTTTTTTCTCCAGACCCCTAAAGGAAGCAGGAAGTGTTTGGGAACATTTTGTGTTAGTGAGTCATGTGATACTAGTAAAAGCATGCTGCTTTCTGAAAGCAATCTCTTCCTCCCCATTTTGACTTCTCAATCACCTTAGCCACTTCCCGCCCGCCCTATAGGCGATTGACGGTGGGAAAGTGGTTGCATTATCCTGACCGGACGTCATATGACGGCGGCAGGATAATGCGCTCTCCCCAAGATTATCATTGAAGCCCAGGAGGAATATAAAGGGGTCTGCAGGGGTCACCACTGCATGGAGAGTGGCTGTTAACTTCTCTCCAATAATCTTTCAGTCTAGGACAGAACCATAACCTTTTGAGGAAGGAGCCCTCTTAAGTAGAGCATTTAGGACAGCTTGTGGGTAGTATGGGATAGCCTCAGCAGGGTGTATTGCACTCTATGCAGTCATTTTGATATGAGTAAACCTGTCCTATAGCCAATATCCATCTCCATCAGGAAATAATTCCGGCAAGCCTCCCAGTCCTCTTCTTCCATTAGTGTGTAGATCTGCTTGCTACTTCTAAAATTGGGAAGTAAGCCTGGGTTTATTAGCTGTATTCAGCAAGCAGTAAATAGTGGCTGGGTCTTTTTTTACCTATTGGGAAAAGCTGGGACTTATCCTAATTCATATTGATGCCAGAGTATAACCAAAAGGAATTGATAACCTCCCAAGGTAAAACATAAGGATGGATCAGCATCCCCTAACTATAGCAGAGTATCGTCTGCATAGAAGTAGATCCTCTCTCCCATTGGCAGCTCCTTAATGAATGCAGCTTCTCGTCTGAAGATGGCTAGGCGTTCTTCTAATGCCAGGGAAAAAAGTCCAGGGAAAAGTGGGCTGCCTTGTCTTGTATCCTTTTGACATGGAAACGGTAGGGAAAAAATATTGTTGGTGTGTACTCTGGCTCTGGGAGTAAAGTCTTTTTAGCCAAGAAAGAAATTGGGGTCTTAACCACTTTACCACCGGAGGATTTTGCTGTCTTACGTCCAGGCCTCTTTTTGCGATTCGGCACTGGGAATTTAACTGACAATTGCGCGGTCATGCAACGCCGTACCCAAACGAAATTTACGTCCTTTTTTCCCCACAAACAGCTTTCTTTTGGTGGTATTTAATCACCTGTGCGATTTTTACTTTTTGCGCTATAAACAAAGAGCGACAATTTTGAAAAAATATATTTTTCACATTTTTTTTATATGAAACCCCCCCCCCCCCAAAAAAAAATGTAAAAATCAAAAATTTTTAACATTTTAGGCCAATTTGTTTTCTGCCATATATTTTTGGTGAAAAAAATCGCAATAAGCATATTTTGATTGGTTTGCACAAAAGTTATTGCGTTTACTAACGCAAATGTACAAAAATGGCATTTTTGACTTAATGTAAAATTGAATTCTCTGATGTTCATTGACTGACACAGCACCCACCCCTCTGTGGAGTTGTATTTTCTCTAACACTGCTTTGTAACAAAACTGAGTACCTATAGCAGAGGGAGTATACCCCCTGGAACTGCCCCCTTTTTTTTTTCCTCTGGTGTCCTACCTCCTGTAGGGGGCAGTATAACCCAATGGTTAAGAATATCAGGAGATGTGTCCGTCAAGGAACATTAGAGAAATGGATTTTACGGGAGTCAAAAATCCATTTTTTTTTTTTTTTTTTTTTTTTTTAACCATCCATCATGCATGGCTCTTCTTCCTGAAACTCCTCAGCACCTACTGTAGTTTGGAGGGCAGGCTCGATAAATCCTGTGACACAGAAGTGCATTCACACAGAGAAACCTTATTTTGTTTTTCAATATCCTTGGAATTTTTTTGTTTTATATAGCAAAAAGATTAAATACCACCAAAAGAAAGCTCTGTGATTGACAGCCACAGATTTGCTTGTTCTCTGTGTAGTGTGATGAGTGGGTGTGTCCCTTCCCTCAAATCAGGGCTCTGAGCTCTTCTCCCTGAGCTGTGTAGTGTGTGAATTCAGATCTCCTAATTTGTGCTTTTGACAGATTCTGTGCGACTGTGTCTTGTAGGTAGAATGTGTGTAGGATTTTTTTTTTTTTTTATCTGTATGTCTACCTAAGACCAGTCCATTCACTGGGTACATGAAAGGGTTTTCATCCACTTCAAAGAAAGTGGCACACCACTGCAGCCTATAAAGCATTGCAGCCCCGATCAGCAGATCGCAGGTGCAATGCCAGGATCCTGCACACTGTCATCAGCTGTCTGCATGTACCACCTAAATGGGCAGACAGCTACTGACGTGCAGGAAGAATCGTACTATGAGAGCGTTCACCAGCGCCCTCATAGTTCATTGAGAACTACAAGCCGTCTGCTGCAGCGGCCAGTGTTGCTTGTAAGTTCATTCATTGACGGAAAATACTAAATGAATGATGTGGCTGTGTGGGTGGAGCCCTGCACAGTCGTTCTGATTTTTTTTTAAAAGTGACAGGGGTGCGGCGGGGAGAAGATCTGTCACAGAGCAGGGAGTGCGGGGGATGAGAAGTGGGTGCATAGGAGCATGTTGCGTCCTGACTACATGTGTAACATGCTCCTAAATGTGAACTTACTGTATGTGGCCTCCCTTTATGGTGGATATTATAGTTGATGATATGTTGGAGAGATTGTGGTAAAAGCAGTTAAATTTTACTATTGCATTGGAAGGTGTTCACCTCTGGTGGGACAGGTAGAGCCATGTAGTCTGGTCACTCGAGTCTAGACATACAAGCGATCTATTGATCATAGTACTAAATGATGATGTTTGACGTGTGGAAGTAAAGTATATTACAGTCAGCCTGACCTTCCTCTACAGAACAGTTAAGAGCTAGAATGACATCCCAACTTAGTTGTTGAACAACTCTTGCCCTGTTTGGCCTAGAGTGTAGTACAGGATAGAAAATGGATTATGTAGTAACCTGTTGTACTCCGGTATGAGTATAAATTATTTCAGCTTGTGGACTGGAACATGAATGCATGGTCACAGCACTTATTTTTTTTGCAAGAACTCTTTTCAAGAAGAAAGAAGTGTGCTAGGGATGTTTTAAAACTAGCCTGAAGGATGTTCATGTGTCTAAGGGCTCTTTCGATCTGCTCCAGCACTTTTTTTTTTACGAACACGGATGACACTTGTCATCCGGTCCGCATATCATCTCACCCGTTTGCGGATGATATACGGACATAATGTAAGTCTATGGGGATTGCGGATGTCAGCGGATGACACCGCTGACATCCGATTTTGCTTCCTTTCCATTTTTTAAACGGAAGAAAAATAGGCTTCTGTTCCGTTCCAAAAAACGGAACAGAACTGAAAGGACGCAAATCGGATGTCAGCGGATGGTCATCCGTTGACATCCGCAATCCCATTAACATGCATTATGTCCGTATATCACCCGCAAACGGATGGGGTGATATACGGACATACGGAACGCCCGTGTGAAAGAGGCCTAACTGAGATAAAAAATTACTGAGACTGAGCAATTTAAATGAGCTTTGCTGTTGTATTGTTTACCTTCCATTCATAGTATTTGGGTGTGTTTGAAATCCACGTAACTGTACCAACTCATTTTACCACCTTTCACAGGTCTCCCTCAAAGGGACAGGTTCCAGTTTTTTGGCCAGGGATGGATGATCAGAAACCATCCAGCGAGGATAAGGAATCTGAAGCATCAGGTAAGATATTGCTGCCATGTAGTTGTGCTATCTTGGGTACAGACTTGAGACTGATGCCTGTAGAGCCATTATGTACATAGGTGTCATTTTAGCCTATAGAGCGTGAGATACAGTACTGTGCAAAAGCTTTTTAGGCACGTATAAAAATCTTAAGAATGCTTTCAGAAGTATAAGTTTATAGTTAATAGTTTCTTTTTATCAATAACAAAATGGAAAGTAGCAGAACAGAAAAGAAAATCAAATCAATATTTGGTGTGACCACCTTCAAAACAGCATCAATTCTTCTAGGTACACTTGCACACACAAGAGAGGAAGGAGAGAGAAGTGCAACATCCATTGGTGTAGCATGTAAAAAACAATATTCAATAATTGCACTCGCAATCATTTTAAAGGATAAGTTTACCTTTTGCAGGTAAAAAAAATGTTCATTTATTTTTTTTTGTTTTTTGGATCAGTGGTCTCCAAACTGGGGCCTGTGGGCTGGATGTGGCCATTCGCTAGCTTTTATCCTGCATTTGGGGCATTATTCCCCCTACTATAAGCTTCAGTGGGGCATAGTTTCTCCCACTGACATCAACAGTGGGTCATTATTTTTCCTACTGACACCAGTTATTGGGCAAAATTGCTCTCACTGATACCAGTGATGGGGCACTATTACTCCCACTAACACCAATGATGGGTCATCTATTCCTCCCACTAATACCAAAGATGGAGCATTGTTTACTTTCACTAACACAGGACATTTTCTGTTCCTGCTGGCCACAGTCCAGCACCCCTACATTTTAAACCGTGAACTGGCCGTTCATTTAGAATGTTTGGAGACCCCTGCTCTAAAGCATTGCACCAGCAATCAGGAGATCGCTGATGCCATGTAGGTCTCCTGAAGATCTGTCATTGTATCTGTGTTCCTGTACATTGTGTACGGGCAAACCGATACCATCTGACAGGAAGAGAGCAGGAATTACCGCAGGGTGTAACATGTTACGAAAGGTGAACTTATCCTTTAAAATGTAGCTCAGCATGACCAGGGAGCAGCCTCTGTGGCAGAAGTGGACAGGAAAGCAACCAGGAAGCCTTGCCTTGGACACCGGAAAGGGAGGGGTGAAGCTGTGGAGACTGGGAGCCGCTGTCTCTTTGGAACCAATGGCGAAGATGGAACCAAAGCCCGGGTGTGGAAGCTGCCTGGCATCGCTGATGAGGTGGAATAGGAACATGTTTCAAAGCAAACTTGCTTCTTCAGGCTGACGACTATGCAAGTGTAAAAATTGATGCTGGCTTGAAGCCAAAAGGTAGTCACGCCAAATATTGATTTGATTTAAATATTTCTTCTGTTCGCTCACTTTGCATGTTGTAAATTTAATAAAAAATAAACAAATATATGTTTTTGAAAGCATTCTTGCTTTTTACAGCATTTCTTCACACCTGCCTAAAACTTTTGCACAGTATTGTATATTTTTGAAAAAATATTAAAACTGCAATAAATATTTTTCTATCTTCCTCTTTGAAATTCATTAATCTTCCTGTTTTTTTAGCTGATGAAAATGGCTCTGATGTGGCCTGTGAAGCAGAAGAGCCTTGCAGTCTATCTTCAATCAACCCATCTTTAGAGGATGGTTTTCTCCGAGACCCGCGGTGTAGCAGGTATTTGACCAGCTTATACAGCTATGAATTTCTAAAAAGAAATAAACAAGTATGATTCCCTTGGTTGTGACCCTGCCAGTGAAAGACTGTACAACTTTTTAGAAGGTGTGAAATTATGCTTTTTCGTCATAGCTATAAGCTTTTTTTTTCCAATGAAACACTAAAAGTCTACTGTTTTCCATCTCTGCACAGTGCTTCTTTTACAAGGCGTTGTGCTTTGTGCAATTGTGGTGAATGGAGCCCCCAGGGACATCGCAAACTCTTAAGGTTTGATCCTTCACCTAACTGCCCACCGCTGAATCAAGCCCTCTGTCGGAAGCATGACATTGGCACTCCGTGTTTCGACCCAACTGTAATTGGTTTTGAAGAGTCTGTGTTACCAGAGGAGCTTTTTGAACCCTCAGGTGAGGAGGTATTAAACGCAAGTTTTAAAACATTGCGGCCCTAATTACAAATCTGATGTTTTCTGTTTGTTTTTTTATTCTATTGGTTGAAGTAGATGGTGTGTGGTGTGTGTGTGTAATTTTTTTCCCTTCGCCTGAATAATTATGTAACTTTGTAAAGTAGTCTGGCTTCCTGCAGCTATTATTTTAGACAGTAACCAGTGCTTATTTATATTTTTGTATGTGGCAGTTTTTTATGGCGACCTAATTACTTCCCAGAATGTTTTTCCATTTTTTTTTCCTGGAAGAATTAGAAGTTACGCTGCTTTGTGAGAATGAGCATATTCTTTGTAATATTTGTTTTCCATGTTCTGTGTATTATGGTGTGTTGTGTATTTTTTTTTAATTTTTTTGTGTTTTTTTTTTTTTTTTTTTTTATAATTTCCCTGAACTTTTTATCCTTTGTGTGTGGTTGTGGTGGTGTTTTTTAATTTCTGAAACTTTTTTTTTTTTAATATTTTTCCATACTCAGGACATTGCTGGGTTCATTATTGGTGTGCATTGTGGTCGCATGGAGTCCAGAAAGTGGAAGGGACTGGACTTGTTCATGTTGATAAAGCTGTATTCTCAGGGATATCACAGGTAGGTACATGTACAAAAATGGAGGCTCCTTTTTTTTTTTTTTTTTTTTAGGTATAATTAAACCCAAGAACAAAAACCTAATGCAAGGGCAGATGTATTTTGAAGTCATGGCATGATGGCAACCATTGCTTTCTCCATAGATACAGTTGGAGAATGCAATGAGTGTGTTATTTACATGATTACCAGGTAAAATTTAAGGGGGGGAAAAATCCTGGACAAAGAAAACTAATGCAGCCACCACTTTTAGGGACTCGTAGCCCGTTTTTATGGTACTTTTTTGGTTTATATATGCTTTAAGATGCTTGGGAGGTGGTAAACAGAACCCAGATTTCTGTCTGCTTTTGTGCATTAGGTGTGCCTTCGGTGCAGAAACTTTATATTAAAGAGGTTGTAAACCCTGTCTTGTAATATGTACCTATATGTAAACCTTTAATAAGGCTTACCTATAGGTACTGTAAATATCTCCTAAACTTGCACTATTTAGGAGATATTTACTTTTAATGCAGCCGATTACGTCATTGGCGCATGTGCTCTGAAGGAACGGCTACCCGTGCCGTTCCTTCAGAGCCCTGTGCCGTGATCGGCGGCTCCCGGGCAAATGCGTGGGAGTGATCGCGCTTCTGGCCAATCAGATGGCCGGAGGACGTAAACCAGGAAGCAGGACGGCCGAACATTTCAGCTGCCCTGTCGCTGTGCGGGCAGCACTGCGGGGGCTTCGTTCTAAGGTACGTATTTCATAATGAGCTAGTATGCGATGCTTGTATGAAGTCTGTATGCTCAGACCATACATCACACACTGCATCAAATTGGTCTGCATGGCTGTTGTCCCAGAAGGAAGCCTCTTCTAAAGATGATGCACAAGAAAGCCCGCAAACAGTTTGCTGAAAACAAGCAGACTAAGGACATGGATTACTGGAACCATGTCCTGTGGTCTGAGGAGACCAAGATAAACTTATTTGGTTGAGATGGTGTCAAGCGTGTGTGGTGGCAACCAAGTGAGGAGTACAAAGACAAGTGTGTCCTGCCTACAGTCAAGCATGGTGGTGGGAGTGTCATGGTCTGGGGCTGCATGAGTGCTGCTGGCACTGGGGAGCTACAGTACATTGAGTGAACCTTGAATGCCAGCATGTACTGTGACATACTGAAGCAGAGCATGATCCCCTCCCTTCAGAGACTAGGCTGCAATAGTATTCCAATATGATAATGACCACTGCTTTGCTAAAGAAGCTGAAGGTAAAGGTGATGGACTGGCCATGCATGTCTCCAGACCTAAACCCTATTGAGCATCTGTGGGGCATCCTTAAATGGAAGGTGCGCAAGGTCTCTAACATCCACCAGCCCCGTGGAAGAGGGGAGGACTCCTGTGGCAACCTGTGAAGCTCAGATGACCTCCATGCCCAAGAGGGTTAAAGCAGTGCTGGAAAATATTAGTGGCCACACAAAACATTGACACTTTGGGCCCAATTTGGAAATTTTCACTTAGGGGTGTACTCACTTTTTTTGCCAGCAGTTTAGACATTAATGGCTGTGTTGAGTTATTTTGAGGGGACAGCAAATTTACACTGTTATACAAGCTGTGCACTCACTACTTTACATTGTAGCAAAGTGTCATTTCTTCAGTGTTGTCACATGAAAAGATATAATAAAATATTTACAAAAATGTGATTGGTGTACTCACTTTTGTGAGACACTGTGTGTGTGTGTGTGTGTGTGTGTGTGTGTGTGTGTGTGTGTGTGTGTATACCGGACTTTCTCAACCTTTTTCATCACGGAGGAACCCTTAAAATTTTTCAGGGAATCCCTGCTAAAAATCTTCAACTAATGACACATTAGTGTGACAGTCAGTGGGAAGAATGCTCCTTACTTTTGTCATTGGAAAGAATTACCCCCTTACAGATAGCTAAAAGGAACATTGGTGTCATTGGCAACTTATCTGAGAGGCAGAAATTGCCCATTGCTCCAGGAACCCCAAGCAACCTCAGGAGGAACCCCAGGGTGTGTGTGTGTATATGTATATGTATGTGTATATATATATATATATATATATATATATATATATATATATATATATATATATGTATGTATATAATATATATACAGTACAGTACAGACCAAAAGTTTGGACACACCTTCTCATTCAAAGAGTTTTTTCTTTATTTTCATGACTATGAAAATTGTAGATTCACGCTGAAGGCATCAAAACTATGAATTAACACGTGGAATTATATACATAACAAAAAAGTGTGAAACAACTGAAAATGTCATATTCTAGGTTCTTCAAAGTAGCCACCTTTTGCTTTGATTACTGCTTTGCACACTCTTGGCATTCTCTTGATGAGCTTCAAGAGGTAGTCACCTGAAATGGTCTTCCAACAGTCTTGAAGGAGTTCCCAGAGATGCTTAGCACTTGTTGGCCCTTTTGCCTTCACTCTGCAGTCCAGCTCACCCCAAACCATCTCGATTGGGTTCAGGTCCGGTGACTGTGGAGGCCAGGTCATCTGGCGCAGCACCACATCAATCTCCTTCTTGGTCAAATAAATGATGGTCCAACTAAACGCAAACCGGATGGAATAGCATGCCGCTGCAAGATGCTGTGGTAGCCATGCTGGTTCAGTATGCCTTCAATTTTAAATAAATCCCCAACAGTGTCACCAGCAAAGCACCCCCAAACCATCACACCTCCTCCTCCATGCTTCACGGTGGGAACCAGGCATGTAGAGTCCATCCGTTCACCTTTTCTGCGTCGCACAGAGACACGGTGGTTGGAACCAAAGATTTCAAATTTGGACTCCTCAGACCAAAGCACAGATTTCCACTGGTCTAATGTCCATTCCTTGTGTTCTTTAGCCCAAACAAGTCTCTTCTGCCACTAGTTTTCCTGTACTTAGCTGCTTTTTTTCTTGCTATAATACAAATTCTAACCAGGGCCATCTTTATTCTTGATTGGACCCTGGGCAAAAATTTTCTTGGGCCCTCTTGAATCCACTTATCAACTATTTGGGGGCTCAAGGGGCAGCTGCTTTGGGCCCCACAACAATGACTAGACCTGGGGCAGCTGCCCCTTTTGCCATGTGTTAAAGACAGCCCTGATTCTAACAGTGTATTCAGTAGGACTATCAGCTGTGTGTAGGACTTCTGCACAACACAACTGATGGTCCCAACCCCATTTATTTTATAAGGCAAGAAATCACACTTCTTAAACCTGACAGGGCACACCTGTGAAGTGAAAACCATTTCAGGTGACTACCTCTTGAAGTGTGACTCTACAATTTTCATAGTCATGAAAATAAAGAAAACTCTTTGAATGAGAAGGTGGGTCCAAACTTTTTGTCTGTACTGTATATGTATGTATGTGTGTGTGTATGTATATATACACAGTAAACCCCCCTCCAGTGCGGGGGTTACGTTCCGAACCCAGCCGCGAAAAGTGAAAATCCGCGAAATAGAAAAACCCTATTAAAATGCATTGTAGGCATTTTAAGGTCTTTAAACACACTTTTAAAACAATAGAAACTAATTTCTAACACAAAAATATTTCATTTTTAATGATTTATATAGTAAAATAACATTACAAAAAAAAATGCAATACACCGGGACCGCAAAAATCTGAACCGCGATGGAGCGGGGGTTTACTGTATGTGTGTGTATGTATGTATGTATGTATGTATATAAAATATATATACATATACACACACACACACCTTTTTTTTTTTTTTTTTTCCCAACAGGAGCCTGCAAAGTGTTGCACCCTTGATCAGTGTTAGGCTCTGACACACCCTCCCGCCAGCTTTTTTCCTGTATCTCTGTATGAGTTTTTAAGTTTGGGGGAGGGGGTGGGAATTGTGAATGTACTACAAATGTGCTGATCGGTATGCTCTGTCCATTGAAATTACAAACCTGTCTGCTGCAGTGGAAAGCGCAGATCTTGTAGTTTATCATTCACAGATCCCTGTAAATTCAATGTCGTGCTGATTTTAAAATATGACCATGGCTGAGGGGGAGAGGAACCACCACCCGCTGTCACAGGGGAGGGCGGTAAACCTATTCAAAAGGTGAACTAAACCCAGAAGCAGGCAGCGATGTACGGGTATAACTATTAGCCGGTGTGGGCAGCCAGTCCGCAGTACATGGAGCGTGGTCCGCAAGTGGTTAAACAATACCTCCCAAAATATACTTGAGCAGCAACATACATATAATAGCAGCCCTTTATGCCAAAGTAATTAAAGTTTTTTTCTGAGCCATCTACAGATTTTAGATAACTCCTTTACTTGTAGTTGTTGAGTGTGTATTCATGTCCTGTATGATTTATGTTCTCTTGCAGAAATGTGAATACTGTAATCGGATGGGTGCTACCATTCAGTGCCACTCCACAGGGTGTTTGCGCCGATATCATATTCCATGTGCTGCCGCAAGTGGATCCTTCCAGTCAATGAAGACCTTAAAACTGCTGTGTTCAGAACATGTTGCCGAAGCTGTTGCAATGGGTTAGTTTGGATGTGGAAAACTTTTTTGTTTTTTTTTTTAATACAAGTTTTATATTCCGGGAAAAAAAAAATACTGATAAATAGCTTGATTTTATGCTTATGTACTTCTGTGTAAACTAAACTATGATGAAATAATTGAATGATGCTCTTGCTAAAGATATAGGCCCTTTACATACCTCCTGAAGCCTGACTGAAAAACGCACAAGGATCGCACCATCCCATCTTGCCTTGTTGCTTGGACATTGCTAAGGGGTTTCTAGCTTTTACTTTTCACCCCCCACCAAGGCAGGATGGAATGATAAAGACTCAAATAGCCTACACTAGGCCATTATTCAACTTTTGTCAAAGCTGCGCGGCCATTATTCAACTTTTGTCAAAGCTGCATGGCCATTATTCAACTTTTGTCAAAGCTGCGCGGCTTGTTTTTAACTTCAGGGAGGCCCTAGTCGGCATAGAGGAACTATGCCTTTAGACTTGTGTATATTCTGTTTTCCTTTTACTAAGAATAATCTCTGAAGGGCAACATGTCTAAGACTGGATTGGTGAATTGGAGGGGTCTCCAAGGTGGTAAGCTCACTGTGTATATTTTAACCTGCCTCTGTGCACTGATTTCACCATTGCAATGCCCAACCCAAGCCATTTTTAGAATTTGGCCTTATGTGCATGACCTCTAGTGGTTGGATAAAAGTGTGCAGATGGGACAGCTTCCCAGATTGGCTTATGTTTCAACCAAAAAACAGACTTGATGTGGATAGGAGAATCTCCCACTGACCTATTGTATTCTGACGCAGCTGTACACTGATCAGCATTGCAGACTATAACTGATCAAGCGAGGAAAATCCTACAGGGCGGTTGTACAGTCGTTCAATAGTAAAATATGGGAAATTAATGTTCAAGATTAATTTCTAACCGTTTAAAATCTTAAATGCTCTTTATTAACTTTATTTAGGTCAGAATGTTTATAGATGTGTTTCCACTGAGAATGGATATCAACAGCATCTTGGTATATGAGCCAAAGTAGATTGCCTGCTGCTTTGAGTAATCACTGCAGCAGTCATTGTACTGGTAATTTGTTAAATCTGTTCAAGTTTACATAGTCCTACTTTTGTATTCCTGTGAATGAAGATCGCAGGATTCTTGTGTGATCAAATCCCAACTGTCGCAAACCTGGAAATAAGGGATTTGTTTTTAATTCCAATGCCAAAGTATTCCTCATTTAACATTTTTTTCCCCACTTCCTAAACCCTAGTACATGCAAAAAAAGGCCGATCATTTGTCCGATATTCTCATTGTGTGCATGACCCTTTTTTACTTGTTTTATTCCTTCTTAAATGTATAAAGAACTTGAGCATATATATATATATATATATATATATATATATATATATATTTATTAGGGATGCACCGAATATTCGGCGGCTGAACATTATTCGGCCGAAAATAGAGAAAATAGCACTTTCGGCGTTCGGCCGAATAAGTCAAAAGGCCGAATAATTTTGAGCCGAACAATGTCAGCTTCCGCCCTGACCGCTCACCTTCCTCATTGCGGCTCGCGGCTCCCTTCTCACACGCCGCCGGTGTCCTGTCCGGCCACGAGTAGGGGGTGTGACGTCACGCGCTCGTCCCACCCCCTGCTCCTGACTGCGGCTCCTTCACACTAGGTCCACGCCTCGCCCCCCTGTTCGCGGCTTTTGGCTCTGGCTGCAGTTCAGGTATGTGATGTGGAGCTGAGCACATTTGGGGGAGAATACGGTAGCTGGCAGCTGCACAAGCATTAGTGTGCAGACTGCCATATGTTGTTGCCACTTGCCATGCTCATTACATTAGAGTGCCCTATAAAAAATGTGCCCAACAGAGTGCTCCCTTGACATAAAATGTGGCCATCAGCGTGCCCCTTATTTTATGCTAAGGGACATGCTGATGAGCATATTTTATGTTAAGGGGCACTCTGATGAGCATATTTTATGTTAAGGGGCACTCTGATGGGCATATTTTATTTTAAGGGGTACGCTAATGGGCATATTTTATGTTAAGAGCAACGCTGATTTAAATGTTTTTGTTTTGCCCATCAGAGTGCCCCCTAACATAAAATGTGCCCATCAGCGTGCCCCCTAACATAAAATGTGCCCATCAGCGTGCCCCCTAAAAATTGGCAAAATAAATGGAAAAAATGGGAAACACCGCGTTCGGTATTCGGCCTTCGGCCAAGCATTTCATTATTATTCGGCTTCGGCCAAGAATTTCATTTCGGTGCATCCCTAATAAATATATATATATATATATATATATATATATATATATATATATATATATATATATATATATATATATATATATATATATATATATATATATATATATATATATATATATATATAATTTTTTTTTTTTTTTTTTTGCCATGTGTCCCTTTTGGGGAGGTTTCCCTTCACTTCCTGTCTCAATAGCCAAAACAGGAAATGAAAGTCCCTCCAAAATGAGGGGAAATCCCTGGATATCACCAGGATCAATCAGGATTAGTTCCCCATTGGAGAATTTCTCCTTCTCCTTTATTCCTGTTTTGGTGACAACTTAATACATGCTCTTTTTTACTTTCAGTGATAACTGCAAACACAGCATATAGAGGGGGGTGAATCTCCCTAACACAGACATCAATAAAAACCTGAAAGTTATAATCCCTCTCGGCTCTCTCCAAAACTAAAAAAAAAGTTAGCCTTTTTAGTTTTACCTAAACTGTTTTTATTTTGTAGTGCTATTTTCATTAATTTTCTATTTATGTTGTCTCTTTCCTATTAGATGATTCTCGATGCATGCTTTGTGACAAGCCTGGTGACCTCACAGATCTCCTGTTCTGCACCAGCTGTGGATTGCACTATCATGGCTCCTGTCTTGATATCACAGTGACGCCACTGAAACGCTCTGGTTGGCAGTGTCCTGAGTGTAAAGTGTGCCAAACATGCAGGTAATTTTTTAAGTTCAAGCTTTCTATATTGCTACCTGTATGACCTCCTTTATTGCTAGTCTATCAGTAGCATAGAGAACATACTTTTCATTGAGTCAATTACACAAAGACTTGGCTTTGCAGCCCAGCTCCTGCAAATTTGTAAATTCTCCTTGCAGTGGAAGCCAGCATTGCAAGGGTTAACTACTTGTTTGTGCTAGTGGAGAGTAAATGTGCATTTTACTTATCTGATCCTCTGGTTCCCCCAGCAGATGATACACTCCTATGCTCTGGTGTTGGACTGTCCATCGTCCTCATGTCCATGCATTGCTATGAAGCCTGCATTGGTCTTAATGACCTCAGGATCTTAGACCACTTAAGCACAGGGGAGAAGATTCTGCATGGACAGGTCTAGCAGTGCAAAGGAGCGGGTATTTAAATCCTCTTTTCTATGCTCCATAGACCTAAACTAACTGTTAACCCTTGCAGTAAGGGCGCAGGCCCATGACCAGGAAGAAAATTCAAGATTTCCCAATATTCAACTGCTGTTCAATGTTAAACTCACATTTTGTAAACCCTCACAAATCGTTTGTCACATACGGGACTTGTTTCTTATGAGATATGAATAAATTTGTAGTAAAGAAAACTTGTCAGACCCAAGCCTTTAGAACTCCCCCCCCCCCCCCCCCCCCTACAAATTTTGAGCTAACCCCACCCACATTTATGTGCACACCATAACTTTAAACGAATCAGTCAAAAGTCTCCCATGTATGAAAACTGTGTATCGCCACACACGCCAGAGTGGGTGCTATAATTGTAGGGCCAGTAAACTCTTAAGTGATTACCTGAAAGGGCTTTTAAAGCAATGCCTATAGAAAATATGGGGTACTGAAGTTCTTTTGTAGTTGCTTTTGTGGGTACGCTCAGTTTTTTTAAAGCTTGAAATGTTTATTTACTGATCGCAAACTCGCATTTCATATTTTACCAAAATTTGAATGATGTGTTCTGTAGTGTTTAGTGTATTTTCTACCTAAATTTGCACTTGATACACTCTCACAAAAATGTAATGTCATAATAATTTGGAACTGCCACTATTTTAATTTCCAGGGTGTCTGATTTCAGAAAATATACACAATGCTCAAAAAAATTAAAGGGACACTTTGAAACCACACCAGATTTCAATGGGGAAAAATATCATGCAGGATATCTATACTGATATGGACTGGGTAATGTGTTGGGAACGAAAGGATGCCATATTGTTTGATGGAAATTAAAATTATCAACCTACAGAGGACTAAATTCAAAGACTCAAAATGGTACCCAGTAGTTTGTATGGCCTCCATGTGCTTGCATGCATGCATGACCATGTCAGGGAATGCTCCTAATGAGATGACGGATGGTGTACTGGGGTATTTCCTCCCAGATCTGGAGCAGGACATCATTGAACTCCGGAACAGACTGAGGGGCAGCCTGGCGACTTTGGATGGACCGAAGCAAAATGTCCCAGAGGCGTTCTAATGGAGTTAGGACGAGTGTGGGGGCCTTTCATTGGTATCACTTTATTCATCTTCCAGGAACTGGCTGCATACACTCGCCTTATGAGGCCGGGCATTGTCGTGCCCCAGGAGGAACCCAGGACCCACTGCACCAGCGTAAGGTCTGACAGTGGGTCCAAGGGTTTCACCCCAATACCTGATGACAGGGTGCCATTGTCTAGCCTGGGTCTTTGTGTCCCTTTTTATTGATATGCTTTTCTCAGACCACTGACCCACCATCAAATCCGGTCATGCTGGACGATGTTACAGGCATCATAATCTTCTCCACGGCTTCTCCAGACCCTTTCATGTCTGTTACATGTGGTCAAGATGAACTTGCTCTCACCTGTGAAAAGCACAGCGCGCCAGTGGCGGACCTTTCAATCCTAGTATTCATTGTGAAATGCCAGTCGAGGTCTATGGTGCCGGGCAGGGAGCACAGGGCACACTAGAGGATATTGGGCCCTCTGTTTCTGATTGTTTGGTCAGAGACAGTCATACCAGTGGTCTGCTGGAGGTAATTTTGTAGGGCTCTGGCAATGCTCATCCTGTTCCTCCTTGCACAAAGGAGCAGATACCGGTCCTCCTGATGAGTGAAGGACCTTCTACGGCCCTTTCCAGCTCTGCTAGATTAACTGTTTCCTGAAATCTCCTCCATGCTCTTGAGACTGTGCTGGGAGACACTGCAAACCTTCTGGCAATGGCACGTATTGAAGTGCCATTCTGGAGGAGTTGGTCTGCCTGAGCAGCCTCTATAGGGTCCAGGTATCACCTCATGCTACCAGTAGTGACACTGACCCTAGCCACATGCAAAACTAGTGAAAAACAGTCAGAAAAGAGGAGTAGGGAAAATTAATGTCAGTGGCCTCCACCAGTAAAACCATTCACAGTTTGGAGATTTTCTCATCGTTGCCTATCTAGTGCACGAGTTGTTAATTTCATTAACACCAATGCAGCTGAAGCTGATTAACAAACCCCTCTGCTACTTAACTGACCAGATCATTATCCCAAGAGTTTAATTGACTTGATGCTGTACTCTTTAATAAAGTGTTCCTTTTAATTTTTTTGAGCAGTGTATGTTTGGGATTCTAACTAATCTTCTGGAGGTAAAAGGTATTGTAAACTTTTTTTTTTCTCATTCGTTCATTGACTAAGACAGCTCCTTTTCTTCTTAACTATTGGGTTATACTGCCCCCCTACAGGAGATGGGACACTAGGCAGGAAAAAAACTTAACTACGCCTATGGGCAGTCCCAGGGGGTATACACCCACTCTCAGCTATAGCCATTTTGTTTTTTTCCTGCCTAGTCAAGAGTAAGGACCTAGTTCCTTGCTGGGATTTCTGGTCTTGGTAATTTTTTACCCTTTTTAAATGGATTTTTTGCTATGTGTGTTATTTTGTTCCTGTGAGAATCTTCTATCAACTGGCTGACTGGATAATCTAGATCCAGAGGGTCCCCCCAGTCTGGCCAGCGAGCCACGTACAGGCCTTAGCTCCGCGCTAGGTCGGCCACGACATAGCCCCACTGGACGGGGGCTGGCCTGCACGTTAGACGTCTCACGAGGGCGCATATGACCTGGCCTCGGCCTGAGTCACAGCGTTCCTCCTGGCTGACAGCCACCCACATTCTGATGGAGCAGTGGTCTGTCAGGAGCAGTGCCCACCCTGTTCCTGGTATGGTAAGTAGCTGTCCCCCCTCTACCCCTGGAGGGTTTTGGGCCCCTCCATGGGACATTTGGAGCCCCAAGTCGGCCTCCATTGAGGGGGGGGGGGGTAGGCCCAGTAAGCCTGGTTGGGATGAATGCACTTGCGGCGGGGCTGCCACACAAATTTAGGTCGAGACTTGTGGCCTACTAGGCCCTGCGGCCAGCTTGGCACCTCCTTTGGAAGGGGTGGCGTTGTGGGGGCGGTTTAGGTTTTGATGGCAACAATGCTGCCATTATTGTGGAGGGCACCTATCCCTTTTACACTGCGGGACCATCAGGATACCCTGCCTGTGATCTCCTGTTTGTGGGGGATTGACTGTTTGGAGCTTCTTTGGATGACATTATTAGACATGGGCCATTCTTCTCGGCTCATAGGAGGCCTTTTTTCGTCCCTCAAGGGATAAAAGTCCTTCAGGGCCTCCCCCGGAGGTTCCAAGAGGACCTTCTCTGGCAAGCTAAGAGGGGCTCTTCCAGACCCGAGGACAAGACTTCATCTGCATGAAGGGGGCGCCCTCACCCATATCTGGGGTGGGAGGGTATCTTCGCTAATTTCCTGATTCGTGGACCTCTTTGGTACAGGTCAAGTGGTCCACAAAGTCATTCGGTCTGGCTACAAGATCGAGTTTCGGTCTTTTCCTCCGGAAAGGTTCTTCCCCCTCCAACCTGCACTTCCAACCCCCAGATCGCTTACGGAGTCACTTTGGGGCAGTGCAAGACTTGTTACTTCATGGGGAGATTGTCCTGGTTCCAGCTTCGGAATGTTTTTAGGGGTTTTACTCAAACCAGTTTACAGTTCCCTGGAAGGACAGTACGTCCAATTCTGATCTCAAGGTGCAAAACTGCATTGTGTGGATACAGAAGCTCCGAATGGAGTCCATCCGCACGGTAGTGGCGTCCCTACATCTGGGGGATTTTCTGGCTTCTATCGACATCAAGGAGGCCTACCTTCACATTCCAATATGGTGCTGGTCACCAGCGCTTCCTCTGCTTTGCCATGGGCAAAGAGTATTATCAGTTATAAGAACACAAAAGATAGAGAAAAGTGGGGCTTTTGGGCCAGTGGGAGTAGAAGGATCACGCACAAACCAATTTCTAAAAATATTTTACATTTTATTAAACTTGTCTCTTAAAAAACATGGGCGTATTAGCCCATGTTAGCACAAACAACATAACATATTATAATATTGATAAAATCCGATATAAAGGAGTCATGAATAGAAATACATCCCAGAAGGGAGACCTAACCAAGAGCCTGTATAGGATGGAAAGAGTAGGTCTCTGATGGAATACGGTCAATGTAGGTCCCCAGCAAGCCGACGCGTTTCGCTCAAGGCTTCCTCAGGGCCTGTGAGACCATAACAGACCGGTATTTCCTTTTCAATGACTCGGAAGATGACAGTTTTTTTAAGAGGCAAATTTAATAAAATTTAAAATATTTTTAGAAATTGGTTTGTGCGTGATCCTTCTACTCCCACTGGCTCGCAAAGCCCCACTTTTCTCTATCTTTTGTGTTCTTATATCAATTAGGGGTAAGGGCCTATATGCACGGTACCTTTTTGTCTTGAGTATTATCAGTTTGTGGCATTTACCTTTGGTCTCGCCTCCGCTCCTCGGGTCTTCACAAGAGTGTTTACCCCGGTGCTAGCATTGTTGCATCAGCGAGGGATCGCGGTACTGGGGTACCTGGATGATCATCTTCTGCAAGCAGAGTCTGACTGCTCTAATGGATGCCTTGGAGGTCGTGATCTCCGAGGGGGTTCGGTTGGCTTCTGAACCTTCAAAAGTCTGCTGGTTCTGTCCACAAAACCAGACTATCTGGGGGAGTTTAGCCTCAGCGTGTTACTTCCTCTGGAAAAACTCTAGAATTTGCAGGAGGTAATTCAGCTTATGTTGTCCAGCAGACGGTCATCCCTGCGGGCTTGCATGTGGGGGCTGGGCCTGATGTCTACCTTTTTTTGAGGCGGTTCCGTTTGCACAGTTCCACACGAGATCTCTGCAAAAAGAGATTCTAGTGAAATGGGACAAGAATCCACAGGGATATACACCCACTCTGTTATAGGCACTTGTTGTTTTGTTACAAGCAGTGTCAGAAGAAAGCCAACTGCACAGAGTGCCTATACCTGAGAGTGGTTGTATACCCCCTGGGACTGCCCATAGGCGTAGTCAAGCTTTTTCCTGCCTAGTGTCCTACTCCTGTAGGGGGCAGTATAACCCAATGGTTAAGAAGAATCAGGAGCTGTCTGTCAATTAACAGAGAATGCATTTTACGGTAAGTCAAAAATCCCAATTTTATTTATTTTTTATTACAATGACAAACTTTTTACTTCATCTGTGTAATAGTTTTGCACAGAGCAGCCCCTAACTTTCTCTTCTGGGGGGTCCCCCGCTGGCGCGCTATGCTCCTCCTGTGTGCCCCCATAGCAAACCGCTTGCTATGGGGGCACACGTGTGTGTGTGTGTGTGTGTGTGTGTGTGTGTGTGTGTGTGTGTGTGTGTGTGTGCCAGCTTTTGAGCTATGTGGGTGTATGGAGAAGCCATGCTTAGATATACAGTGTGGCTTAGCCATGCCCCTGGCCACTCCTCACTGCATTTGATCGACAGCAGCAAGAGCCAATGGCTTCTGCTGCTGCCTGAGTCCCTGTGAGATGGAAAGAGGGGGGAGAAATTTTGAAGTCTGGCACAGCACTGGATCCCTGACATGTTTAGAGAAAGGGGGGGGGGTGGAGAATAGTGAGGTGTGTTTGTTTGTTTTTGTTTTTTTTTTTTTTACCTAATTTAGAGAATGCAGAAGGTATAAAAAAAACATAAACAAACCAACAGCCTTTAGAACCACTTTAAGATAAAGATTTGTGTTTTAGCTTGTGCATCATATGTTTACACACTATATTTTCTTCAGGCATATGGTCTTAAGTTCTTTGAAAGCTGTAATACTACAATTGTACTATATGTCTGATCTGGCTATACAGAAAGGATGTTCAAATAAAAAAGTGGTAAGAACTTTCTCCTTGACAGGAAACATGATGAGGAATCCGTGATGTTGGTGTGTGATGCCTGTGATAAAGGGTATCACACCTTTTGTCTGAAGCCAGCCATTGAGGATCTGCCAACAGGTGCATGGAAGTGCAAGGTAATTTAGCTTTTGTATCCCATGTTCTAACAGCACTTTGCTTGAGCAGCTATTGTTTACATCAAAGTTGTTTATGGTATGTGATGAACAGTTATACACTTTGGATAAGACTTTTTTTTTGTGCTTTTCTTTATTAAGGTGGTAGAAGGGATGGATGTTTTGACAAATTAATTTATTAATCATTTGCTCATGACAATGAAACGATGCTTCATGTATTCTCTCTGTTCAGAATTGTAGAGTGTGTCGCAGCTGTGGTTGTTGGGCTTCACAGATGGACCCTGGTAGTCCATGGTATGAGAACTATTCTGTGTGCAAGAAATGCCAAGAGAAAAGGAGTCATTCACTGATATGTGTACATTGTAATCAGTCTGGCTCATTGGAGAACATGCGACAGTGTCCTACGTGCTCAAAGTAAGTTCTTCTGGATATGTTGCTATCTGAGAAGTTGTGTTTTTTTTTTATATTGCTTAATATTGTTTAAAATGAGAACACTCAAAATATACTTCTAGAGAGTTTTAATATATGGTGTTTGCATTTGTGGATACTTCGTTATCAAGCTGCATTGCTTAGCATCCTGAACTATATCTTGCTTTTTCCCTATTTTAAAAGTACTCCTTTTTTAAATACCTTTATTCAACTCTCAAGTGTTTTCTGCTTGTTGCACTCTCAGGTTCCATCATATACATTGTGTACAAAGGTCTGGCTCTCTACTACCCACATGTCTGGCATGTGTTAGGTTGAAATCTGTTGAGCAAAAGAACGACGAACAGGACAAGAGCAGTGAGATTCAGGACACAGCCCTGTCAGAATGTGAATCCAAACTACTAGGTTAGTAAACGGACCTGAATTTCAACTTTGTATTTGAATTGGTACTTTGCCACTGCTGACCTCTGCTTCTGAAGATACTGACCGCCTGGCTGTCATGCAGTAGCGTCACAATCTTGAACCATTGACCAGGAATAATCGTGCAGGTCAGTGGTCCTGATTTTACCAGGAAGTCAGCAATGCTGATCTACGTATTTTACTATTTCCTTCAGTATGTTTCTTTTAGTTTGTCAACCATTTTAGGCAGCTGTGTATAACAGAGGGTTGCCACATCACCATCATCTAATAATAAAATATTTAAAGTATAACTAAAGGCACAAACCACAAATTTTGGGTTTTCCCTAGAAAAGGAATAGAGGGGAAATATTCTAAATGGGAACAGTAGTTCTGGTGACACTGGTGATAACCAGGTATTGCCTTAGCTTAGAGGGATTTTCTCACTTCCTGCTTTGACTATGGGACAGAAAGTGAAGTGAAATCTCCCCAATGCAATGCATATGGTAAAATAAGACAAGGGTAATAACTAGTGATCGACCAATATTGTTTTTTATTGCCGATACCGATATTTTGGTCATCACATATCGGTATCGGCTGATATTTTCTGACATTTAACTTTTTTTTTATTATTATTTTTTTTTTTTTTAATAGGTACTCTTGTGGAGGGATCTGGGGGTCTAAAAGACCCCCAAACCCCTCCTCTGCACTTAAAAGCATTAAAAACGCCAAGTTTGGCTGTTTTGAATGCTGTAATTTTTTTGAATTTGGCACCGAGTACCTGGAAGTGATGTCCCCTCCCGCTCCTGCTCCTTGTAATGACAGCCAAGCGGCTTCTCAGCCGCATCGGTTGTCATTACAAGACAGCCGACCGTCTGCTATGGACACCGGTACCAGGGTGATACCTCCTAGCTGCAGGCATCACTCTGGTACAGCACTTTCCTGAAATATCGGGGCCGATTCCGATATATGGGGGAAAGTGCAGATCGGCTCTCTATATATCGGCCGATCCCTAGTAATAACCCTCTATTACTCTATCCAAAATGAGCAAAATAGTTTTGACTCAAGTTATATTTTAAAATTCTGAAACATGCATGTTTATAAAGCTTAAACTTCTAATAAGACATGCCTTAGGTTTTCAATGAAAGATGCACTGATCTGATCATGTTGGAAAAGTGACTGAAATGGTTTTGCCATCAATATTTATCTACAGTTACGGTAATTATTGTGTCTAGGCTGTGCTATGTTTGTCAAAAATGTGTATGTTTAATGATTCTGCATAGCAAGTAGTTTAATGAGGTTTGTGTGATTTATGTAGATGTTTCAACACCAGAAGAAGATGAGCTGGGCACCTCCGACAATGAAGCAGCAGAAGCTCCGGAGATGCTTCCTGATGCTCCATTACTGCTAACTGAATTCAGAAGTCCACCACCACTGGATGCAGAGGCATCACCTCAGGAGAGGATTATAGATACTTGTCCATCGCCTGAGGAGGCTCCTGTACTAGTGACAGTGGAAGATGAAGATATGGAAGTTGAGGAAGAAGGCCTTAGTGAAACGCAAGCAGTAACCTTAAACAAACAATTTGTTTCACCAAATCAACCTCTTAAGACTTCTTCATTAATACCTTCAGTCCCCGATAGGACTCAGGTAGATACCTCAGTAACTGAGGACATACAACTTATGGATTCTGGGAGTGGAGACTGTGGGACTTCCTACAGTCCTTCAAGGACAAAAGAGGATCATTTGAGTAGTGTTTTGGAGCAGTCATCTGCTTTGGATTCTGAAATGATTGTGGACTCTGAAGAGCCTCTTTGTAAGGCTGAAACTGAAGCATTAAATATTGATAACACAGTAGGTCAAGAAGCTGTTGGGGACTATTCTACTGGCAAAGTTCATATTCCTATTAGATGCACTATCATAAAGTCAGACATTGTAAATGAGATTTCCAATCTGAGCCAAGGAGATACTACCGGTAGCTATCATGGCTCAGATGCTTTATGTTCACCTGACCCTGAGGGCGGGTCCCTCTCTATGGAGATGTGCTGTCATAAGGATGATGGGTCTCTGAGGCTGTGCACAGACTCTATGCCAGAGACTGATGACTCTCTGATATATGATCCTTCTATTGGGAAACTGGATGGTGAGAAGTCAAGACGTAAGAGTTCTCCAGGACGGTCAAGAGTAAAACATGTAAGTTAAGAGGCAAATGGCTACGTTCACGGTGAACATGGGTAATTTTCTCTGTTATTTACAAAGCAGGATCACTCTGCTACTTAATGGTTTACTATTATGGAGTCAGTTGTTTGCTTGTTTGACAGAGGTGATGATGCTGATTCATTATTTTAGGAAGGTGACTCAGCAGTTGAATTGCTGAACCAATCAGATGAGTTACTGTGCAACAGTATCACTTGTATAGAAAAACATACCTGTTAAAGGGTAATAAAAAAAAAAACTTCTTTGGCATCACTGCTGCTTTTCAACCGCTGCAAGTATTTGGGTAGGTCGAATACATGGTCTTCCATACTACATGCTGTGGTTGTTCTGTAGTGATGTATGAGCTGGCAGTGGAATTCACAGCTTTCAGTGGAGGAGCAGGTATACTACACACCTGCAAATATGGAATACCTGCAGCAGCTGTGCAGCGGCAAGTGTTGGCGTTTCAAGACATGAGATGCCTGAAAGGTAAGTATCAATTGCCTCTTTTAACAGGTATGCATTTCTATACAAGTGAGCCTGTGCTCACATTCACATTTTATTCAGGAACCTCTTTTGCCACCTATCTGGGTGTACAGTGTAAAACATTTTTGTACGTCGCAAAAGAATACATAGATTTGCGAATCTTTTGACTTCAAGGGGTGGCTAGCTCTCCAAGTAAAGGCTCGTCTTTTTCTCCTGGTGATCCTGCTAGTAACATACTTCTAACGCTTACTAACACTACTGTTTCTATTTGTTAGGATTAAAAAAACCCTACCTTCTCTCCATACCATTAGGAGGTGTTCTTTAGTTAAGCAGAACTGGAGCTAAAGTTTTTGCTTCTTTACATACTGGCACCTCCTGTGTAAACCTGTGCCGCGCATCTGTATAGATACACATCGGGGCTATACAAGAGAAGGGGTTTTGTCCCTGAAAATAAAGCTTTGCTAAAAAAAGAAAAAAAACTGCTAACTTTTTTAGCTGGCTCCTAGATTTAAAGCAAATTTGTCAAGCCCTTTTTTTTTTTTTTTTTTTTTAATATATATAATTGTGTTCAACTTTTTAATATCATGAAAATTAATATGAATTTGTTGGCACCTTTTAGTGCAAGAAAAGCTGAAGAAAAATGTATCCCTTTAAATGTTACGTATGTCTTGACACTGGTCTGTTGCACTTTTGTTGTGGTGGTAAAATTCTTGCTTGCTGCATTTTTGGTCAGTTAAAAAAACGCACCAGAAACTTACCTCCCTGTTGAAATGCATTGAAAATGCAGCAAGAATGCATCAATAGCGCACCTGTATTACATTTTTGATGTGGTTTTTGAGTCCTATGACCTATGAAAAACCAAAAGCACAGTAAAATTGCAGAAAAATCGTGGTATAATCCCCACAAATTCACAGTAAAATCGCAGTGAATTTGCAGCAAAATTGCACACATTTTTTGCACCATTATCGACACCTTTTTATTTTATTGCCAAAATGGCGATAACACCATTTTCAGCCGATTATGTTTCGGAGGCCAAAATTTTCGAAGCTTTTCTAGTATTGGATAATGCTTGTCAATAGTCCGTGACTGACTGACCTTTTCAGTAAAAACGTAAAGGGGACATCCCCTTCCCCCTCGGTCCCCTCTATACTGGACTTCTGGGTGAAGAGCTTTCAGTGCTAATGCAATCAGTAATGTGGGATGATCAGTCAGTGTCAGCACGCGACTGCTTTGACCACTCAAAATTGCACTGATCTATCCCGAAAGCCCTAAAGGAAGAATGGAGTAGAATGAATATTTCAAATTTCTGGACCACTGTACTGACTGTGTGGACACTGAAAAATCATTAGCCACAGAGGTAAGTACAGTAGGGGCAGGGTTGTTTTAGAAGGGTGTAAGATGCTCACCTTTTTCTTTCTCTTGCGTCCTCTGACAGACGCAGCTACTTCATATTTCCTCACAAATGGGTAATGCAAGAGTAGGCTAGGTAGTGAAACTTCATAGGAAAACTTTTCACTAGACACACCTTTAGGGGCTGTCCCTTCAGACATTACCCCAGACACATCGTGCTTATTAATCAGTTTCTTGCTGCCTAACTTAGGAGTAGGACCCTAGGTTCCCTGCTTGGAACTCCGGTCACAGTTTTTTTTTTTTTCTTGGAGAAATGTTTTTTTATTTTTCTTTACTCCCTATCACTAGCTAGTGTCAGGTGGATCCTCCTGGTGAACTACAAGCGACAGCCGGGCTGGGGTTTCGCACTGGATAATCTAGATCCTTATGGTCTCCCAGCCTGGCCAACGAGCGTGAGCAGGTTGTGGTCTGCCCAGGCCTCGCCACGACGGTGCCCCGACCGATGGGGATGAGCCTGCGAAGAGCCCTTTACCCGGGACGCAGCAACTTGGAACGCCCTAAGTTGCAGCGTACCCCTCTTGGCTGACAGCACCCCCCACTCAGGGTGGGAGGCGAGCTGTATCGGAGCCCCACGGTCCATAGTATGGTGCATGATGCTACGCCCCCTGTGTCCCTGGGACAGTCATCTGACATTTTTGACACTTTTGGGGGACCAGTGATATTACAGTAATCAGTGCTAAAAATATGCACTGTTACTGTAATAACACTGGTGGGGAAGGGGTTAACCCAGGGGCGATCAAAGGGTTAAATGTGAGCCTAGGGGGTGTTTTTTCAAATTGTGAGGGGGATGGGCTTGTGACATCAACACAGGGATCTGTGTTCCTAAATAGGAGGAAGCAGACTGGCGTTCTCTCTTCACAGGGTCCCGGTGGGAATCGCAGCCGCCGGCCCCATGGATCGGCTTTCCCGCTGGTGAAGTGAGGGTGCGCACGCGCCCCCAGGATCGCTCTTGTGGACCGCCGTACAGGTATGGCAATTCGTGCAAACCTGCTGAACTGCCGCCGAATATCAATGGTGGCTGGTCGGCAAGTGGTTATTTATTTATTTTGAGATGTGTGTTTCAGATGTGGGGCACCTGATTCAATTTCTGATATAGAAGTGTACTAGGTTAGGGTTTGAAGGAAAAGGGAAATGTTTAAGTCAAGTGTAAGGAGATGGTGCGCTGGGTGGGATGATGGAGGGTTGAATAGGTAGTGATGAATTAAAGCAGAACTTTACACAGAAGGGGAAGTTTCGCTCTTGCAGGTTTTGTAGTTGCCAACTTCTAATTTTTGCAGAACTGACTAAAGAACTACTTTAACCACTGTAGGCTATATACAAATGGGGTCAGACCTTTAAATTCCTGGCAGCACGCAAACTCTGTCCAATAAAACCATGCAAGTCTAAAGGCCCAGTTACCTGCATTTTTCCTCATGGATAAACTGCAATGACGCCAAAATGCAGTATTTTTACTGCGCTCCAGAGGTGTGCAATATTATGGCATTAACTCAACTGCCAGGAGCCTGGCCATGCATGTCGCCACTCAGCAAGTGTAGAGCAGTTAATAAAGTGTCACTTTGTGTATTAAAAAAAAAAAAAAAAAGTGCTCTGTGATGCAAAAAAATAAGCCCCCTTCATCATAGCTCTGCCCAAGATAGCTGCTGCTTGCACACTAAACCCCTGCAGTTTAGTGTGTAGTCTAGTGTGAACAGGCACTAATGTTGTTTTCTCATCTGTCTGTCTAAAACAAGCCCCTTATGTCTTCCATGAGTTTGATCTGGTTATTTTAGATATCCAAAGACTGAGAATGGTGGGTGGGCGGCGCATCTGTCTAGAGGGTTGGAATGCACTTCCTGGCCACATGGAATATATGTATTATTAGGCATTTACAGTATTTGCATCTTGAGAGGTGGGAGAACTGAAGATTTGCAGGTGGCTTGGTACCAAGGTCTATGTTTTGTCAATTTATTTCATTGTTCAATGTCTGGGAAGAGGCCTGCAATAAATCACAAGAGAAGGATTATTACTTTAGCAATACATATTTTCTAATTTAATACGTAAAAGCCATGGCAAAAACTTCCAAAGGTGACCACTCTAGGGTTCATCTTTTATGGGCAGCCTTCTGTTGAATTCAAAGCTTGTCACAAGCAGATTGGTTTGGATCTCACTCACAGAATACGATTTGCAGCACCTTTCTAATGCAACTAAACCCAATCACTAAAATGTCATGTTTTAGTTAATTTTCAAAATGGGTTTTTGATTGAGAGAAGACAGAGCTGCAAAAATTCTGCATGTGGTTACTGATTTCATGGATAGATTGACATACAACCCACATAAGATTGTCCAGTTTTTTATGACTTGTATGCATATCTAAATCTTAAGGACCTTGCATATTCTGACCATATAGATACACATTAACTTCAAGTAGTAAAGTATCCTGCGGCAAGTAAGATTCTCAAGCTCATGGGTCTGGACTCCACATCTTTGAGCTCCCCAATTTATATTGGTAGAGATTTAGGAGACCATATTTAAGAGACCACCAATGCTACTGGGCAGTATATCTCTAGGTCCAGATGGCTTGACTTACCTTTACTTCAAAATGTTAAAGGCGATTCCTACTCCTTTATATGAACACTCAAAACCTAGGTTGAGGGTGGGGGACAATAATAGCTTAAAGTAGAACTAAAGGCAAAACTTTTTTTAAGTTTTGGATGGAGTGGAGAGGGATTAGAACACCTGCCAGTTTTTATTGCGGTCTGTGCCCCTGTTGGAGATTCCCTCTCTATTTGTCCTGTTTACGATCATCATTGAAAACTAAAGTAAAAGAAGATCCCAAATTTTGGGTTCCCAGAAATGACATAGAGGGGACATTTTCCAATAGAGACACTAGTTCTGGTGACATGGTTGTTCCCAAGAAATTCTATTACTTTGTAGGGATTTCCTCTCAATTCCTGTTTGGCTATGGGACAGGAAGTGAAGGGAAATCTCCCCAGTGGGACACAGATGGTGAAAAAAAAAAATGGGTTATACTCTTCCCTTGCTCTATCCAAAATAAACGTTTCTTTCTCTGATGTTCATTGACGGACACAGCACCCACCCCTCTGTTGAGTTATATATTCTTCTGACACTGCTTCTAACAAAACTGAGTACCTATAGCAGAGGGAGGGAGTATACCCCCTGGGACTGCCCATAGGCTTAGCCAGATTGTTTTTCTGCCTAGTGTCCTACTCCTGTAGGGAGCAGTATAACCAATGTTATGAAGATCAGGAGCTGTGTCAGTCAATGAACATCAGAGAAATTGGTTTTATGGTAAGTCAAAAATCCCATTTTTTGCCTATAGTTCTACTTTAACGTCCCTGGCGGTAATCCCGAGTGTGGCTCGGGGTTAATTTTTCAGTACCAAAAGCAGTAACCCTGAGCCACTCTTGGGATTACCCTGTAGTGAAATTGCCCCTTTTCCCTGCGATCCCTTGTTGTCCTCCGGCTGATGCCGGCATCCGTCTACTGGGTTCCCTTTCCTGCAAGCGACGCAGGGTGTGGAACCCGGCGGGAAATTCAAAAAATAAACAAAACATGACACATACACATTGTAATACAATTTAATCTGTTAGAATTACATTACTGTGTGAAACCCTTTCACCTAAGTTTTGTCCCTAGTGCTTTGTCCAGTGCCCTGCTTGCACATTTACTGTTCTTTCTGCCTTGAAACTTGAACATCCATGGCGTCCAAAAAGCGTTCCTTTAGGTCAAAAGCAGTTTAAGACCAGCTAGAAATCAGTGATAGTGAATTGGAATTACTTGAAGAATTGAGCGATAGTGATTGGTGGGGAAATTCGTCATCAGACACTGAAAGGGATGACAGCGATGATTCAGTGATGTGCGAGCTTGGTGCTCTATTGACTGTTGTACGCCTCAGGCAGCGCCCCCAAGATTCCCATTTACTGGAGCACCAGGTATGAAAGTAGATGTTGCACACGACAACCCCTTGACATACAATTATTTCTGACCGATGAGGTTATTTGAAAAAAGTTACGGAGACAAACCGGTACAAAGAGCAACAATTAGCTGCTCTGCATCAGAAGTTTTCAAGAAGCAGAAAGTGGGAACCTGTGACCAAAGAGGACATTTGGAAATTTCTGGGTCTAATAAACCCCTGCAGAAGTGGTATTGGACAACTAATACATTACTTGCCGCTCCATTCTTTGGCACGGTCATGTCGGAGTACAGATTTTCCCTGGTCATTAAATATTTACACTTCGAAAACCACAAAGAATTTGATGGAACTACTCATCCTGCACCAAAACTAAAGAAAATTTGGGAAGTATCTCAAATGATTCTAAAGAATTTTCAACTTGGCTATGTGCCAGAAAGAGATCAGCATAAATGAAAGTCTAATGGCCTACAAGGGACGGCTCAGCTGGGTACAATACATTGCATCAAAGAGGGCACGATTTGGCTTAAAATCCTACATGATATGCGAATCGTCAACTGGCTACATTTGGAATTCAGTCATATACACTGGAAAAATATACAGCAACTATGGAATGGCAGCATCTTCTGTTCTTTCACTCATTGAGCCATTGCTAAATCAGGGCTATTGCATAACAACCGGCAGCTTAAACAAAACAGATGCCTATGGCTAACCGACACCACATGCCAACGTTTGGCAATAGGAAGCTGAAGACTGTAGAAATGGTTGCTTGGCAGGCAAAATGATGGCACTGTGATGGCGTGACAAAGATGTGTGCCTGAGTACTACAGTTCATAAATTCTCCACTGTTATGGTACGTGCGAAAGGTGGGAAAGAAATCGCGAAGGCACAAGTAGTGATATACTACAATAACACCATGGGAGGTGTCGACAGAGTCGGCCAAGCAATGACATTCTACCCAGCAATGAGGAAACTGCAAAAGTAGTACTACAAGATCTTCAGATATCTTCTTTAGCAATGCTTGTGGAATGCCTACATTCTGCTCCAAAAAAAAGAAGGGACAAGCCTGTGATTCATTCTGACTTAATTTGGAAAGTTATCATTGTGAACCATCAAACACCATCAATTGCTTTGAATAGAGCGGAGCTTCGCGCTATTGGCGTTATCAACCCTGAACACCTGACTTCATGGACTACATCCCACCAACCAATAAAAAGTCAGCACCTACATGGATGTGCGTGGTTTGTTGCTCAGTGAGATGACAGTGGAAGGAAAACATCAGACTTTGTGCAGTCCAATGTTTCAAAATATTTCATCCCCGGATGTTTTCTAAAGCAATATACAGTGTCTAGTATTACAGTGCTAAGTAATATTGCACCCTTGTTTGGACAAATTTCAGTTTTTTTGGTTTGATTACATTATTGAATAAAATGTATTATTGTATTTACGATTTCGTGTTTCAAACTTTATCTTACCTGGGATGTCTACTAGACTCTTCTTTGGACAGATTTAACCACTTTACCCCCAGCCCTATTTCGGACACTTTTTGTTCACAAGTTAAAACCAGTATTTTTTCCTAGAAAACTACTTAGAACCCCCAAACATTGTATATATTTTTTTAGCAAAGACTCTGGAGAATAAAATGTCGGTCATTGCAAAATTTTTTGTCACGCGGTATTTGCGCAGCGGTCTTTAAAACGCCATTTTTTTGGGAAAAAATTTGAAAAATCACATTTCACTAATTTTAAAAAATACTTAACAGTAAAGTTAGCCCATTTTTTTGGTATATTGTGAAAGAACATGTCACGCCGAGTAAATAGATACCAAACATGTTACGGTTTAAAATTGCGCCCCCCGGTGGGATGGCGACAAACTACGGTCAATAGAGATCTCAATCTGCGACGCTTTAAATTTATTTAACGGTTACCAGTTTTGAGTTAGAGTGTAGCTCTTTTTTTTAAATTATTGCCCACGCTCTGGCGATCGCGGCGATACCTCACATGTGTGGTTTGAACAGCGATTTCATTTGCGGCTCGACTTGCGTATACGTTTTTTTTTGTGCGCGAGCTAACGGTGACGGGGGCGGCTAAATTTTTTTTTTTTTCATATTTATTTTTTCTTTTTTTTTTTAACTTTTACAGGTTTTTAAAAAAAATCTGATCACTTTTATTGCTGTCACAAGCAATGTAAACATCCCTTGTGACAGCAATATGTGTGACAGGTACACTTTATGGAGGGATCGAGGGTCTAAAAGACCCTAGACCCCTCCACTACACTTCCCTGTATGCAAAACGCCAAAAACGGCATTTTTGCATACAGCCGTTTTTTAAATCTGCCGCCTTTTGCGGCACAGTAACCCGGATGTGACGTCATGGACGCCGCCTCCGGGTTACGTCATCGGAGACCCGATCGATGCCGTTTCCGGCATTCATCGGGACTCCATCCAGCCGGCGGATGTGCCGGCTGGGTGCTCGGGGCTCCCGGTGGGACGGCAGCCCCAAGCAAAGCCGCGGGAGGGGGGGGGACGTCCCCTCCCGCCCCCCCGGGTAACGATCGAGCGGCTCCCGAGCCGCATCGATCGTTACCGACGGAAAGCCGACCGCCGGCTTCAAACAACGGTACCGGGATGATGCCTCTAGCTAGAGGCATCATCCCGGTATAACCACTCAGTCAGCCGACGTAGATCTACGTGGCTGGTCGTTAAGTGGTTAAGTAAGTTATTCCTTTAAAATTACAGGCCTACAATAAAAAAACAGATTTCCATTCAAAACAATGTACAGCTTTGACAATCACAAATACTGACATAATCAGACCGCCAGGGAGGTTAAGGCGGCCAAAGACTGTTCGACATCTCGGCTGTTTTCAGTAGGGACCAGCCAGGATTCGAACCATGTATAGGCAGACTGAGCGCAAGTTGATTGATCAGCTTGTTGGTTTTTGCATGCGATTATTGCTAGGGGCAACTATAGTTGCTAGCAGTAATCATTGCGTTTTCCCGGCAGGCACTGCCCAATAGCTGCACGGGAGGGATTTCCCCATCAACACACTGTTGATGGAGATCGAGCAATTTTTTTTTCCTTCCCTGCAACCCAATACCACCATAACACTTTCCTGTTTTTCACTTGCCCTCCTAGAACGGTAGCATACAAGCAACTGCCATCCAAATAATTCATGTCTTTTAGGAATTGCTTTATTCTGGCTATGCAACAGTAAGCATTCTACACGCACTTCTGTTTTCTTTACGAAAAAAGATTTCTTGATCAGGTGATGAAAAAAAAAAATGTACATGGGGACAGTAGAAACGCCATGAATGTAGATCACATTGAGGCATTAACCCTTTATCTGCCAGGCCCTATGCTCCACTTTTAAACTCCACTGGCCAGACCTTTTTTTGCATTTTTTTTAATTGCTTTTTTTAATTTTTCTTTTCCCTTACAGCTTTCGGAGCTTGTAAAAGACCCCTCAAACCATCTATTTTCTGAAAGTACATGACCAGTAGAATAAAAATAAGGTGCAACTGATTTTTAGGGCATAATCGTATATGCGCAAATGTTTATCAAAACAATATTTTAACTAAAATGACTCTATTATCATTTGCAGATAAAAACGGCAAAGTTTACAATATTCCTTCTAAATATAAAAGCTAACCTGTATGGAGTTAATAAATAAATATTTGTAGATTTTAAAATTGCGCCTTTATTGCAAAATGGTGAAAATCGAATACATGCAAAAAATGAGAATATCCATAAAAATCTGGAGGTTTTCATTTTTTCACTTGCAGCTTTCAGAGTTTGTTAAAGACCCCCCCCCCCAACAATATATTTTCTGAAAGCACAATGACCTTTAGAATAAAAAGAAGGTGCTAATGATTTTTATGGCCCCAATATTTGTGCAAATGTTTACCAAAACAATAGATTTGCTAAAAATATAGATCTAAAGTCATTATTAGCAGCTATAAACACAGCAAGTTTAAAAAAAAATCCTGCTAAATTCCTACTAAATATAAAAGGTTAACCTGTTCTAAGTTGGTAAATAACAAATATTTGTACATTTTTTCAAATTGCACCTTTTTGCAAAGTGGTGAAAATTTTATGTACTACATATATGAAGGCTGAGGGCTCTTGGGGCATGTAGTTCTTCAGCGTGTGCTGTGTGTGAATACAACCCCAATTCCAAAAAAGTAAAATCTACAGAAAAAAAAAGCTAATTTTGAATTTTTATGACATCAACACATCTCAAAAAAGTTGGGGCAGGGCCATGTTTACCACAGTGTAACATCCCCACTTGATCCAAAACCATACTATAAATGTCTGGGAACTGAGGACACCAGTTGCTGGAGCTTTGGGAGAGGGATGTTGTCCCATTCTTGCCTGTTGATTCTTTGCCTGTTGATTCTTGCCTGTTGATAGGATTCTAACTGCTCAACAGTCTTGAGTCTCTCTCTCTCTCTCTTTATATATATATATATATATATATATATATATATATATATATATATATATATATATATATATGATGCACCAAAAATTTTCAGTTGGTGATGGGATCTGGATTGCAGTTAGGCGAGACTTCTACTGCAAAGCCATGCGGTTGTCAAAGATCCAGTATGCGGTTTAGCTTTGGCCTATAAAGGCCTTCCCTGAAAAAACATCTGTCTGGATAGGATATGCTGCTCTAAAACCTGGATTCGTCTTGCAGCGTTGATGGTGCTTTTACAGATGTGCAAACTGCCTATACCATATGCACTGCTACTGCACTCCCCATACCGTCAGAGATGTAGGCTTTGAACTGTGCTCTGAGAACTGAGCTCTGACAACAAGCTTTTCACAGACCCTATACAAATATACACTGCGCTTACCAAAAGAAAAAAAAAAAATTGCTGCCAATCACTGGTTTTTGTTCCCACACCTAATAATAAAAATGTGACCAGAAATCCAATGTGTCAGTAGAAGTGCAATACAAATCCTCAAAATAATATACAGTACAAGATCTTCTTCCTAAATCGTCTCTTGATTAATACCGGTGCATGATCACGTGTGTGATACAAAAAGAACAGGTGCGCTCCACCATTTTGTGTACTATCGCCTCTTACTGCTACTGCTTACCGCCACTGACTCACTCAGGTAAGGTCAATATTCGCTTTCCCAGCAACCTGGGTTTATAACTCAGCAGCAATCTTCTAAGAAGCTATTGGCAGCTTTAGATTACCACACATCTTAGAAGCCAGCCCATTCAATAAAAAAAAAACTACTCTCGTGGTGCAGTATCAAACACTAATTCGTTTATTAGCCAGAAAGCATAAAAATACTCACTAAAAAGGTATACTCAAACATCCAGGTTGCAGCTGTTGTCATAATACTAGTATCAAAATTTGCAGCTGAGCTTTACTGTAAAAGTTATCCGAGCAGCTGTACAGCCGCCCGATCACTTTAAGAGAGTGCGGAAGAATTTCCCACCTCCGCTGTTGCTCTCCTGTTTTTTCCGTGAGCCCTGGACCATTGCACGCTGACTGCAGACAGGAGGAGGGGGAGGAACATCTGTTCCTTCACCTTTGTGACAAGCTTTCCAGGAAGCGACAAGGATTTTGTCCATTCTTCTTCTTTTTTTTTTTTTTTTCTAGCAAGAATCTGATCAAACCGATCTCTATTTGATCAGATGCTTTGGAGAGCGGAGGGATCAAGGGTCTTGGAAACCCTGATCTCTCAATAAAGAATACCTGTCACTGCCCATGCTATTACAATGGATGTTGTTCATCCCTTGCGATAGCAATAATATAAAAAAAAAAAAAGTGTAAAATAATTGAAATTTAAATACTCCTCCGTTCCCCTTTGCTCACATGAAAATAGGAGTGCACATATATGTCCCACATGCAGAGTTTGCAGCACTCTGGCTGCATGGAGAGTCATGAAACAGAGCAAGCGCACGCATGTTGCAGAGATTCCATAGGTTCCACTGGCACAGAGAATGAAAATATCATAGTGAAGCCAAGGACATTTGATAATGAAAGCTCTGTGGGAAATTGCTAAAAAAAAAAAAAATCTGCTTGGCCTTATTCCTCATAACTCTTGGGTGTCAACCAACGCAAACTCGAAGCGGCCATTTTTGTTTTGCCCATGTAAAATTTTATTGCTTGTGTATTTAATCATATATATTACCTGGCTTGTCAAACAATTAATAAAACATCTTACAAATATCTGCATTTGGTGATCACCCTCGTTTTATGAATGGATGGACAGATTGAACAGTGTCCGCAAGGATACATTCCCGTAGTTCTTGGTAACCATCAGGATTTTCTAGTAAACTCTGAATGTATGAGGATATCTTGATTGCTCGCTCTTCCGACCACCTTCTATGGCTCTAATTTGAGCCAGGGATATTGAGATATAGTGTATGAGTTATAGTAATATGCAAAAGTGCCTGCACTTAGGAATAAAATGTAATCAATTAAGGGTAAGCTGCTGCTGATAAAAAGGGGAAACCTTTTATATATGCTGAATGGGTAAGTATCAGCGCTGCTAATAAATCTATAAAATGTGACTAGTGCCAATATATAAACTTTGTGCACAAATAAATATCTTATTAACTCCAATATGATGTACAATATATTGTGCAATATATTAAAGTGCTAAGTGATATAAAACTTATTAGCATAAATATATAAATCCATCAAAATATCCAAAAATGTCAAATTATAAAGTGCTATATAATAGTGCAATTATACTCATAAATATAAGCATATAATTGATATCAATATTAAAGTGTCCAGTGTCAGTGACAATACATATATTCATATCCTCTTCATTCAAAAAGTGCTCAGTGCTTGTCTGCTGTCTTATACCATAGATGATCAAAGTGCTCAGTGCTTAAATGTCCGGGTGCTTCCCTCTCAGTCCCCTACTCACCGGACTGTAAGAGGAATCAAGCCTTATAAGCAAAAACCTCAGGATCTCAGGACAGCACCAGGTGAACAGCACTTCAGATCAGTATCTCCTCATATGCAAATAGCAGCACTTTCCGATAATTAACATCCAGAATTATAGATCCACCATAAAAATCAAATGGAGAGAGACCTCATCGTGCAGTATTAACAACTTTATTAAAGAAACAAATTAGATTGCACTTACAGCATATCAAATCAAAATTAGCGGTATCGGCTCCAATTCCGGGGACACCAATCTTTCTTCTGCGTTCCACCCGCTTGGACTGGAAGTGACATAGTGCGTGAGAGTAACCGCTTCATGAGAATGAGTTATAGTGATCGAATTTTTGTCAGGCATTTTTTGATTTCGGATTCCACAATTTTTTATTTTCACTGACAAGGTTGTTAATTTTTAATGGTGTTTGGTGGAGGTTCAATTTTTGTGATGTACTTTTTAACTACTTTAATATTAATAGTTTTCAATAAAGATAGTTTATTTCGTTGAGTCAGACTGCTTTGATCGCCTTATTACCTCCTTTCTTTAGGGGCCTGTCACTAATTTTTTGTTGCATAGTGTCTTTTTGAGGTATGCTGGTTCATGCCTAAATTGGTGAGATAGTAGACTAGTTTCAATTATTGCCCTCCTTTTTATTGTGATGTTGCTTCAGCAACACATGATTTAATGAGTACTTTTACTTTTTGTGCAGGGCCGAAGTAGCAGCTTTCCTGGAAGAAGGCGACCTCGTGGAGGCAGTGGTGCTGGCAGCAGCCGAGGGCGAGGAAGATCAAGGTTAAAATCCACAACCTCTTCCATTGAGACATTGCCGGTGAGAAATCCTAAACCTCTGATTTGACGAATATTCTCTTTAGGAGTCCATTCACATTTGTGCAATTTCCATTGCAACTTTACAGTGCGACTTTGATCCAATTTTGCTGTGACTTTGAGTGCAACTTTGTCTATACCAATGTGATTGTTTATGCTCTAAAAAGTCGCACACAAGTCTCATGTATGTCATGCAGGTGTGACTTTCATGCAACACTTGAAGGTTTACATTCAAGTCTGTCCCTCATGTCACATTTGAGTCAGGCAGAAGTAGTAGAATTACTTTAAAGTTGCTGCAACTTTAAGTGCACAGATATGAACGGTACTTTTTGGGAAACGTGGGGTGTGACTTGTCATGTGACTTTGGGGTCCAAAGTCGCATGACAAGTTGCACAAGTGTGAATGGGGCCTAAGGCCTCATGCACACTGGGCATAAAAAAATTCCGCTTCTACAAGCAATTTGTCCTTTTTTTTTCAGCTGGTAGAAGCTTGATGTTAGCCTGTGTGTCCATGCACATTTGGGCATTTACAGGAGTACTGTATTTGTAGAGTAGTATTTACAGGTTGAAGAAATACCTCATCGTCGATGCGTGTTTGAGAGGAGCTTTCGTGCGCCTAAGAACTGTCAAGCTTTTTTTAAGTGTACTTCTTTTTTTTTTTTTTTTTTTTTTTTTTAGTGAGCATTTTTTATACTGCCCTTTTCTGCCAGCAGCTCTGGCATTTTTTTTTCTGCTGCCTGGTGTGCATGTGCATAGACCCTAATAGCAGACTTAGTTAAAATAGAAAAGCACTTTACTGCAACATTTTTGTATCCATTACGTTAAATACATTGTCTCCTAAACAGTCCTAGTACATCGCTGGATTGCAAGGGTGATATCTTGGTCATCACTGCAGCCATGAATTTTTCAGGGCCGGTGATTCCCTTTTAATATAAAAGTAATTCTAATGGCTAAGCCACTGAATTACTTTTACAGGCGGTGGTAGGGGGTCCCACCCCCTTTACCGGGATCTCCTGTGCGATCTTGGAGTCTATTATTTGACCTCTGGCATCTGATTCCTGGGACAGCGTGAGAAAAAATGAGGATTTAGTCACTTTTGGTTTCAGTCTCATGTAAACAAGCATCTGATCAAACCGATTTTGGTTTGATCAGATGCTTTGGAGAGTAGAGATCTGGGTTCTAATAGATCCCGGACCTCTACCTAGCATGGGCCATGACAGATCCTCCCTATAACAAGGGATGTTGTTCATCCCTTCTGATCGCAATAAAAGAGATTTATAAAAAAATGTAAAAGATACAGTGTAATTTTTTTTTTTTTAATTAAAAAAAAAAAAATCATTTTAAAGCGACCTCCCGACCCCCCCACCCCCACGCATATGTAAACTGTGTTCGCACCACAAATGTGAGGTATTGCCATGAACATTATAGCAAGAATAATAATTCTAGCACCAGACCTCCTTTGTAACTCTAAACTGGTAACCTGTAAAGGCTTATAAAGGGTTGCCTATGGAGAGGTTTGGTTACTGTAGTTTGGCGCTTTTCCAAGAGCATGTGGAATTTTAAATCGTGACATGTTGGGTATCTATTTACTCGGTGTAACATCTTTTATATTTTACCAAACAATTGGGTATTGTGTTTATGTGCATTAAAGTTCAAAACTACAGTGGTGTTGTGTTTTTTTTTTTTTTGAAAACCACTGCACAAATACCGTGTGACGTAAAAAATTGCAATTAGGTCTTAAGCTTAAGAAAAATATGTTTGAGGGTTTTAAGTGATTTTCTAGCAAAATGTAGATTCTTTACATATATGTGAGAAGTGTCAGAATTTGCCTGATGTTGAAGTAGTTCATTTTATTCTACCCATGGAAATGCTTAAGCGCATTCACACGGGATCAGGAGTGTCACAATTTTTTTTTTTCCCCTGCAAAAACGCTGCTGTTTTTAAACGCATTGCCGGTGGGGTTTTTTTTTTTTCTCTGCCTCTAAACGCCTGTGTGTGGATTGACACACATGCTAACATTGCTTAAAAGCAGAGAAAAAAACTGCAAGACGTTGCTAGAAGCAGTGTGCATGAGGCTTTAAACACACAATCACCTCTTAGCAAAATTACTAATCTGCTTTGATAACACGTTATGTTGTGCTGTATTATCTCATATATCCTAATTTTGAATGTGTGGTCAGATGGCAGATGTTGAAAGTTCTCCTGGTAAGGAAGAAGAGGAGGAGGAAGATGATACCATGCAAAACACAGTGGTGCTGTTTTCTAACAATGATAAATTTGTACTCATGCAGGTGAGGTTCTATGCTCTGAGTATTTCTGTGTTTTTCCTTTTCTGAGTGTAGTACCAGTATGTCTAACTTTTTTTTTTGTCTCTTATTTCCTAGGATATGTGCGTGGTTTGTGGCAGCTTTGGACGCGGCTCGGAAGGGCATCTTTTAGCTTGTTCACAGTGTTCGCAGTGCTATCACCCATATTGTGTAAACAGCAAGGTAATAAGAAACTGCTAATGGTTTTTTTTTACACAACACCATCTTGAAAGTTAGCTGAGCTTGCCTGAGTGACCAGGCAAAATACATTTTTATCTTGCCTTCATTGAAGGACACAGCTCCTGATCTTCATAACCATTGTGTTTTTACTGCCCCCTACAGGAGTAGGACACTAGGCAGAAAATCTGGCTACACCTATGGTCAGTCCCAGGAGGTATACTCCCTCTCTTTGCTATAGGTACTCAGTTTTTTTTTTTTTTTTCTGCCTAGTCAGGAGTAAGGACCTAGTTCCTTACTGGGCGATGGGCTGTATAATCTAGATCCAGTGGTCACCCCTGTCTGGCCAGTGAGCGCGCGCAGACCTGAGCTCCATGTTGGGTCGACCGCAACATAGCCCCACTGGCCGGGGGTGGTCTGCGAGTTAAACGCCTCGCGAGGTCACATACAACCGAGCCCCAGGCCCGAGATGCAACGTTCCTCCTGGCCAACAGCCCCCCCATTTAGATGGCGAGGGGTCCGGTCTGAAGCGTTTCCCGCCTGGTTCCTGGTATGGTGAGTAGCTGTTCCCTCTCTCCCCCTGGAAGGTTTTCGGGATGAGGTGGGCCCCTCCTTGGGACTGTCTAATCCCCAGGTTCCATTTTTTCCCATCAGGCCATCCCCCATCCTACCCCCTTCCACATATGCTGGCGACCGGACGATCGGCTGTGGGGGTGGGGGGGTTGTACCTGGTGGTGGCTCCTGCCTGGGCCTGTCCTTGTAGCCTAGGGATCCCCCCTGGGTGCCTCGTGGGGCCACCATTTTGCTGTAGCCTGTGTGTTTCTATGCACGGCAGCCATGACAGTAGAGCCCCATGGCTGGCAATTTCGGTGGTGGGAGCCCCTCCTCATCCCCTAGTGCTCACTTCTGGATCTTTTCACTTCCTGAATGCGGCACTTGGAGTGTATATTATCCTGGTGGCTGCAGGTGCCTGTTTCTGCTGGGTAGTGAGTCTGGTGGGGTTCTCTCACTCTCTCCTGAGGATCGCTTGGTGCTTGTGCTTGGTGACCGGGTGGTACTGCCAGTGCGGTGGGGGTTTTCCCTTTTGCAGTGCGTTACACTTTTTGTGTGGTCCCCCTGGTGACTCATTGAGTCTTAAGAGAATTTCCCCACCTGATCCCCTCTCTGAGACTGCGGGGCCCTCCGGGTCCCAACCATCCATCGATGCACTGACAGTGGTCCTTTGTTTCCCGGGTGGAGGTGGCTTTCGGGAGACGGGCTAGCAAAAATTGCACCCCATCTTCCCCTGCCTCATCTGTTGCACCAGATCCTAAATTTGATTTGGCGGCCGCGGATGTGGATCACCCTGCTGGGTCTGCAACCATGCGCCCGAAATCCTCTGATAGTAAGGATGATTCCTCCACATCTGCAACCGCACACGAAAAGGCGCTGGTGGAAGCACTGATTGTATCTGTGCGTGAGACCTTGAAGATGGAGGATACAGCTGCGATGGAGGCGCAGGTTCTCTTTGGCACTCACAAGCCATCCAGAGCGGCAAAGGGCTTTCTCCTATTTCGACAAAATTGTCGCTAAAGAGTGGGGGCGACTAAAGCGTCCCCATTGGATTCCTAAGCGATTTTCTAGGTGTTACCCCTAAGGAGGAGTCCCTTATTAAAAAGTGGACTGTTCCACTGGTGGTGGACCCTCCGATTTCCAGGTTGAACAAGGCACCCATGATTTTGATTGAAGAGTCCCTGGCCTTTAACCACTTAAGCCCCGGAGGATTTGGCTGCTAAAGGACCAGGGTTTTTTTTGCGATTTTTTTACTGCGTGACTTTAACGGACAATTGCGCGGTCGTGCGACGCTGTACCTAAACGAATTTGACGTCCTTTTTTTCCCACAAACAGAGCTTTCTTTTGGTGGTATTTTATCACCTGTGCGATTTTTTTGATCACGCGCTATAAACAAAAAAAGAGCGTAAATTTTGCAAAAATAACAATATTTTTCACATTTTTTTTATATGAAATTCCCCAAAAAAAAAAGTAAAAATCAAAATTTTTTAACATTTTTTGGCCAATTTGTTTTATGCTACCTATGTTTGGTAAAAAAAATCGCAAAAAGCGTATTTTGATTGGTTTGCGCAAAAGTTATCGCGTTTACTAACAAAGGGAAAGATTTTTGTCATTTTTGGTGTTTTTTTTTTTAACGCGTAATGGCGGCGATCTGCGATTTTTTTTTCGGTACTGCGACATTGCGGCGGACAGATCAGACCCTTGACTCACATTTTTGACACTTTTGGGGGTACCAGTGACATTACTGCAGTAATCAGTGCTATACATATGCACTGTTACTGCAAAAATGACACTGGCAGGGAAGGGGTTAACTTTATTGGACAGGGAGGGGTTAAGTATGTCCTAGGGGCGTGATTCTAACTGTGTAGGGACATTCCTATTGGTGTAAAAGCAAAGATCAACCGTTCTACATAGTAGAACGGACAGATCTTCACTTTTACACAGGGAGAACTGACAGGCAGCTTGTTTACACAAGCCGCTCTGTCTTTCTCCCTTCACAGGAGCGATCGCAGTGTGACTGGCGGACATCGAGTCCGCCGGTCACACGCACTGACTTGTCTGTGAACGAGCCGCGGCTGAGGCGCGCGCCCGCCCGCGATAGGCTCGCAAGTCAGTGACAGGCGAGTGACGTACCGATACGTCACTCTGCCTGGCCGGGGCTGACCGCCGCAGTATATAGTCGTGCGGCGGTCGGCAACCGGTTAAGGATCTGGCTGACAGGAAGGTGGAGGCTGTGACCCACAATATGTGCACTCTGGTCGTTTCGGCACTGAGGCTGGTATTCACCGTTGCCCTGGTGTTGCAAACTCTGACCGAGTAGGCTAAGCTTTTACGCCGTGACCTGGAGGGAGGACAGCTCCCCCCCTGCCTTTGCTGAGCTGGCTGACCAGTTGGTCCAGGGGCTGCAGTTTCTCTATAATGCTTCTTTGGATGAAACTCCCCTAGTGGCTCGGCTCTGTGTTGACAGTGGTCCTTTGGCATGTCTTTTGATTCAAATGCTGGTCTGTGGACCAGACTTCTCAAAAGGCCTTGACTGATCTTCCCTTTCAAGGAGAATGCTTGTTTGGAGCTACCCTGGATGACCTCATTAAAGGTCTCACAAGGGGGAAGAGTACCTTCCTTCTGCAGGCTACTAAGGGCAATGTTGTAGATGTGGGCCCTCTTTCTCAGCTCACAAGGAGTTTTTTTTTTGTCCCTCAGGGTAGAATGACAAGGGCTCAAAGCTTTTCAGGGCCTCCTCTGGAGGATCCAAACTAACTTGGTCTGGCAAGCCGAGAGCAGGCTTATCCAGACCCTGCAGACAAGGCTCCTTCAGCATGAAGGGGCACCCTCACCTGTATTTGGGGGTGGGAGGGACGTCTTCGCATGTTCCTGGACCGGTGGACTTCCCTTGTACAAGACAAGTGGGTCCACGAAGTCATTCGGTCCGGCTACAAGATCAAGTTTCGCTCTTGTCCCCCGGCAATGTTCTTTTCAAGGGGAGATTGTCCCAGTTCCGACTTCGGAAAATTTTCAGGGTTTTTACTCAAACCTGTCTACAGTTCCCAGGAAGGAAGGGAAGGTGCGTCCAATCCTGGACCTCAAAGTGCTGAACTGCTTTGTGTGGGTGCAGAAGTTCAGAATAGTCCATTCGCACGGTGGTGGCATCCGTGCATCAGCGGGATTTTCTTGTCTCTATCGACATCAAGGATGCCTACCTTCACATTCCAATATGTGCTGGTCCCCACGCTTCCTTCGCTTTGCCGTGGGAGAGGAGCATTATCAGTTTGTGGCTTTACCCTTTGGTCTTGCCTCTGCTCCTCAGGTCTTCACAAGTGTTAGCCCCAGTGCTAGCTTTGTTACGCCAACGGGGAATGGCGGTACTGAGGTACTTGGGACGGCCTCCTTCTGCGAGCGGAGTCTCCTACTGCTCTGGTGGACAACCTGGAAATCGCCATAGGAACTCTGCGGGAGTTAGGCTGGATTCTGAATTTTTTGAAGTCTGCTCTGGCTTCCGTCCACAAAGCTGGACTATCTGGGCCTGATTCTGGACTCGGCCTTGGCCAGAGTGCTCCTTCCTCTGGACAAACTCCAGAAATTGCAGGCGGCAATTCATCTCCTGCTGTCCAGCAGATGATCATCCCTCGACTTGCATGTGGGTGCTTGGTGGTTCCGGACTGGCCTCGCCGGGCTTGGTACGCTGATCTAGTGCGGTTGGTCGTGGACATTCTTTGGAGGCTTTCTTTCGGGGAGGAGCTGCTGTCCCAAGGACCAATCCTCCATCCTAATTTACAGTTGCTGGCTTTGATGGCTTGGCTGTTGAACTCCAGGTGCCAAAGGATAAGAGGTTTATCTAAGTCGATGATTCCTACGCTGGTAAAAGCTAGAAAATCTACTTCTAGGAAGATCTACCATCCTACGTGGAAAACGTACATTGCGAGGTGCGAGTCTCTTGGGGTTCATCCTCGCTCCTTCTCGGAGACTAGGATCTGGACTTTCCTTCAATTGGGAGGTTACATACATTATATAGAAACAGGAAAACCAGCGCACCTGGATAAAATCATACAGAATAATACAGAAAACCGTTATGCACTCAGGGTCAATAAACCAAAAATCCCAATAACATATATAAATCAAAATTGTGCAGCGCTAACACTAAAACAATGAAAAAAGTGTCCAGCACTATCATTGATCACAATGAGTATGAGAGTAAGTCCCCAGGTGCAGAGAATGTGATTCATGCACAAGTTGCAATAAGATGTGCTCCACTCAGTGCTCTTCCGTCACCCAGTCACACTAACTGCTCACCTCAAAGATAGTTTAGTTGCCCTTCTCTGGACTCTCTCCAGCCCAACACATCCCTTCTGAGGACTGGCTACCAGAACTGGACAGAGTACTCCAGATGTGGTCGGACCAGAGTTTTAAATAAAGTGGTAGGATTATAGTTTTATCTGTGGAATAAATCCCCTTTTTTTATGCATGCTAATATCCTGCCGGCTTTGGCAGCTGCAGCTTGACATTGCATGCTATTGCTAAGTCTATCTTCTACGAAGACTCCCAGATCTTTCTCCATTTTTGATTCACCCAAAGGTTCCCCCCCTAGAGTATATTGTGCTTTTTATGTTTTTAGTCCCCAAGTGCAAAACCTTACACTTCTCCACATTAAACCTCATTTGCCATGTAGTTGCCCACTCTTTTTTGTTTAGGTCTTACTCTAAGATTTCTGCATCATGATGTGAGGTTATTACCCTGCTCAATTTTATGTGATCAGCAAAACCTGAGATCGAGCTAATGATCTCGTCCTCAATGCTGTTTATGAATCAATTGAACAAAGTTGGTCCCAGGACTGAGCCTTGGGGGACCCCACTTACCACCCCCGACCAGTCTGAGTATGCATTATTTATTACCACCCTATGGACACGCCCTTTTAACCAGTTCCGTATCCAAGAGCAAACCTTGTGGTCGATGCCTGCAGACCTCATTTTATAAATTAAGCGCTTGTGGGGTTGAACAGAAATAGCCTTTAGTACCATCAAGGGCCAGTTGTTGGCTTAGGTGGTCATCTTCTAACGGCCATTGGCATACCTTTCTTCAGGGTGTCCAACTTTTGGTTCCTCCAATGTGGTGTACGTTGCCGGCTTGGCACCTCAATTTGGGGTTTTCGGTACTCCAGAAACCTCCCTTTGAGAATCTTCAGGAGATTCCCTTGCTTACGTTTTCTTAGAAGGTGGCTTTTTTGGTGGCTATTACCTCTGCGTGCAGGGTGTCGGAACTGGCAGCGTAATCCTGTCCACCTTACCAGATAATTCACAGAGATAAGGTGGTTCTTTGCCCCTGTCCATCGTTTCTCCCAAAGGTTGTCTCTGATTTTAATTTGAATAAGGACATTGTGTTGTCTTCCCTGTGTCCCAGGCCTAAACATCCAAAGGAAATTACCTTGCATGCCTTAGCTGTGGTCCTGGAGATTAGGGTGTACTTGGCAGTTAAGGAGCAGTTAAGGAGTCTTTTTTAGGAAGTCAGACTCACTGCCTAGATAGTTATTCAGGCCTATTCCATCAAGGGTCAGGGTGGGCGCTTAGTGCCTCCTTGGCCTTCCGTCACCAGGTGTCAGTGAAGCAGGTATGCTAGGCAGCCACTTGGTCGTCTGTGCAGACTTTCACAAAGTTGTTTAAAGTGGATGTGGACCTGATCCTTTTTGAGGGTGTATTGTTTTTTCCAGGTGGGCTCCTGTTGCTTGGTTGGCTACTGTTTATCCTTGGGAATTTATTTTGCTGTTCCCACCCCTCATGTTTAGCACTGCTTTGGGATGTTCCAATGGTTATGCAGATCAGGAGCTGTGTCTGTCAATCAACGAAAGAGAGAATGGGATTTTTGACTTACCGTAAAATCCATTTCTCTGATGATCATTGACAGACACAGCACCCACCCCTCTGTGGAGTTGTAATTCTTCTGACACTGCATGTAACAAAACTGAGTACCTATAGCAGAGAGAGGGAGTATACCCTCTGGCACTGGCCATAGGCATAGCCAGACTTTTTTTCTGCCTAGTGTCCTGCTCCTGTCAGGGGGCAGTATAACCCAATGGTTATGAAGATCATGAGCTGTGCCCATCAATGAACATCAGAGAAATGGATTTTACGGTAAGTCAAAAATCCAAGTTTTTATTTTTTATGGGATTCATGTTCAACTATAGGTCATAACAGAATGGCACAATTCTAAAACAAAACCTGGCAACAAGTAAATCATTTAATTCACCCTTTCAAAAGTCTACATATCCCTTGTATTAAATACTGTGTATTGCCCCTTTTTAGCATCAATGACAACATGTGTAGTCTTTTGTAATAGTTGTCTGAGGCCTCAAATCCTTGCATTTGGTATAGCTGCCCATTCGTCTTGGTAAAATGCATTCAGGACATGCAACGTATTCGCCGTCTTGCATGAACTGCACATTTGAGATCTCCCCAGAGTGACTAGATGATATTCAGGTCAGGAGACTGTGATGGCCACGTCAGAACCTTCACCTTTTGCTACTGTAACCACTGGGGGGGGGGGTCAACGTGGCCTTGTGCTTAGGGCCGTTGTCGTGCTGGAAAGTCCAAGAGCTTCCCATGTGCAGCTTTCGTAGAGAATAATGCAAATTGTGTGCCAGTGTTTTCTGATAACGTGCTCCATTTATTTTGCCATAAATTTTCACAAGATTATCTGTGCCATTGGAAATCGCACATGCCCAAAACATCAGTCAGCCACCACAATGCTTTACAGTGGGGATGGTATTCTTGCCGCTATAGGCCTTGTTGACCCCTCTACGAACAGAGCGCTTATGGTGGTGACCATAAAGCTCTATTTTGGTCTCGTCACTCCAGATTACAGTGTCAGCAGCTGTGAAGTGTGTCAGGGTTGTCAGGAAGAGAGTGATAGGTGTCCTGGGAGCCACACATCAAGTCAAAGCCTGCTGTGTGATAGTGAATGGCACTTAGCCTGGACCCCCACCAGGAACCTGCAGCTTACTTATGGGTATGGTGTTGTCGGGCATGTTGTAATCTGGCTTTTTAGTTGCACTAGAGTAGGGCTAAAACAACTAATCGATTAATCGACAACTAATCGATTATGAAAATAGTTGTCAACTATTTTCATAATCGGTCAGCTGATTAGTTGGCCTACATGCAGAATTATTTTTTGTTTACATATCAGGAAATACAATGAAGCACACATACAGCTCAGTACACCATGAATAGATGTTAGAAAACACAGTGCAGTACACATCCAGCTCAGTACACCATCCATACATGTCAGTAAGTGCCTGAGAACTTGTGAACGTGTGAGGAGCAATGCCTAATGGGACATGTAGTCCTGGGCAGGAAGTGAGTGGTTCTAAAGGCAGAAGTTTTTTTTTTTTACCTTGCTATAGGGGCACTCTGAATGCAGGAGGAGCAAGAAGTGTCGGTGGGGGACCCCAAAAGAGGGGAATCAGGGCTGCTCTGTGCAAGACCAATACACAGGGCAGGTAAGTATAACATGTTTGTTGTTTAAAAAAATTAAAAAAATTCACTTTAAAGACTGTGTGCAGGGAAGATCAGCATTATGACAGGTGATACAAAAAAGCATGCTGTTGCTACTAAACGTTCTAGGCCTGGTTCACACCTATGCGTTTTTGGTGCTTTTTAAAGAAACGCACTACAGTTCATTTAACATGGTTTCCTATGGGACACGTTCACAGCTTTTTTTCAGCCGCTGCGAATTTGGAATGGGTCAAGGACTTTTTTAACGTAAAACGTTGCTTTTTTTGCTTTTATGGTTTAATAGATTTTCAATGGAGATGCTGCAGAAAAGCATGTAGTGCATTTTTGCCACGATTTGCCTTTTTTAATCTGTCCAACAAATTAGCCCAAAAAAAAAAAAGCATAAAAAATGTAAAATGCAAATCGCAGCAAAATTACGGGTGCAAAAATGCAAAACGGACAGCAAAAAGCACTGCAGAAATGGATCAAAAGCAAACTGCAAAGGTGTGAACCGAGCCTTATGCTGCCAATACATGTAGTATAGATTTTCGAATGAGAATATTCATACGAAAAATCTTTGTACATTCGCTGAATGAAAGGATGTCATTTGAAAATGTTACTTGCTTTTAACATTAAGTTTTAAAATGAATGTAATTTCTGAACGAAAACCACATACACTGCTTGAAAATTCCTTTGACCAAGAAGTTTTCTATTCTGCCCTTTCAAATTTTACCGTAACAGTGGGGTCAAATCGATGTTCGTATTTTACCACAAACGATTACAAAATCCAACGAACGTTCTTAAAATGAACATTTTTTTGAAGGCATGCATTGTTTATGTATGGCCAGCATAATTGTCAGCAAGCGTTTTATCACGCCACCTGCCTATGACAAGGGAGTCTGTCATATATAATATATTACACTTCTGTCAAAATCTGCAAAACAGTTTACATTTTTTTCTTTAAATAAAAAATTTGGTCTGAGTCTGTTGATATTTACCAGATTCAACCTCTAATGTTATATATAATATATCTCTTCTGTCTGTTATTCTGAGAGTGGATTAGAGATTTTGCTCCCTAACCATATAGTTGGTTATTTATGTTTACCACTGTATATAGATATTTAAGAATAAATTGCCCTTCTTTTTTTTTTTTTAAACTTTACATAATAACTAAATTATACACCACACTTTGAAAGTTTAGGTCATTATCCGATTAATCGAAACAATGATCGGCCAACTAATCGATTATGAAAATAATCGTTAGTTGCAGCCCTACACTAGAACAGTAAAGGCTTCTTTCTAGCAACTTGACCATGCAGCTCATTTTTGTTCAAGTATTGTATTGTGCTCCTTGAAGCAACCACACCATCTTTTTCCAGAGCAGCCTGTATTTCTGCTGAGTTTTACCAGTGGGTTTTTCTTTGTATCCCAAACAATTCCAATGCCAGTTGTGGCTGCAATCTTTCTTGGTCTACGTGACCTTTGCTTGATATCAAGAGATGCCCTCATTTTCCACTTCTTAATAAGTGTTTGAACAGTACTGGTTGGCATATTCAAGGCTTTGCATATCTTTTTATATCCTTTTCCATCATTATTAAGTTCCATTACGTTACACTTTATTTTGACAGTTTTTTTGCTCCCCATGGCTCAGTATCTGGCCTGCTCAGTGCATCCATATGAGAGCTAACAAACTCATTGACTATTGATACACACATGTTAATTGCAATTTAAAAAGCCACAGATATGGGAAATCAACTTTTAATTGCCATCTTAACTTTCATGTGTCACCTTGTGTCTGTACCAAGGCCAACATACTGGGTATGTAAACTTTTGATCAGGTCCATTTGGGTTATTCCTGTTATCCTCCATATTTACAAAGGAGCCAAACATCTATGTGATTATAAATGGCTTCATATGATCACTATCTTTAAATAAGAGTTTTTGGCATGATCAGTCATATTTTCAATATTCATGCCGAAATTTCACAAATTCTGCAAACTTTTGAGCACATATGTACATCCCCACAGCACTGAAAATGTAATTTTAGTTGAGAATTGAATAAGCATTGCTTACTTTTCTGTTTCTTGATCAGAGATGATTGGAAGCTCTGTGGGGTTCTGTTGACGGATCATCGGAAAGGTTTTCCTATGTGTTAGAAGGCAATCAGTAGCTTCTGATAGGCTGATATGGGCTTTCCCACAAATATTTATAATTTTTTAGCATGTGTCCTTATATATGTCATTTTTTAGAGTATTCAAGCAGCTTAGCAGTGAGTGGCCACCATACGGTGTTCAATTTTGTCATCTCTAGTTCTTTGCCGTTCATTGCATCTGCTAATATGTAATGCAAGGGATTATACCCAAATAACCGTTCCAGTATCTAGTGTTTTCTAAAGCTTTCGGTCCCATTTCTTTGTATTTTTTGCCTGTTTACCTGCGTTAACTGGCTCATATGCCAAGGTATTGTACTCGTGTAATCTGTTGCTGGAATTTGGAGAGATCCATTTTTTTTTACCTTCGCTTCCTTGACAGTTGTAGGAAGTTACTGATGGATTGTTGCTGACAAAAAAGTCTTTAAATGCACTGAGAATTTTCATAGGAACATTTGTTTCGAAAAATCTTCTAGTGTATGACCAGCTTAATTTATTTATCCTAATTGTACAGTACAGGACACAGTGTTCATAAACCCTTGATTATAGGCTCATACTTTCAGGTAATTTGATGCCGGTAAAGCACACACCCCTTGGGTGCCTCCCTTATAACCCTACCCCACTCTGAGAGTCCTCAGTATTATGTTAGTGTCTGAAGGCAATGGACCTCTTCTTCTCTATGGAGAAATCACTCGTTGCTTAACTAGGTTTCATTTTCTTATTTTATCCTCCAATTATTAAACCAACTTGATGCCATCTAATCCCGTGAATAGAAGCTATGTATCCAGATCAGTGCAACCTCAGTAAAACATGGGAGCCGTTCTTGGAACCTATGCTGTGGGAATGGTCTAGAATGTTGCTTCAGGCACTGGATCCTGCAATTTTTGTGTTTTTTTCGTTTGAGCTAAAATTAGGGTTTAAATCAGAGCTATATCGCTTACAGCCAAGGAAGTTGCCATCTTAGCCTCTGTTTGCTCTGCAGTTGCCATGATGGTACTGCACATATCAGTTATGACACCAGCCAATTAATGGCTTGACAGGTCAGTTGAGAACACAAGCTATATGTGACAGTCGTCATGCATGGCAGGCCTTGATTGTAAGGTTTTGAGAAACCGTTAAATTGGTGGGTTTAGTTCCACTTTAAAGAAAAAAGGCCTAACGAAAAAAAAAAGCTTCCACCTTATGTAAGAATTGGTAAGCTGCAATAATATTTATTCTTTTCAAATTTATTACCATTTTTAAAAAATTATTCTTTAGTGCTGTTTTAATATACTCAGGAAAAGTGTTTTCTAAGTAGAAAAGTACAGCTTACAAAAATCTTATTTTAGTGAGTTTTTGTTTTCTCTAATTTAGATTACTAAAGTGATGCTACTGAAAGGTTGGCGTTGCGTGGAGTGCATTGTCTGCGAAGTGTGTGGCAAGGCCACAGATCCCTCTCGCTTGCTTCTGTGTGATGACTGCGACATCAGTTACCACACCTACTGCCTCGACCCACCTCTTCACACTGTACCCAAGGGCGGCTGGAAATGCAAATGGTAAGTTTTTTTTTTTTTTTTTTTTTACCCATTTAATATCCTGAATGTAGTAGCCACGTGTTCAACATTTTAAAAAATGGACTCATTTTTAGGGGAATGGTGTTGTGGCCTGCAGTGTTCTGTCAAGGCTTGTCAAGCTATATGGTTTAAAATGTTGTTATTCTTACTTTTGGAAGTCTGTATGTATACTGGAAACCTGTACTGAGAGCCATATGGAGGCTGTTATTGCTGACCTACTGGTAATTTTAGTTTCCTGGCTCGTTGGATTTTAGAAAATTCTATCTATATCTAGATCTATATATATATATATATATATATATATATATATATATATATATATATATATATATATATATATATATATATATATATATATATATATATATATAAATAATTTACTATAGTAAGTATACTATACTTAGTATATAATCTATACTTACCTGTTCTGTGCAGTGGATTTGCACAAAGCAACCCGGATCCTCCTCTTCTTGGGTCCCCCTTCGGTGCTTCTGGCCCCTCCCTCCTGTTGAGTGCCCCCATAGCAAGCAGCTTGATATGGGGACACCTAAGTAAAACTGCAGCTCCCTGTGTCTATTTATACATGGACCCATGCCCCCCCCCCCTTTTCTCTCATTTACTGACTCACTTTGACAGCAGCGGGAGCCAATGGCGCTGTGCTGCTGTGTCAGCCAATAAGGAGGGGAGTCCCAGGCAGCCGAGACGCTCCTACAACCTCGCTGAATCTAGATGAGGCTCAAGTAAGTATTTGGGAGGACTAAAGGGGCTACTGCACACACAGGATTTTTTTATTGTAATGCATAGAATGCACTAAGATAAAAAAAAACTTCTTCCTCTACAATCACTTTAAAGTGGAGTTCCACCCATTTTTGTGTTTTATTAAAAGTCAGCTACAAAAAGTGTAGCTGCTGACTTTTAATACACACACCTTTCCCAGGATCCAGCTATGCGGCCAGCGGGAGCCTTGCTCCTCTCCCTCTTCTCCCCCTTCTCCCCACAGCGCCAGCATAACAAGTGTGGGCAACCTGTTATGACAGCTTGCGGCAGCACAGCTGGGTGTCCTGAGTGGACAGGCAATCTTGTGGGACCTGTGACGTGTCCCAGAAGATTGCAGTAAGGAAGGGGGAGAGGAGAACTTCCGCTTGAGTCACCTAGGCAGCCTGAGCGGAAGTGGGCGCATGTCAGGGGGTCATGAGGCCTTAAGGCGGAAGTTCCACTTTTGGGTGGAACTCTGCTTTAATTCAAAATTCTTTTGAAGTGGAACTAAATGTAAACAGGCTGGCCTTTTTTGCTGAAGCGATATGCAATGCCTCTAACGCAGTAAAGTACACTTACCTGACTATTCACAATTCTCTGCAGAATGTATGTTGATTGAGTGTTAAACGCTATTACTATATTAGATAATTGTCCTGATTAAGAAAATGTGTCTAACCTCTGGCTGTAAGCACCCTGGGGGCGTGGTAGAGGTCCATATGTGACCAATGCCCGTGGAAGCTGGAAATCATTGAAGTAGACATCACTACTCAATTGATCTCCACTTGCTTCTGGGTCCTGTGTTGAGCGTGTGGCCTGATGCATTGTGAACATAGGAGGTCAGCTGCTTGGCACGGTCGCAGTTCAGAGAAGGCTTTGCATTTTCTGAATGAATGCAAATTTTTTTTTCTGATTGGACGAGGTGAAGATTGTGACATCACTGCCCCACCTCTCGAGCTTGTCCAATCAGCAAATGCTTTGCATTCATTCATTCTCTGAATGACACCTGTGCTGAGCGGCCAACCTCCTGTAAAGTGTAGTAAACAGGGATGTGGCTGCTTGGTATTAGACCTGGAAGCAAGTGGGAATCTGTGGAGTAGCAGCGTCTACTTAATTGATTTCTTCTTCCAGGGGCATTGACCAGGTATGGTATATGCATAGTTAAATTGGTCCAAGTTAGACCAATGTAGCTATGTATAATATACCGATGCCTGAAACTTTTCTTTAAAAAAAAATTCCAGTGGAAAAAAAGATGTAGCTTTTAGATATGTTGGATATTTCAAATTGCCCTCTACATTTTTGTTATCCTTTATGCGTGAGTTCCGCCATATGTTTGACCTCTGCAGTTCTCGCTGAATCCTTTTTTTAAATTTTTTTTTTATAATATACATCAGGAATATGTTTATATATGGTTTACCCTAGCTTGCCCAAAGTTTTTGTGTGGTTTGTTGCTTTTTTTTATATTGGCAAATGCACTTTTGGTTGTTTTTTTTCTGTTCTCCTGCATATTGCAAGGAAATGTGAAAATAGAGATTGCATGTTGTTTTATGGGCATGCAATGTAAATCAAAAGTTAAAATTACACTAGATTTATCCGATGCTTCAGTTTGATTTAAACGGTCGACATTAAAACATGTTTTTGTCTTGCAGGTGTGTTTGCTGCATGCAGTGTGGATCTATTAGCCCAGGCTTTCATGCGGAGTGGCAGAATAACTATGCACACTGTGCACCCTGTGCTAGTTTGGTTTGCTGCCCAGTTTGCCATCTCAACTACTTAGAAGGTGATCTCCTGATACAGTGTCAGAACTGTGAAAGGCAAGTTTTTTTTTTTTTTTTTTTTGTCCTGTATTCTGTTAGTGTCTTCATTCTTACAGTATGAACAGAACCTAAAATGCTTCTTTCTTTCTGTTGTGTATAGGTGGCTCCATGCCGTGTGTGAGAACCTGTTTACAGAAGATGAGGTAGAACAGGCAGCAGATGAAGGCTTTGATTGTGCAGCTTGTCAGCCGTTCATTGTGAAACCACTTCGTATGTATCATGTTTTGGGGTTCTTTGCTGTGTATTTTAGTATGGCATTGTATGGTGGGGGCAGGAAAAACATTTACTTAAAAATTTTAAAGCTGTCTTTTTTTTTTTTTGCACAATGTAGCGCCTATAATCCTTCCACCCAGCCCAGTAAAGTTTAAGGAGCCAGGTAAGTACTATTATTTGGAATTACTATTTTGTGCAGCATTATTTCATAAAATTAATAATTGTACATGGTTTTATTTTCACCTTTTTTTTTTTTTTTCTTTTTTTTATATATATAGTAGAGCCTCAATATTTCCGATTTGAAGGAGTTTGGCTGACCGAGGCCGGAATGGCTTTGCTGCGCAGTCTCACCTTATCTCCCATCCAGAAAAAGAAACCTAGGCGCTCTCGGCTAAGTACTGGTGGAGAGATTTTCTTGGATGGTCCAGAGCATGGGGCATCTGAGGAAAGAAAGGATGATGCAGAATGTGAAGAGCAGAAGGCAGAAGGTATGCTTGTTGCACTGAGATGCTTCGGTAGAATGCTGTATAAAACTTTTTTTGTTGTATATCAAAGGTCACAAAGCCGCTTTAAAAAGTCTTTTGAACAGGGTTATAAATCACCTACAAGTGATTGGACGAAATCTGCACCTAGGTATAACTATTGTCCTAAGATGGTCACTGCTATGAAGCTCTGGAATCAGGAGACTGGTTCTTTCCAAATCCATTCCTACAGGTGTTTTCTAGCAGGGTGCTTTACAGGTCCAGGGCAGTGAACCCAAACTCAGAAATTTAGCTGCTGAATGCCCTCTGGATGCTTTCTGCCATGCAGGGTAAAGATTGGACCCCCTGCATCTGCAGCTGGACTGGAGAAAGGCCCGAGGTCCATGATGGTGAACCTTAGCATCCCGGATATTTTGGAACTGATTTCCCATGATGCTCATGCAATTTGCAGTGTAGTTTAGCATCATGGGAATGTAGTTTCAAAACATCTGGGCTGCCGAGGTTCGCCATCACTGCCCTAGGTACTTCTGCTGGTTCCCCTGCATAGCCAGTTGCTCCCCCCCTTTCTCCCCTGGTTTTTTTTTTTTTGGGGGGTATTTTTTGAGGGATAGGAGCCTAGTTCTGGGGCTGGCGTGTAGTGTGCTCACACTTGGCTTGGTTGGGGATAAGCTGCACTGGTTGACATACTCCCCTGCTCTTCTTCCTTTTTTTAATCCTGCATCTTTTTTTCTTATTGCCCCTTCCGTTGCCTTTCTTCCTACATGTATTTTCCTTTCCTGTGCCTCTGAGGGCAGCCCGGGGGACCAACAGCTCTAACTATTGGGGCACAATTTTTTTTTTTTTGCAGTGGATGCTCAGAAGACACCATGGGACCAGTTCCCCCGATGTAGCCTTCACTCTGCTACAGTTTCTTCCATGTCGTCTTCGCAGGAATTGGGTGGAAGGAATACTAATGTTTCTAATTGCCCTGGTGAACCTAGTAATCTGGCATTGTGAACAGTTTCAGTTGACATGCCTTTGGTAATTTCAGATTGTCCATACCTCCTGTTGTAAGGTTCGATCTTCAATCCTTCCTTACGGTTGCTGGCTCTACCAGCATGGCTATTGAAGCCAGTGTCTTAAGAGACAGAGGAGTCTGATTCTGTTGTTCTTACTCTTTGAAAAGTTAGGAAGGCTTTGTGGAAGATTTAATACGGACCTGGAAATCTTATATTGCATGGTGTGAAGCTAGAAATTTTCATCCTTTCAAGTTATGTTGTGGGCTTTGTGGGGGTGGGGGGTTGATATTCAGTTTGTCTTGAGTATGATTAAGTGCCGGTTCACACTAGGTCGCTCCGACTTAGGGGGCGACCTGTGAAGTCGCGTGCAGCGCGACTTACACGGACTTCATAAAATGTCTATGCAAGTCGCCTCCAGGTCGCCCCGAAGTAGTACAGGACCCTTTTTCTAAGTCAGAGCGACTTGTGTCGCTCCTATTAGAACGGCTCCTGTACTACACAATGGGAACGTGACGGACCGCGACTTGTCAGGCTGACAAGTCACCTGACAAGTCGGATCAATGTGAATGCGGTCTAAAGGACATATTTTGGCCTTGGCATTTTTTTGGAGGCATTTTGCTTTTTGTTCCTTTGTGCGTACCTTTTCTGGTCAGACCTACATTGACCACATAGCATCTAAATTTGGTTCTTTCGGTTTTACAAAAACTGAGTCTTTGGAGACTTCCTTTTGGCTCTTTTGATGCAGAAGATAGTGTTTCTAGTTGCGATCACTTTGGCTGGTAGGCCTTTATAACGATGGGGAATTTCTTGCATGGAGCAATTTATGGTACTCCACCATGACAAGGTGGTTCTTTGAGCTGCACAGTCTTTTTTGACAAAGGTGTTTCCTGCCTACCATCTCAACCTGGACATGGTCTTACCTTTTTGTCCTAAACCTCAGTCACCAAAGGGCCAATCTCTCCACTGTAGATGTGGTTCGTGCTATCAGGATTTAACTGAAGTCGACTACCGTGCTTGGCAATCAGATTCTCTATGTATTTCCCCAGGGACCAAGGAGAGGGTTACGCAGCTAGCAAATCTACTAGTACCTGTTAGATTCATCAGCTTACGATTTGAAAAAGGTTCTACCTTGGTGATGGCTTGGTGACTGCTCATTTTACCAGGATTGTAGGTGGTTCCTTTGCTATCCGTCATCAAGCTTCATTAGCTCTAGTTTGCAAAGCTGCTACCTGTGGTTCTTTTCGGTTTCTAGTTTGGTTTTTGGGGCCTGTTGGCTTGTTGCCGCATTGCCTTCATATTTAGTATATTGGGACATTCCTGTACTTAAGGGTTAATAAAGCTGCTCTATGTCCCATGATGTACTATTTTTTTGAGGCGCCTACATACACACGTGCAAATGTAAACGCGCGCTTTGGGGGCATCTACGCATGGAAACGTCAATTGCAATACACATTTTACTTATCGCCTCACATTCCAGAGTTAGAGTAATAATTCTAGCACAAGACCTCCTCCATAACACTAATGATCTAGAAGGGGGCTTTTTAAGCATCGCCTATTGAAAATCTATGTTACTGAAGTTTGTCGCTATTTCACAAGCCCATATAAATTTAAGGTTTGGCATGTTGGGTATCTATTTACTAGGTGCAACCTTGTCTTTTTATATTTCCCTAACATTTGGGTTATTTATTGAGGCCTCACATATCTTTGTCACGAGGTGTGGGAATAGTGTATCATCTCTCACAGTACCAGGAGTCAATACCTTTTGAGGTGGCTGTTTTTCTGCCCATATAACTTCTACCTGCTGGTAAGAAGTAAATCCCTTAGGTGGTGGGACACCAGACACAGGCACCTGACGTGTGTTTTTGTTTTGGAGCACCTATTTCATCGTATTTCATCCCATCGTTTGGAGTTGTTCACATTTGTGTTTATGATTTAAAGTTCTGGACTATATTTTGAACACCTTGGATGGGACTTTTTGCACATTTTTTAGGAATATTGCACTTTATCTTATATACACCACGAGTGGTTTATGTTAAGATGTACACCCATGTATCATAAGGCACACTCGTTGGAGTACACCTTTGATTTTTAGTTTTGTCACTTTGTTTGTTTTGATAATTTAAAGATGTTGTAAACCTCCAATTATTATTTATTTTTTTTTTTTAACGAAACAGCTGAAAGAAAAACACATAATGAGCTAATATGCATCGCATACTAGCTCATTATGAAATACTTACCTAAGAACGAAGCCCCGCAGTGCCGACCGCTTAACCTGTCTATGGGCGACATGTTCTGTCGCCCTTCTTCCGGGTTTGCGGCATCCGGCCATCTGATTAGCTGGAGCTGCGATTACATCATTCCCGCGCTTGCGCGCGGGAGCCGACGGTAACGGCACGGGGCTCTGAAGGAACGGCATGAGCGGCCATTCCTTCAGAGCACATGCGCCAGTGTCACTGGCTGCATGCAAAGTAAATATCTCCTAAACGGTGCATGTTTTGGAGATATTTACAGTACCTATAGGTAAGCCTTAATATAGGCTTACCTATAGGTACAAGTTGTAGAGGAGGGTTTACTTCCTCTTTAAGTGATTTAATGTTGTAGCGCACCAGACTATCGTTTCATATTTATGGAGTTTGTTTGCACTTAAAATTCACTTTAGTGTGTGTTTTTTTTTTTTACTGAATTTCTCTAATCTAGGTTGTCTGCTTTTAGAAAATATGTAATATTTGGGGAGTTTGTGTATACTTCAGGTCTAAAATGATTTTTAAAAAGTGTGCAAAAACGACTCTCGCAGCAAAAAGGTTTAACATGTGCCCACCATCGTACACATGGGTGCATTGCTTCTTGATTTAACCTTGCCAGGGTATATTAGAATACATGCCTCACAAAGCTTGCCAATCTATGTTCAAAATGCAGGCAGGTATCTCAGCGCTCTCCTTTTCTGCTGACCCCTCCTTTAGCTCATTTACCCACTGAGGACAAGTAAAACAGTAAGCTGCCATCAGTCATGCTGGTGGAGTAAACAGAGTATGTGCCTTGCTGACAGCAGTGAGGCTACAAGGATGCTGTGCTTGGCACCGTGTCTAGTAGTCCCACTGAAAGCAGGTGCAGACAAGACTGACTGCTGCTGGTAATTGCAAGGGACTATCTTAGGGCTGTCAGCCTGCAGAAGGGAGTGACTGTCATGCTGCCTAAACAGGTAGTAGCTTTAGCTAAAAAAAACCATGGAAATTAGTTTAAATTATTTGATTTTCAACAATTAACACATACATGCATGAAATTGCACTTAGGAATTTTAGTTTTAGGGTTTACATTCACTTTCAATGCTCACTGCGCTTTTGTGCTGTCAAAACTATTGTTGCACTTCTTGATATTTTGTGTATTTCAGGGTGCAATAATGAATCCATGGAGTGTGACATCAAGTTAGAACCTCCTGGCAGCCCTGACCGAGACGGTGGAAAGGAAATGGAGACTGGAAAGGGAAATGAAGATTCTGAAGATGTGAAAAAAAAGAAGAGAAAGCCATATAGGCCAGGTATTGGTCATAGCGAGTTATTTTGATTGTATAGTTACTATTGATTGTGAACTGAACTCACTACTATTGCCTCCTAGGTATTGGTGGCTTCATGATTAGACAGAGAAAAACCCATACGCGGTCAAAAAAAGGGCATGCAGCTTTCTTGGAAGCCTTCCGTGAGAGCCAAGGCCAAGACCAGACTCATCCAGATGATGGTAGGACTGCACAAGTACATGTGTTAAACAAGAAACATAGCACAGACTGAGGTTTATTAAAGCACAAACTATGTTTCTATGATGTAGAGTTCCCTACTGGCTTCCTTTTTGTCACTAATATCTGTCTTGATCAGTTCCATAAAATTTTTTGGTATTAAGCTTTAATTTTCTGAACAATTTAGGCTGTGAATTAATCTGTTTTTTTACATGGCGATTCTAGTTCTAGAGATACCTACAGAAGGTGGTGCCGAGCCAGGACCTACAGAGGCAGATGAGAAAAAGAAACGAAGAGGGCGAAAAAAGAGCAAACTTGAAGACATGTTCCCAGCATACCTTCAGGTAAAGTATTTAGTAAGTTGTATTAGGGTTACACCTCCATGGTTACATTTTAGTAGGAACTCAGTTTGCAACAAAGAGTAATGTATCTTGTCTATTCCAAAAAAAATCTTAAAGACAGACAGATCCAAGCACATAGCACAAACGCCCTAAAAACATTTAATTTTAGATTCTTGAAATCCAAGGTGTTCAAATACTTTCCTTTTAAAACTCTTCATCCCGCTCATAAATTATCCAGAAGGAAGTTGAGATGGGAATATAGCTACTGTAGTCAGTAACATTATGAGCCATCTGCTTCTTTATGTCGACCATTAAAATGTAGTTTGATACCTTGTACAGTCTTGGCTGGAATTTTATGTTCACTACCATGTTGTTGGATTCTTTTGCCAAAGCAGACTGTAGGGTGTCAGAAAAAAAGAAATTAATCACTATACAGGAGTATCTGGGGGCTGGCGTTGCTGCGCATAAATCATTATGTTCATTATCGATTTTTGTGGCAGCTGATGATCTCTTTATATAGGGATTTTTGTTAAGAAATTTTTAAGTTTTAAAAATGCATTCTCATAATGTGTGTTTTTTTTTTTTTTTTTTTTGGTTTTTTGCATCGCTAATAGGAAGCCTTTTTTGGGAAGGAACTGATGGAGCTGAGCAAACAAGCCCTTCTTGCTGCTCGGCCTCTGCCTCAGAAGACAAAAAGTGTGCAGAGCATACAGTGTCCAGCATCTGTTGCTACAGCTCAGAGTTCACAACCCTCTCAGCCAGGCACAGGTAAGAAGGCATGCAAAGTTGTTGGTGCAGGGTATGTCTGGTGAATAACCTAAACGAGTTTAACAGTGGCTGCTAGTGTGTTTCTTTTATGACTGTGTTATTTTTCAGGAAACACTATAGAGCCGAATGTGTGCTACCATTGCTGACCTCTCTAGTTTTTGCAATTCATTGTGGAACGCAGGAAGTATTTAAACACTGGGTTATATTAGCACCTACATGAGGATTGGATACTGGGGAGGGGTGTGGAGATGGCAGGGTTGATGTCTGTAGCCTGGAATCATGTTATCCTCTTTGTTTACACTCTGTTCGGTTTTGGCTATATTATCTTCCCTCCCAACTAAAATTTTTGCTACTTTGCGATCCAAATTACCAAGTTACTTGGAAATTTTGGTTGCAGGAGCCACAAGCAAGTTTTCACACCTTCTCCCACAGATTCTACGGTGCATCCGGAAAGTTTTCACAGTGCTTCACTTTTTCCACGTTTTATGTTACAGCCTTATTCCAAAATGGATTAAATTCATTATTTTCCTCAAATTTCTTTAAACCATACCCCATAATGAAAACGTGAAAGAAGTTAGTTGGTAATCTTTACAAACGTATTAAAAATAAAAAACGGAAAAAAAAATCACATCTACATAAGTATTCACAGCATTAGCTCAGTAGTTTGTTGAAGCACCTTTGGCACCAATTACAGCCTTGTCTTTTGAGTATGATGCTACAAGCTTTGCACACCTATTTTTTGGCAGTTTTACCATTTTTCTCTGCAGGACCTTTTAAGCTCCATCAGGTTGGATGGAGAGCATTGGTGCACAGCCATTTCCAGATCTCTCCAGAGATGTTCAATCAGGATCAAGTTTGGGTTCTGGCTGAGGCACTCAAGGACATTCACAAAGCTGTCCCTAGTCTTAGGTCCAGAGTATTCTGGAGCAGGTTTTCATCAAGGATGTCTCTATACATTACTGCATTCATCTTTCCCTCGATCCTGACTAGACTCCCAGTCCCTGCCTCTGAAAAACATACCCACAGCATTATGCTTCCACCACCATGCTTTCACTGTAGGGATGGTATTGGCCAGGTAATGAGCAGTGCCTGGTTTCCTCCAGACATGACGCTTGCCATTCAGTGTGTAGAGTTCAATCTTTGTTTCATCAGACCAGAGAATTTTTTTTTTCATGGTCTGAGAATCCTTCAGGGATTCACAGAGAAATGTTCGAGCTCTTTAAGAGTGACCACTGGGTTCTTGGTCACCTCCCTGACTAAAGCCCTTCTCGCCCGATCGCTCAGTTTGGCAAGATTGCCCGCTCTAGGAAGAGTCCTGGTGGTTCCAAACTTCTATTTACGGATGATGGAGGCCACTGTGCTTGTTGGGACCTTCAACGATGGAAACATTTTTCTGTACCCTTGCCCAGATCCTGTGCCTTGATACAATCTTGTATCGGAGGTCTACAGACAATTCCTTGGACTTCATGGCTTGGTTTGTGCTCTGGCATGCACTGTTAACTGTGCGACCTTATGTCGACAGGTGTGTGACTTTCCAAATCATGTCCAATTAACTGAATTTTCCACAGGTGGGCTCGAATAAAGTTGTAGAAACATCTCAAGTATAATTAGTGGAAACAGGATGCAACTGAGCTAAATTTTGAGTGTCATGGCAAAGGCTGAAAAAACTTATGTACATGTGATTTTTTTAGTTTTATTTTTTATAAATTTGCAAAGATTTCCAACAAATTTCTTTCACATTGTCATTATGGGGTATTGTTTGTATAATTTTGGAGAAAATAATGAATTCATTCCATTTTTTGAATAATAGGGCTGTAACATAACAAAATGTGGAAAAAGTGAAGCGCTGTCAATACTTTCCGGATGCACTGTATATCTGATTTGCTTATGGTAATGACAGGTTTTGAGACATCAGCAGTAGACTGTGGTGTTGCAGTCTACTGCTATCACTCCAAATAAGAGAAGACTGTTTCAGCTCTTATTCATGCGGTGGTCACCACTCTCAAATTAGAGTGTTAGCTTTATAGAACATGGAGCAGATGACTGTGTGTTCATTTTCATCTGTGACAATGCTGGAAGCCTCCCATCACATTTCTTGCATGTTTCTCATGTCAATGTATATGTAGGGCCCTTTACTTAGAGTGGCTGTAAATGATCACCTTGTAAAACAAACCCCTTCAGTTTAAGGCTCAGTTCACACTGATGCGACGTAGGATCCAACTTATGAGACCTCAAGTTGGATAACGTGAAATTCAGTGTTTCCCTATGAGTGCTATTTTAACTGATACTACACAAGTATGTCCGACTTTGGAAAAGGTTCTTGTACTACTTTGGTCCGACTTTGATACGACTTCAATGCTACAGAGTGTAAAAATTCACATCAAAGTCTGACTCCAAAGTTGCACTGAAGATCGAGCCTAAAATATAAAAAGAAATAAAAGGCAAAACATTTTTGTATAGACATAAAAATACATTATAAATACCTTTTTTTAAATCACTATTTTATATAAGTGATCACATTTCCTCTGTTCTCAGTTGCATAAGAGCTAGGGGGGAGAAGCAGCAGCACACTGAGCTTCCCATTGAGTAGCTTTGCAGCGGGGGCGTCGCAGGACAAGTCTTATCATTGGAGGAGTGCATGCAGAGTTCCCAGCATAGTTAGAGATCTGACCACGGTGTGTTCTCCTGCTTAGTGTGGTCAGTTTTTAATAGGAAAACAAGTGTACTTAAACAAATATGTAATATATTGCAGTCTACCAATCGTTAGATGTAGTGGCTGTATTAGTTTTATTTTTCTTAGGCTTTTGCCCCTTTTCACCTGGTGATCTAGCTGGTGATACACCACCTGTATTATACAGACACCCCTCCGGGTGAATAAGCACTGGGGGAAGATTTTACAGCAGCATTGTCAATCTGGGAGGAAGGGAGTGTTAGAAGTTGTGGCATATTTAAATACACTAAAAAACTGAAACTGGACTCCAACTAATACTTTAAAAGCAGTTACAGAAAACTGTTTTTACCTCATAGGATAAAGGAGTTTAATTTATAAAAGCTGATCATTTCTCTTTCATTCAATGAAGGACACAAAGCTCCATTCAGAACCATAGGGTTATATCGCCCCCTACAAGAGTAGGGCACTAGGCAGAAAAAATAAACTTTGCTACACCTATGGGCAGTCTTACTGGTAATCCCCTCTCTGCTATAGGCATCCAGTTAATTCCTAGACTCAGGAGTAAGGACCTAGCTCCCTGCTGTGATCTTTGTTTCTGGCATTTTTTCTTGCATCTTTTTTGCATCTTTTTAGCATTTTTTTTCCTGTTTTCTTCAGAGATCTACAATCTATAGATCTACAATATAGCCCCACTGGACAGGGGCTGGCCGGCGAGTTAAATGCTCTTGCAGGGTCGCATACGACCGGGCTCTAGTCCGAGTCGCAGCATTCCCCTGGCCGACAGCCCCCCACTTCGGTGGCGAGACATTCGGTTTTGGAGTGGTGCCCACGAGTACAGTCCCCCCTGGGGGTGTTCTTTTCACTATGGGGTGCTGTACGGGGGGGCCTTGTGGTGTGGTCTCCGGCGGTTATTTTCTTGTGGTTTGGTCTCCGGAATCGGTGGCCATGTTTTTTTGGGATCTGTCTTCCTCCGTGCAGCTATTTTTTGTGGTCCGGCAGCCATTTTCTGTTGTTCCGGCATACACTGGAGCGGCGGCCGTGGTTTTGGAGCTGCGTGATAGTGGCGGTTGCTTCTGGGCCTCTCCTGTGGTGCGGTCTTCGGCGGTTATTTTCTTGTGGTTTGGTCTCCAGAATCGGTGGCCATGTTTTTTTGGGATCGGTCTTCCTCCGTGCAGCTATTTTTTGTGGTCCGGCAGCCATTTTCTGTTGTTTCGGCATACACTGGAGCGGCAGCTGTGGTTTTGGAGCTGCGTGATAGTGGCGGTTGCCTTCTGGGCCTCTCCTCTTTTCCTCTAGTGGGGATTCCTGAGTTTGTTCTTCTGGATGCGGCACATGGGTCTCTGGCTCTTCTGGTGCCTGACGATCAGCACTCCTCCCAGTGGTGGTGGGGAGTCCTGGTGGGGTCCCTTTCTCTGCTGTAGTGCAGGGTGTTCAGGCTCTGAGTCGGTGGGAAAAGAGGCCAATGGCTTGAATGCCCCCTCATGGACTGAAATGACAAATGGCGTGCATAAAAGTATAAATTGTGTTTTATTCAAAAATATTATAAAGGTATACAGGGAATACACAATACAGATTATGTCACTACAAGAGAGACAATAAACGTATATAAATTGTTCAAACATATTGTACATTAGATAGTGATAATGGAATGTACATATCGCCTGACATGTTTCGGACCTAAAGAGGGTGACGTCCTTCTTCATAGGCTGTATCCCAATTCACACACACACACACACACACACACACACACACACACACTAATATATATATATATATATATATATATATATAAAATATACAGTAAAACCTTGGTTTGAGAGTAACTTGGTTTAAGAGCGCTTTGCAAGACAAGCAAAATTTTCAAATAAATTTTGACTTGATATACAAGCGATGTCTTGATATACAAGTAGCCTCAAGTCACAGCTGAGTATAAAGGAGAAGAGAGGCGCCTTTAAGTGTAGCAATATGGTTAAATTTAATGAAGGTTCAACATTTAGCAACTCACATGGTTGATGATTGGAACAGGCACATCTAAGTATGCAGGCATCAGGGGTAAAGCTGTCCACATAGACCATCCTCCGCACCTTCATCTACGTCACCCTTTCCATACTGCCCCTCGCTTACAGATCGCTTTACTGCAGGGTGGTCTTCTCGGTCAGGATTACAGACTGGCAGCCGGCGGTGAAGACGATAGTCTATGTGGACAGCTTTACCTCGGATGCCTGCATACTTAGATGTGCCTGTTTTATTCATCAACCATGTGAGTTGCTAAATGTACCTTCATTAAATGGAACCATATTGCTACACTTAGAGGCGCCTCTCTTCTCTTTGATACCCTGTAGCTCCTGCTGGAATTTGCTTCTAATCCCCTTGTGGAAGCGGCTATTTCTGGATGGACATTTTATGGTTACACAACCTATCACATTGCTATAATATTTTTATATGGACTATAAATTGAAGGATTTATGAATAAATGGTTGTGGAACGAATCATCTGAGTTTCCATTATTTCTTATGGGGAAATTCGCTTTGATATAAGAGTGCTTTGGATTACAAGCATGCTTCCGGAACGAATTATGCTCGCAATCCAAGGTTTTACTGTATTTCTAAATACAACATGTCAAATGTAGACAATGCATGCGGTATATTGCTATATAACAGTGTATAGTGCAGTACTCGCGTATCCGTGAGGGATTGGTGTGCATGACTTTTCTCCAATACCAGCACACAATATAGCTGATGATGGGGGTTTTATATATAATATATTCACATATATATATATATATATATATATATATATATATATATATATATATATATATATATATATATATATATATATATATTCACATATATATATATATATATATATATATATATATATTCACATATATATATATATATATATATATATATATATATATTCACATATATATATATATATTCATATATATATATATATATATATATATATATATATATATATATATATTTCATATACATAGGGCTGCAACTAACTATTATTTTAATAATCGATTAGTTGCCGTTTATTTTTTCGATTAATCGGATAAAATCATAAAAAGACTCAATATGCCTTTTTTTCATTTTTTTTAAAATAATAATGAACAGACAGAGTGTTAGTGCCGGTTCACACTTGTGCGGTTTGCGAGATCGCATGTAATTCGGAGCGCACTGCTCCTAAATTACATGCGAGTTCAGCCATACACTTTGTATGGCTGAATTCGCAGCGCATCCGCAGCAAACTCGCACATAAGGCTTTTTTTTTGAGCCGCCTCAGAATCGGATCGCACAGTGGTTCACACTAGTGCGATCCGATTCTGTGCGAACTTGCAGATCGCACTGCAATATGCAATTGCAACTGGGGGTGTCGTTAACTTTTAATTGACACCCCCTGCGTGTGAACTGCCAGAAGTGTGAACTGCCAGATATGCGGATGCGATGCGGGAACACGCTGCATATTCGCAGCATTCCCGCATCGCACAAATGTGAACCGAGCCTAAGGCCATCGCATCCGCACATCTGGCAGTTCACACTGCCATATGTGATACGCAGGGGGTGTAAATTAAATGTTAATGACACCCCCAGTTGCGATCGCATATTGCAGTGCGATCTGCAAGTTCGCACAGAATCGGATCGTACAAGTGTGAACCACTGTGCGATCCGATTCTGAGGCGGCTTATAAAAAGCCTCATGTGCTAGTTTGCTGCGGATGCGCTGCGAATTTAGCCATACAAAGTGTATGGTTGAACTCGCATCCGCACATGAGATCGCATGTAATTTAGGAGCAGTGCGCTCCGAATTACATGCAATCTCGCAAACCGCACAAGTGTGAACCGGCACTTATACCAAAACTTTTTTTTTTTTTTTTTAAATTAAGCTCCTATATACTGTAAATAATATAATAAACGCTTATCTAGATAAAAGAGTTAATATTCAGTTTAAGGTGCAATATTATAATAGAAAAATAAGTGAATAAAAACGTCCATGTCAGCCATAGATATGAAATAGGGAGCATAGAAAGACCCCCATATGTGCTATATGGACATTTTTAATCACTTATTTTTCTATTATAATATTGCACTTTATAAGGAATATTAACTCTTTTATGTGGATAAGCTTTTATTCTATTTTTTGGCGGGCTGCTTTGTATGTACAGGCAGGGCTGCTGTTAGAAACCACGGGGCCCCGTACAGCCTACCTGACAGGGCCCTGCACTGCAAAACTCGCATAGTGCTTGTGGTGCCATTAATTGTTAATGGCACCACAAAAACCGTTAGCAGAATGTGGCAAACTTCAAAGTAGGATGCCTTAAAATGTTCTAGAGCTTCTATGGTGCATTTGTCAAATGTAGCGCTGTCTATTTAAATAAATAGCCTGCCTTATGTGTGAAAAACAAGCTAAAAAAAATTTGTGCAGGAACATGCATTCCCACTACGATGTGAATGGGACCTCAGGGGTGCCAAATAGAAATGTCTGGTCAGGTGTATTCACTGGCCCCTAGCTCCAGCACTGCAGTGGTGGCCAGTGTCTACCTGCAGCTGGCACATTTCCCCCCTTCTCTCAGCTTTCTGCAGCTACATTCCAACTCGCACCCTTCCAGCAGAATGACTTCTCCATTCAGACCCTACAACCACTGCAGGTTACAGTGCACATAGAGAACGGTGTGGAGGTTGGCAGAGCAGAGCTCAGGACTCAGGGAGGAGGTGGAGCAGGCAGAGAGTTTCCTACCTCCTCGATCTTTCTTCTTTGCAATAGATAACGCTGCCGATCACAGAGGGAGGGGAGGGGGAGTTTCAGGACCTGGCCAGCAGTAACGATTTCATAGCAAAGGCAGAGAGAGACTCTGCAGCTGTCCCTGACACACACAGAAAGAAAGGGGGTTCCACAGCCTGGAGTCACAAGGCAGTACAGCCGGCTCTCCTTTCCTGCAGGTGCCCGGGCTCCTCTTCTGAAGTGACTGTTTCTTTTCTCCCTGACCTCGATATGACTCACTCCCTCACTGACGTCAGGAAATGGGCGGAGAGGAAAGGCAGAGAGGAAAGGAGGAGGGAGGGGGGAGGTCACGGAAGCCGTGCTGTGAGAGAGAGAGAGACAGTGTGCGCACGCTGCAGCTTCACAGAGAAGACGGAGACGGAGCTCGCTGACAGTCGGGGAAAGCAGCACAACTAATCGATAATGACAATCGTTGACAACGATTGTAATTATCGATTTTGTCGATTAGTTGTTTCAGCCCTATATATATATATATATATATATATATATATATATATATATATATATATATATATATATATATATATATATATATATATATATATATATTTATGAATTGGGATACAGCCTATGAACGACGTCACCCTCTTTATGTCCGAAACATGTCAGGCGATATGTACATTTCATTATCACTATCTAATATGTACAACATGTTTGAACAATTTAAATACATATTTATTGTCTCTCTTGTAGTGACATAATCTGTATTGTGTATTCCCTGTATACCTTTTAAATATTTTTGAATAAAACACAATTTATATTTTTATGCACGTCATTTGTCAATTCAGTCCATAAGGGGGCATTCAGGCCATTGGCCTTTCTCTTTTCTTAGTTTCCCAGGTAGAGGTGGCCTTTGGGCAGAAGGCTAGCAGGAAGCGTCCTCCGCCCTCTCCTGCTTCATCTGTCTTGTCAGATCCTGAATCTAGTTCAGCTGCCATGGACGTTGCCTATCCAGTAGGGCTTGACCCCACGCTCCCTGATCTGTCAGATAGTGAGGATGACTCCTCCAGGGCCGCTGTGGTACACGAGAAGGCGCTGGTGGACACACTTGTTACCTCAGTGCGTGAAACTTTAAAGATGGCGAATGTGGCTGATGCAGCTGCGGACGTGGCCGTCCCATTTGGCACCCACAAGCCATCTCACATAGCCAAGCTGTTCCCTTATCCTGCTTATTTTGACACATTTGTCTACAAGAATTTGAGAGTGTCCATTGATCCCTTTTGTTGTCCCTAAATATTTTGCGGTACCATGATTCCTGTGGAAGAATCCCCGTCTTTTAAAGACCTGGCTGACTGGAAAGCGGAGGCACGATACCCGCATCATGTTTACGAATGCTGATTCGGTGTTGCAGCTGGTCCTGGCCACTGTGCTGGTGTCTCAAACACTGAGTGGGCTAAGCTTTTGAGCTTCTGAGTAGTGAGCAAGTTCCTCCTGCTGACGTTTAGCTAGCGGACCAGTTGGCCCAGGGACTGCAATTTGAGAGTGATGCATCTCTAGATGTGGCTCCTTTGCTTTCCAAGCTCTCAGTTTTGGCGGTTTCAAGGCGATCGCTTATTGACATCATTAGGAGTCTCAGGGTGGGGGGTAGAGTTCCTTCCCACAGTCAGGGAAAGGGAAGGAACCTCATCGTAGGCGCAGTCCCTTCTGTCTCTGCTAATAAGTTTTTTCGTTCCTCGGGGCCGCTGATGAGGGTAACAAATTCTTCACGGTGAGGCTCCAAGTGACCCTCGTCTGGCAAGCCTGAGAGCAGGTTTTCTAGACCCACAGGCAAGGCCCCCTCGGCATGAATGTTCGCTCTCACCCGTGTCCGGGCTGGGGGGGGGGGTCTCCGTAGACCTCTTTAGTGAACGACAAATGGGTTCACTAAGTTATTCTATCTGGATACAAGATAGTTTTGTTCTTGCCCTGTGGAGCAGTTCTTTCTCTCCAATTTGCGTCTGCCCTCGGATCAGCTGCAAGCTCTTTTTGGGGGCGGTGCTGGACCTGTTGCTTCAGGGAGTAATAGTTTCGGTCTTGGAGCAATTTCAAGGTTTTTTTTCTCAAACCTGTTTACGGTTCCGAAGAAAGAGGGTTTGGTCCGATTCTGGACTTCAAGGCTTTGAACTATTTTTTGTGCGGATGCAGAAGTTCAGAATGGAGTCCATTCTGATGCAGGGGTGGTGGCATCCCTGCATCAGGGAGATTTGCTTGGCCTCTATCGACATCAAACATGCCTACTTACACATTCCGATATGTGCCTCTGACACCAGTGTTTCCCCTGCTTTGCTGTTGGAGAGGAGCACTATTAGTTTTTGGCGTTACCTTTTGGTCTCGCCTCCGCTCCTCGGTCTTCACAAAAGTGTTGGTCCCGGTTTTGGCATTGCTGCGCCAGCAGGGGATTGCTGTGCTGGGTTATCTGGATGACCTTCTCTTGTAGGCAGAGTCCTCGTCTGCATTAACGGGCGACGTGGCCATTACAGTCCAGACCTTAAAGGAGTTTGGTTGGCTTCTGGACTACCAGAAGTCCACCCTGTCCCTGTTCAGAAAATTGGACTGCCGGGGTCTGACTCTGGATTCAGCACTGGCCAGAGTGTTGCTCACTCTGGACAAAAATCCAGAAGTTGCATTCTGCGATTCATCTGTTGCTGTCTCACAGCCAAATGGGACAAGAATCCACGGTCCCTGGACAATCTGATCCTGTATAGCCTGGGTTAGAGGGGGTTCCCTAATATGGTGGCTTTGTTCACAGGTGTTTCAGCAAGGATTGTCTTTTCTTCCCCTGTACTGGATGGTGGTTTCTATGGACTCCAGCCTGTTCCGGAGGGGAGGTGTCTTGGGCATGGAATCAGCCCAGGGGTTCTGGTCTTGGGAGAAGTCCAGTCTGCCAATTAACATCCTGGAAATTTGGGCGATCAGGCTTTGCCTGTCCCAGTGGACGTATCGTCTGCAGGGGTGTCCGGTAAGGATTAATTCGGACAACGCCACGACTGGGGCATATGTCAATCACCAAGGGGACACCAAAAGTGCCCTAGCGGCCAAAGAAGTGTCTGGCATTCTAAGGTGGGCAGAACGCTTTGTTCCAGCCCTCTTTGCTGTGCACATTCTAGGGGTGGAAAATTGGCAGACTACCTCAGTTCACAGGCACGGAGTCCGGGCGAATGGTCCCTTCTCCCAGAAGTGTTTCAAAAACGGTGTCTCAGGTAAGGGGACCCCCGATGTGGACCTGTTGGCCTCCTGCATCCACCGGAAGGTTCTGAGGTTTGTGGCAAGCTCTCAAGACCCTCTGGCAGATGCTCTGGTGGCCCCCTGGGGGCCAGTATCTTCTAATTTATGCCTTTCCTCCACTTCAGTTTCTGCCGAGACTTTTGCATAGAATCGGAGCAGAAGGGATTCCAGTAATTCTGGTGGCCCCAGACTGGCCTCGTTGGGCTTGGTACGCGGGCCTGTTAAGATTGGTAGCCGATGCCCCTTGGCAGGTTCCTCTCAGAAAAGATCTTTTTTCTCAAGGGCTGATTTTCCAACCTGCTTTACAGTCGCTGGCTTTAACAGCCTGGCTATTGAAAGCCAGGTATTGAAGGAATAGGGGGTTGTCGGATTTGGTGATTCCTACTCTGTTAAAAGCTACTTCTCCGCACATTTACCATCACGTTTGAAAGGGGTTCATTACTTGGGGTGAGTCTCGGGGGGGGGGGGGGGGGTTAAGGGGGGGATTCCTCTGGTTCCTTTTCCGTATCACGTCTGCTGGAGTTTCTACAAAGAGGTGTAGATCAGCGTTTGGACCTGGGCACCATTAAGAGCCATATTTCAACCTTGGCAATTTTCTTCCGAAGGCCGTTGGCCACAATTTCCTTGGTTCACACCTTCATGCAGGGAAGTATGCCACTTGGCTCCTCCGGTACAGTCCCTGGTGTGACCCCGTTGGATCTTAATCTGGTACTATCGATTCTTCAAAAACCACGGTTTGAAAATATTTGTGAAATGCCTCTGCTTACCTTGTCACAGAAAGTGGCTTTCTTGGTAACTATTCTGCATGCAGGGTCTTTGAGCTGGCTGGTGGTTTATAGGGACAAAGTAGTGCTACCTCCCAGTCGTTTCTTCCTAAGGTTGTTTCGGGGTTCCACTTAAATGAAGACATTGTGTTATCTTCGTTGTTTCCTAAGCCAAAACACCCAAAATAAATTGCCTTGCATTCCTTGGATGTGGTCTGGGCCATCGGGGTGTACTTGATGGCGACTGAGTCAATTCGCAAATTGGATTGCTTGTTTTATCATTACGGATGGTTCCCGTAAGGGGCAGGCTGCATCTGCTGCGACTATTTCCAGATGGATCAGACAGACGGTGGTGCAGGCCTATTCACTTAAGGGTCAGATTCCTCCTTTCCCGGTTAAGGCGCCTTCTACTAGGGCGCTTAGTGCCTCCTGGGCCTTCCGTCATCAGTGACCAGGTTTGCAAAGCGGCCACCTGATGGTCTGTACACACATTCACCAAGTTTTACAAGGTGGATATTTTCGCACCTGCAGATGCTGCGTTTGGCCACAAAGATTTGCAGGCCGCTGTGGCAGAAACTTCTGCCTCCTGAGGGTGTTTTTGTCCTGGTAGGTGAGCTCCAGTTGTTCCTGGTTGAGCTCCCTGGTTTACCTGGTTGGTGGAGTTTAGCCCTTTGTGGGAAATGTTTATTGCTGTGTGTGTGTGTGGGTTTTTTTTTTTTTCCCCACCCCTCATGCTGACACTGCTTTGGGACGTTCCATCCGTCAAAGAAGATATGAAGCTGTGTCCGCCGATGAAAGAGAAAACTGGATTTGTCTTACTGTAAAATCCTTTCCTCTGATCATTGACGAAACACAGCAACCACCCCTTTGTGGAATTGGGTTATGTATTCTTCTGACACTGCTTGTTACAAAACTGAGATCCTAGAGCAGGAAGTGGGAGTATACCCTCGGGGACTGCCCTATAGGTGTAGTCAAGCTTTGTTAACCCTTTTCCGCCTACTCCTAAGGAGAGCAGCATAACCTATCGGTCGAAGATATGAAGCTGTGTCCTTCAATGAGCATCAGAGAAAATGATTTTACGGTAAGACAAAAATCAATTTTTTTGCGATCTAGACCATGAATCTACTACTTTAGAGTCCCCCTTTACATCATGTGTCCCCATCAGAGTGCCCCTTTACATCAGAGTCCAGATATACTTCTGTTTGTTCACGTCAGAGCTGTGTTTTCTGTACTCACGACAAATTTCCCAATAAAAATAATCCGTCCAGTAAGATTATCAAAAAGAGTAATCCGCCAGGTGCCCCCATCAGAGTGCCCCTTTACATCAGGTGTCCCCCCATCAAAGTGCCCCTTTACATCAGGTGTCCCCCCATCAGAGTGCCCCTTTACATCAGGTGTCCCCCCATCAGAGTGCCCCTTTACATCAGGTGTCCCCCCATCAGAGTGCCCCTTTACATCAGGTGTCCCCCCATCAGAGTGCCCCTTTACATCAGGTGTCCCCCCATCAGAGTGCCCCTTTACATCAGGTGTCCCCCCATCAGAGTGCCCCTTTACATCAGGTGTCCCCCCATCAGAGTGCCCCTTTACATCAGGTGTCCCCCCATCAGAGTGCCCCTTTACATCAGGTGTCCCCCCATCAGAGTGCCCCTTTACATCAGGTGTCCCCCCATCAGAGTGCCCCTTTACATCAGGTGTCCCCCCATCAGAGTGCCCCTTTACATCAGGTGTCCCCCCATCAGAGTGCCCCTTTACATCAGGTGTCCCCCCATCAGAGTGCCCCTTTACATCAGGTGTCCCCCCATCAGAGTGCCCCTTTACATCAGGTGTCCCCCCATCAGAGTGCCCCTTTACATCAGGTGTCCCCCCATCAGAGTGCCCCTTTACATCAGGTGTCCCCCCCCCCCATCAGAGTGCCCCTTTACATTAGGTGTCCCCCCCCCCCCCATCAGAGTGCCCCTTTACATTAGGTGTCCCCCCCCCCCCATCAGAGTGCCCCTTTACATTAGGTGTCCCCCCCCCCCATCAGAGTGCCCCTTTACATTAGGTTTCCCCCCCATCAGAGTGCCCCTTTACATTAGGTTTCCCCCCCATCAGAGTGCCCCTTTACATTAGGTGTCCCCCCCATCAGAGTGCCCCTTTACATTAGGTGTCCCCCCCCATCAGAGTGCCCCTTTACATTAGGTGTCCCCCCCCATCAGAGTGCCCCTTTACATTAGGTGTCCCCCCCCATCAGAGTGCCCCTTTACATTAGGTGTCCCCCCCATCAGAGTGCCCCTTTACATTAGGTGTCCCCCCCCCCATCAGAGTGCCCCTTTACATTAGGTGTCCTCCCCCCCATCAGAGTGCCCCTTTACATTAGGTGTCCCCCCCCATCAGAGTGCCCCTTTACATTAGGTGTCCCCCCCATCAGAGTGCCCCTTTACATTAGGTGTCCCCCCCCATCAGAGTGCCCCTTTACATTAGGTGTCCCCCCCCCCATCAGAGTGCCCCTTTACATTAGGTGTCCCCCCCCCATCAGAGTGCCCCTTTACATTAGGTGTCCCCCCCCCATCAGAGTGCCCCTTTACATTAGGTGTCCCCCCATCAGAGTGCCCCTTTACATTAGGTGTCCCCCCATCAGAGTGCCCCTTTACATCAGGTGTCCCCCCTTTACATCAGGTGTCCCCCCTTTACATCAGGTGTCCCCCCTTTACATCAGGTGTCCCCCCCTTTACATCAGGTGTCCCCCCCTTTACATCAGGTGTCCCCCCCTTTACATCAGGTGCCCCTTTACATCAGGTGTCCCCCCATCAGAGTGCCCCTTTACATTAGGTGTCCCCCCATCAGAGTGCCCCTTTACATCAGGTGTCCCCCCTTTACATCAGGTGTCCCCCCTTTACATCAGGTGTCCCCCCCTTTACATCAGGTGTCCCCCCCTTTACATCAGGTGTCCCCCCCTTTACATCAGGTGCCCCTTTACATCAGGTGTCCCCCATCAGAGTGCCCCTTTACATCAGGTGTCCCCCATCAGAGTGCCCCTTTACATCAGGTGTCCCCCATCAGAGTGCCCCTTTACATCAGGTGTCCCCCATCAGAGTGCCCCTTTACATCATAATCCAGATATACTTCTATTTGTTCCCGTCAGAGCTGTGTTCTGTACTCACGACAATATTCCCGCAATTTCCCAATAAAAATAATCCGTCTAGTATGATTATCAAAAAAGAATAATCCGCCCAATAAAAATAACTTTCCGTTGTGCGCATGCACAGAGAGCGAGACAGAATCTTCCATTTAGATATACACCCTCTGCCTCCACAGTTTGCCTCTTGTAGGATAATGCCTCTGACAAACTGCATGCGCAATGCCATCGTCACACTAGAATGCATTAAGGGGAACATTTAAGCTTTAGAAACACTTTAAACATTTAGATCAGCACCAGAGCCCAGAAAATATGAGTTTGTGTTCACTGTAAAATTTTCTTTGAGTTTGAGAGGCACAGGATGTCTAAACTTTAGGTTTTACTGCTGCCTGTTCTCTTTGGCATATTTATATTTACTGTATGCAGTGCCTCTTTTAAGGCTAACATTTATTATTGAGGTTACAAGATTGTACATCTGAATTTTTTTTTCCCCTTGTTTTTCTTGCTAGCTGATACTGTACCACCTGCTTCAAACTCTGCATTGCCTCATGAAGATTCAGACAGCAATGAAACAAAAACAGAAAATCCAGGTTAGGAAAAGTACTCGTTTTTGAAGACCCGTTCTATTAATCTAATGAAGACTGTTTTATTTTAAAAATGAGCTAGGTTAGGTCACTGTATATTGACCATGAAGTAAGCTTGTGGCAAACTCTTCATAGCTAAACGAACAGCATCACCTTGTAACATATGCTATAATTTGGTAACTTTTATGTCCCTAGTGCTGCCCTCAGGCCTCTTAAACTGCTCATGTTAATAGTAACTTGAATATCTCTAGACACATTGATTGTGAACAGTGGCTAGCCTGCTAATTGGTTGCTTAGGTTTCCACTAACCTGAATTTCCAGAGACCTCAGATGGTGCTTTGGGCGATGTTGAAGAGAAGCATTGCTATTTGGGAGGTGCGTACCGGCTGCTTCTGGCTTGTATTTGTTGCAGGTTTACTTAGAAGGCTAACCTTAGCCAAAACCTTTTTTCTTTCGTTCGTTGATGGACACAGCTTCATATCTTCTTGACCCTTGGGTTCATGCTGCCCCCTACAGGAGTAGGACACTAGGCGGAAAAAAGTTTTACGCCCATAGGGCAGTCCCAGGGGACTTGCCAAGTCCCGCATGGGGCTAATTGGGTGGACTGGCCTCTTTCCGGGTATGGGGGTGGGGGGAGGGGGGAAAGTGGCAGCATCCTTGGAGCAGTCAGGCTGTGTTCCCGTGATCGCTGCGGATTTCAAAATTGGCGTCACGCAGGGCGGAAGGGGTGGAACTCCTGCATTCCACTCTGGCCTAAGGAAGTGACGGGGTCACTTCCGGTTGCAGCTACATCATCGGCGGGCGCCGGAAAGGCTGGTTCTGGTTTCCAGAGGCACGAACAGGAGAATTACTGGGCAGCCAGTGTTCAGGTGAAACCCAGTGGAGGCTGCGGGACACTAACAGAGCGACATGGATCCCTCTGCAGTAACCACTCAGGCGGTGGAAGCGGGCTCTGGCATCGGCACCTCTCGGGTAAGCCTGGGGAGTCTTCCCTCTTGCAAAGCCTGTAGGGGTTTCCTTTATCCTTTTCCTCCATAGACTGTTTGGGGGCTGGTAAAGGGGGGGGGCACTTTTTTTCACTCTTTAACACAGGTGTTTGTTTTGGGGCCTGTTTTACAGGGGGTCTTAATCAGAAAATGCTTTCTTTTTGTTATAGACCAAGGCTCAGGACAAGGTCCAGACACAGGCCCCCAAAAAAAGAAAATTCCAATATATATTCTTATGTAGTTATTTATGCATTTTAAACATTTCAAACACATCTAGCACGTCAAATATGTTAACTGTTGGCGACGGGGGAGATAAAACCAAACTTTTTTTTTTTTTATTACTTTTTCATTATTATTATTATTATTATTATTATTATTATTATTATTATTTTTATATTTGTATATTGTATAATGTTGGAAAATTAATAATTCATTTAAAAAAAAAAAAAAAAACATGGTCGGGAGACTGTACCTCCAAGTTACGCCTGTGTGGTCTTCCCTTTACAGGTGACCATCTATTTGGTTCCGGGTTAGCAGAAGCACTGGAACGTACTGCTAAGTCGTTTTCAGATAAGGACTTGTTCCCCGCTCCTCTTGCACAATTGGCACTTTTGAGGAGCGGGGTGGGGGGAGCAGGTACCCGATTTTGAGAGGTACCTGCTCCCACTTCCGGCGCTGGGAACGAAAGTTTTTCTTCCTCCCTCCCCCCTACAGTCTTCTGGGACACTAACTGGTCCCAGAAGACTGCGTCCACCATCGCGTATGCGCAATGGGTGCCCGGCTTGGAAGCTGCAAGCTGTCAGCGCCGGGTGCCCATAGTGAAGATGCCGGTGCCGCCAAGGGAGGTCTGAGAAAGAAAACTGCTGCGGTGAGCTCACCACTGGACCGTGGGACAGGTGAGTGGTTGTTTTTTTAAGCGTCAGCAGCTACACTTTTTTAAAAAAAATTTTTTATAGGGGCCTGGAGTTCCTCCTTTAAGGCGCTAAACTGCTTTGTGCAGGTACACAAGTTCAGAATGGATTCCATTCGAGCGGTGGTGGCATCCCTGCATCAGGGGGGATTTCCTCGCCTCTATCGATATCAATGATGCCTACCTTCACTTTCCAATATGTGCCAGTCACCAGTGTTATCTGCTTTGCTGTGGGAGAGAAGCATTATCTTTTTGTGGCGTTACCTTTTGGTCTCTCATCTTCTCTCAGGTCTTCAGAAAAGCGTTAGTCCCAGTGCTAGCTTTGCTACGCCAATGGGGGATCGCAATACTGGGCTACTCCCTCTCCTCTGGTAGAGAATCTGGAGACCACAATACGAACTCTGCGGGAGTTCAGCTGTATTCTGAATTTTCAGAAGTCTGCTCTGGTTTTGTCCACAAAGCTGGACTATCTGGGCCTGACTCTGGACTCAGCCTTAGCCAGAGTGCTCCTTCCTCTGGACAAACTCCAGAAATTGCAGGCTGCAATTCTCCTCCTCCTGCTGTCCAACAAATTGTCATCCCCCCGGACATTCATGCGGATGCAGGGCCTGAAGGTGTCCACCTTTTTGAGGCAGTTCCGTTTGCACAGTTCCATATGAGATCCCTGCAAAGCGAGGTTCTGACCAAATGGCACAAGTCTCCGCAGTCTCTGGACAATCCGATCCAGCTGAGTCTGGCATGAAGGAGTCCTTAATATGGTGACTTCTCTGGTGCTTTGGCTGGGATATTCATTCCTCCCATTGTATTGGACAATGGTCACCATGGATGCCAGCCTGTCCGGCTGGGGAGGCGTCCTCGGCAAGCATTCTGCTCTGGGGATCTGGACGCTGGAAGAGTTCAGACTGCCAGATCAATGTCTTGGAACTCCGAGCGATCAGACTGTGTCTAGATCATTTGACGGATCGTCTTCAGGGTTGTCCAGTGCGTACTCAATCGGACAATGCCACGGCCGTGGCTTATGCCAATCACAAGGGGGGCGCAAGAAATGCCCTGGCGGCTCTGGAGGTAGCCGGCATTCTAGGAGGGCAGAATAGTTTGTTCTAGCCCTCTCCACCGTACACATTCTTGGGGTGGAAAATTGGTAGGCGGATTACCTCAGTTGGTAGGCCTTCATCTGGAGGGGTTTCATCAGCTGTCTCCCCAGTGGGGCACCCCCGAGGTGAATCTGTTGGCGTCTTGTCTCAACAGAAAGCTGCAAAAATTTGTGGCTCAGTCAAGGGATCCTCTGGCTGATGCTGCAGATGCGCTGGTGGCCCTATGAGGTCAGTATCGTCTCATTTACACCTTCCCTCTGAAGCTTCTGCCAAGACTTCTACGCAGGATCGAGGCAGAAGGGATTCCAGTCATCTTAGTGGCTCCGGACTGGCCTCGCCAGGCTTGGTACACCGATCTGGCACCATTGGTCACTGACGTTCTTTGGCAGCTTCCTCTCAGGAATGATCTGCTGTTTCCGAGCATCTGCTGTTCCAAGGACAGCTCTTCCATCCTGCTTTATGGTCGCTGCCTTTAACGGCTTGGCTGTTGAAGCACAGGTGCTGAAGGATAGGGGTTTATATGAGTTGGTGAGTCCTACACTGTTGAAAGCTAGGAAATCTACCTCTAGGAAGATCTACCATCGTATGTGGAAGACATACATTGCTTGGTATGAGTCTCTTGGGGTTCTTCCTCGCTCCTTCGTGGTGGCTCGGATCTTAACCTTCCTTCAACGGGGGTTTGAACAGAAAATGGCCTTGAGTACCCTCAAGGGCCAGGTGTTTCGACTTGGCAACACACTCCCTGGTGTGCATACCTTTCTTCAGGGTGTCTGACATTTGGTTCCTCCAGTGCGGGCTCTGTTGCCACCTTGGGATCTTAATTTGGTGCTTTCAACTGTACAGAAGCCTCCCTTTGAAAATGTTCAGGATATTCCCCTGTCCCAGAAGGTGGCCTTTTTAGTGGCTATCACCTCTGCGCACAGGGTGCCGGAACTAGTGGCATTATCCTGTTGTTCACCTTACCTGGTGTATCACAGGGATAAGGTGGTTCTTCGCCCCTGTTCGTCGTTCCTTCCAAAGGTTGTCTCTGATTTTCATTTGAATGAAAACATTGTGTTGCCTTCCCTGTGTCCCAGGCCTAAACATCCGAAGGAAATTGCCCTGCATGTCTTGGATGTGGTCCAGGCAATTGGGGTGTACCTGGCAGCTACGGAGTCTTTAAGGAAGCCAGACTCCTTGTGCTTTGGACCTTGAAAAGGGTTGTCCGCTTTCTCTGCGAGCATTTCCAGATGGATGAGACAGATGGTGGTTCAGGCCTATTCCATCAGGAGTCAGGTTCCTCCTTTCCCTGTCAAGACGTATTCTATGAGGGTGCTTAGTGCCTCTTGGGCCTTCCGTCATCAGGCATCAGTGACGCAGGTTTGCAAGGCAGCCACCTGGTCGTCGGTGCACACTTTTACAAAGTTTTATAAAGTGGATGTGTTCGCATCTGCGGATGCTTCTTTTGCAGGCTGCTGTTTAAGAGGACCTGATCCTCTTTGAGGGTGTTGTGGGCTCCAGTTGTTTGGTTGAGCTAATGTTTAGTCATGGTAATTTTTTGTTCCCACCCCTCATGTTTAACACCGCTTTGGGACGTCTCAATGGTTATGAATATCAGGAGCTGTGTTCGTCAGTGAACGAAAGAGTAAATGGGATTTTTGACTTACCATAAAATCCATTTCTCTGATCATTGATGGACACCACACCCACCCCTCTGTGGAGGTATGGTTCTCCTGACACTGCTTGTTACAAAACTGAGTGGCTATAGCAGAGAGAGGAGCATACCCCCTGGGACTGCCAATGGGTGTAGCCAGAATTTATTTCTGCCGAGTGTCCTACTCCTGTAGGGAGCATTATAACCCAATGGTTATGAATATCAGGAGCTGTGTCCGTCAATGAACATCAGAGAAATGGATTTTACGGTAAGTCAAAAATCCCATAGATGGATATCTATCTATATATAGATATCTATCTTGTGTTGGATTTAGTGGGCAGAAGTTGGAGACTTTGGAGTTTTATATTGCTCTCTTGTGTCTCTGTTATGGAGATATCCACTCCAATACCTGTCCGGGTAGGAAGTTCTGGGAAATATCTTAGTGGAGAGATAGACCAAATGCATTTTTAGTAAAATAAGTAATGAAAGGTTTAAAACCTGTGTTTGTTTTATTTATTACTTTAGGCAGAGTTTACCTTTTTGAGCTTTACGCCCATATTTGGAGTGTAATGTGTAATATGCTCCAGCACCTCCACCCTCCACTGATCATGGGTGCAATGCTTTTAAAGCGGTAGTATCCCGCTTTTTGACACTTTTACCTACAGGTAAGCCTATAATAAGGCTTACCTGTAGGTACAAATAATATCTCCTAAACCGGCACGGTTTTGGAGATATTTACAGTGCATGCAGCCGCTCGCGCGAGCGCTCTGAAGGTCCGGGGGGACCTTCAATTAGTTTGCCGGAAAAATCACTCCCGCGCGCATGCGCGGGAGTGACGTCATCGTGGCTTCGGCCAATCATCGCGCCAGAGCCGTCTCTTCCGGCCAATCAGCGCGCCGGAGCCGCCGAACCCCGAAGAGACTGCGAGGGATCATGGCAGCGCCCGCAGCGATGTCCGGGGGTCCGTGTCGGGGCTTCGTTTTAAGGGAAGTTACACATAATGGGCTAGTATGCGATGCATACTAGCTCATTATGCCTTTGTCTTGCAGGTTTTTTTTTTTTTATAGGGTTTACAACCGCTTTAAGGCTCCTGAGAAAAAATAATAAATGCACTTTTTTCTGCAAAAATGTGCATTCATTTTTTCCCCCCTAAAGGTGAACTTGTCATTTAAAAGAGAATCGTGGGTTTCCTTTTCTTTAGCTTCCCTGTGAGTTGCTAATACACAAAAATCTTTCCAGTCCTCTGAGAAGTTCACCTTTTCTGTTAAATTCAAGGAAATACCTGTGGGATGGGGCTACAGTTTTCTCTGGATTCTTATGTCGACAGTCTTGTCAGCATCCACCTCCCTTTCCTTCTCCTTTGATTCATGTCGAATCAGAGCTGTCTACGCTTTCCCTCCTCTCACACCGCTCAATTTAATTCTCTTAAGCCGGCCATGGCTCGAATCTCGAGTGGTTCACCAGGGACCGGCCAAGGTTCAATCCATCAATAGGCAGGGTGATTGTACCCAAGTCAATTGATTGATCATCTTGGGTACAACTAGCCTGTCAGATGTTAAGCATGCCATTACTGCCAGCGGCTCTAGTTGCTAGCAGTAATCGTTGTATTCTGCCATCTGGCAAAGCTGCCAGCTGAATACAATATTGCTTTGGGAGTCATTCCCCCCCCCCCCCCCTTTAACACTGACTGCGTTGATGGGGGAATCAATCAATTTTCTTTCCTTCCACCTGTGACACAGCCCTCCCTCTAGATCCAGCAATGTCTATACCACTTATGCATTTTCCACTATGCACAGGAATACACAGCGCCTAGGTTCTACTGTCCAGTAGGCGTGGTTACATCTCCCAGTGGAGGAGGGACAGAAAGAGGGGGCAGATTGCTGAAGTTGTAACTGCCCTCTCTAAACTTGTAAACAGCAGATGGGCTGTTACTAGAATCTACATGATGGATGAAGTGCCCCTGCTGGAAAAAACAAAATGGAGGGGAAAAAAAATAACAGTTGATTCATGATTATGGTAATATTTAATTGTTTTAGACTATCCAATACTTCTTTTAAACAAATTCTTCTGACAACCCCTTACCCAATAATCCCCCCCCCCTTCAGTGTCACTGGGACAGGCAACAAGAAAATCTTTTCAAGGGGATCACAGACTGCTCTTTCCAGTTATATCCTAAAATAATAAAGTTGCCTGTTAGACATCAGGTCCGCTGATTCTGCTGTCCCGAAGTTATTCTATTTCCTGTCTATTGAGGGACATGGTATATATCAAACCTTCAGGTTGTACTGAAGTCAATAGGGGAGTTGGACCATGGTAAACAGAAAACTGTAGGCCAGCCCAGGATAACCTCTCCCACCACCAGTATGCCTCAAATGTATTTTTCTCTTATGTCCTCTGACAGACGCAGCTCTGGAAGTTTCTTCACTAATGGGTTATGTGCGCCCTCTTCAGGAGTAGCTAGGCAGTGAAAGCTTTCACTAGGCACGCCTTTAGGGGTCGTCTTATCTACATGACCCCAGACACACCTGCTCATAGAATCAGTTTCTTGCTGCCTAGCTTAGGAGTAGGACCTAGGACTTAAATTCCCCCCTCAGACTTTACATGTGCACATGCCAGATCTTCTGGATCACCATCCCTCATGTCTGTCAGCAGTAGCAGAAACTCTTTTTCTCAAAGTCGTCTTCCAGGACAGCCCATGAGACGTTAGGCTCCTCCCCCAGGGACAGGAAACACATTCCAAAATTGAAATAAAAGGCGGTCCCCTAGTCCTCACCTTCAGTATTTTTGTTTCCTCCGGACAGGGGGTAACATGTTCCTGGAACTGAAGCTCCCGGTCTCCTGGACTGTCCATGGAAAGACTTGGAAAGATGCATCTCCTCGGCCCATAGCGGTACCCCTTAGTGCCGCAATAGGGGCTGACCGCTGTCTCCTATTCTCCTAGCCTCTCGGCAGGACTACGGATGCTGTCTGGTGGAGCGTTGGGGAGTTCACTCCGTTGGTCGGCCGGTTCCTTGGAGCAGCAGTGCTGTGTACCCGTGAACCGCTAACTTCGGAAGAAATTTTGAAGTTGGCGCCAAAAACGGAGGGGGCGGAACTCAGCGTATCCACTCTGGCCTCACGGGAAGTGACAGTGTCACTTCCGGCGCAGTGACGGCATCCGCGGGCGCCGGAAACCCTCGTTCCAGTTTCCGAAGGCGCGAACAGAGAGTTCAAATGGGCGACCGATGTTAGGGGAAACAGCAGTTGCTGGGACCACCATACAGAGCGATGGACACCACGGCAGCAACCGCACAGGCGGCGGAAGTCGGCTCTGGCATCGGCACCTCTCAGGTAAGCAAGGGGGAACGACACCCTATTTGCAGGTACCTGTTAGGAACTCCGTTCCCCTTCCCCCCTCTCTTTTCTATCGTTAGGGGCAGGGGTTAAGCAGCACCGCTCCCTCTTTTCTATCCACAAGGTGGAGGGGGGAAAAATGGGAGGTGGGAGGAGGACAAGTATCTCTAATTAAATTCCCTTGTCTTTTATCTTCCAGGCCAAGGCTCAGGACAATAACCCACCTCAGCCCCCCAAAAAGAAATGTGCTGTATGCGGAGAAAAATTGAGTTCCTCTTGGAACAAAGCAGTGTGCCGGGCATGCATAGCTAAACTGGTCAGAGACGATTCTGCAGTCTCTACCCAGAAAATGCTGTCCTCAGTGAGAGATGAGCTAAAAAGTACATTTAGTTCATTCAGGACTCTCATTGAAAAGATGCAGGCACCAGCCCAGCCTTCCACCCCAGCTCAGGCTCCACCATCCCTAATTGACCCATTGGTTTTGGAGGAGGAAGTTTCTTCTTCCCACTCTTCTGTAGAGGGATCAGGATCAGGAGAGGAACCAAAAAGCAATGTTTCCCATGATAGCTCCAACTTTAAACTGAGCCTGGAGGATGTAGATGATCTACTCAAAGCGGTTTATACCACTCTAGAGATTGAGGAGGAAGAAGTGCATCTCTCTAAGCATGACTTAATGTACGCTAGTCATAAAAAGCAATCTAGAGTGTTCCCTGTGCATAGCTCACTATTGGATGTGATTAAACAGGAATGGAATTCTCCTGATAAAAAGCCTTTTTTTCCAAGAAACTTAAAAAGAAGGTATCCATTTGACGAAAGTGTGGAACAGCCCTGGAACAAAATCCCTAAGCTGGATGCCTCTCTTGCCAGAATCTCCAAAGGAACTGACTTGGCATTTGAGGATTCAGGAGCACTAAAAGACCCTATGGATAAGAGAACAGATATCTCTTTACGTAGGGTCTGGGAAGCCTCCATTATGAGCTTAAAGCCAGCCCTGGCATCCACCTGCATAGCCAGACACCTGGAGCTGTGGCTATCTCAAATCCAAACACACTTGACTGCAGGAACATCGAGGGAACAGATTAATAAATCCTTTCCACTCTTATTCCAGGCAATAGGATTCCTGGCGGATTCTTCAGCTGAAGCTGTAAGAATGGCAGCAAGGACCTCAGCTTTAGCTAATACGGCCAGAAGAAGCCTATGGCTCAAGACATGGTCGGGAGATATTACTTCTAAATCTCGCCTTTGTGGTCTTCCCTTCACAGGCGACCACCTTTTTGGCCCAGGCCTAACAGAAGCCCTGGAGCGTACAGCGGATAAAAAGAAGGGATTCCCAGATAAGAAAAAATTCCCCTATGCTCAGAGGAATTTTTGTGGCAGGGGCAAACAGCAGAAGTCTTTTGAAACTCAGCAAAATTTCAAAAAACATTGGACGGGGCATAAAGGAAAGGGGAGGGGTAACATCCTGTTTAACCCTCCTAAACGCCCCAACCAGCCCCAATGACTCCCTTCTCAGAGTGGGAGGAAGATTAGGGGCCTTCCTCCCACTGTGGAAGAAGATTACTTCCAGCCCTTTTATTCTGGACCTAGTAGGCCAAGGACACAGGCTGGAGTTCTGTCTTCAACCTCCAGAAAGGATCCTGATCACAAATCTTCCCAGGGATCCAGTCAAGGCCTCCGCCTTGAGTCTTCAGTTAGGGGACCTATTAGATCAAAAAGTAATTATCCCAGTCCCCAGAGAAGAACAAGGAACAGGGTTTTATTCTCACATCTTTGTGATTCAAAAACCCTCAGGAAGTCATCGACTGATCCTGAACTTACGCAATCTGAACCTTTCAATAGCATACAAACGCTTTCGCATGGAATCAATATACTCCATAGGGAACCTACTGTTCCCAGGGTGTTTCATGGCAACCCTAGATTTGAAAGATGCGTATTTTCACATCCCCATACACACATCCTATCAGAAATTCCTGAGGCTAGCAGTAAAGATAGGACCGGAAGTCAAGCACTTCCAGTTCAGGGCACTGCCCTTCGGGCTGTCCTCAGCCCCACGGATTTTTACCAAAGTCCTAGGGGAAGCACTAGCCCCTCTAAGGCTAAAAGCTATCATGATCACCCCCTACCTGGACGACATCTTGGTAGTGGCAGAATCATACCAGAAACTGGAAGCCGACCTCCTCATAGTTCAGGAATTCTTAACTTCCCTAGGCTGGATAATCAACAGACAAAAGTCTTGCCTGGTACCCTCACAAAGAGTGACCTACCTGGGTTACGAAATCTCCTCACGGGATCAGATGATCTTCCTCCCTCAGTGCAAGATGGAGAAAATGAACCTGATGGTTGCCTCTTTACAGACCAACTTATGGGTCTCTCTGAGGGATGTCACGAGAGTGATAGGCTTGATGACCTCCTGTTTCCCAGCAGTCCCCTGGGCAAGGTTCCAACAACGTCCACTCCAAAAATTCTTTCTACAGAATTGGGATGGGCAGTCAAGTTCCTTGCAACAAAAAGTAAGGATTCCCACCAAGATAAAAAGGACTCTTTGGTGGTGGAGATCCTCTCTTCACCTATCAAGAGGGCTAAACTGGACCATCCAGGTATCACAGAGGATTACCACGGATGCAAGCGCTTCCGGATGGGGAGCATATCTGCAGGACAGATGGGCGCAGGGTACATGGTCCCCAGCACAAAGGAAGTCTTCATCAAACCAAAAAGAACTTATGGCGGTCCAAAAGGCCTTGGAGTTTTTTCAGGTAGAGGTAGAAGGGAGCCATCTACAGATCAGGTCAGACAATATAGCAACGGTAGCGTACCTGAACAAGCAGGGAGGTACTCGAAGTCTGGGCCTACAAACCATTGCACAGAAAATCTTTGTCTGGGCCGAGCGGAACCTAACATCCATTTCGGCCATTCACCTAAAAGGGACGCAGAATTATCTGGCAGACCATCTCAGCCGCCACCAGATGAACCAGGACAATTGGTCCCTCAACCCAGAGGTGTTTCTCAAAATCACAACCTCATGGGGCCTACCGGTAGTGGATCTATTTTCCTCCCAGGCAAACAGGAAAACAGAAAAATTCTTTTCCATAACTCAAGGGGATCAGGCGTTAGGCATAGACGCTTTCGCCCACCCCTGGAAAGTCAGACTCTGTTACGCATTTCCTCCGATCAGATTGATCCCACAGGTTCTTCAGAAATTCATCCTAGAAGACACAGAGATGATACTGATAACCCCATACTGGCCCAAAAGGCCATGGTTTGCACGCCTTCAGGCGTTGGCAGCGCAACCTCCAATGACCTTACCTTGGAGACCAGATCTCTTAACACAAGGTCCGGTGGTCCATCCATTTCTCAGGACCCTAAACCTGACGGCCTGGTATCTGAGGAACAAATACTAGGCTCTCAGGGGTTCTCAGACAGAGTCATCAAAACATTGACCAGCTGTCGAAAGCCGGTCACTAGAAAAATGTATGCTAAAATCTGGAAGAAATTTCATTTTTGGATGTTGGAGAATCAGAGACATTCCCCAGATATACCAACTATCTTGGATTTTTTTCAGGAAGGCTTAGACAAAGGTCTCTCCTTAGGGACTTTAAAGGTACAGGCTGCCGCCCTTAGTGTCTTTCTTCAGTTTTCCCTTAGAGAAGACCCAAATGTGAATGCCTTTTTCAGAGCAATTGCCCGGACAAAGCCAACCGTGCTTAAAACGTGTCCAGCTTGGAATCTATCCCTGGTACTCCAGGCCTTGGTTACCAGTCCGTTTGAACCCTTGGTAGACCTATCAGTAAAAATGCTCACCCTAAAAACCTTATTTTTAGTAGCTATAACTTCAGCTAGAAGAGTTAGCGAATTACAGGCTCTCTCAATCAGAGAACCTTTTCTTATGATTTTTGATGACAGGATTGTGCTAAAAACAGATCCAGGATTTTTGCCAAAAAGGGTCTCTTCTTTTCATAGGACTCAGGACATAGTCCTTCCTTCCTTTTGCAATTTCCCAAACAACAATAAAGAGAAAGAATTTAGCTGTTTGGATGTCAGAAGATCCCTCTTGAGATACCTGGAGGTGACTAAAACCTTCAGGAAGACTGATACTTTGTTTTTACAATTTTCCGGCTCCCATAAAGGGGAAAAAGCTTCTAAGGCAACCTTAGCTAGATGGATCAAACAGGCTATCACAGAAGCCTATATAGTGAAAAAGGTGGCTCCACCTTTCATTACTGCACACTCTACTAGAGCATTGTCCACGTCTTGGGCTGAAAGGGCCGGTGCCTCACCAGACCAAATCTGTAAGGCAGCTACCTGGTCTAACTTTTCGACCTTTGTTAGACATTATCGCCTGGACCTCCTCTCTTCTCAGGAACAGGCGTTTGGTCGAAAGGTGCTCCAGGCAGTTGTCCCTCCCTAGACTGGTAAGTGCTTGCTCATCGTCTCATGGGCTGTCCTGGAAGACGACTTTGAGAAAAGCTGGGTTATACTTACTGATAACTCCTTTTCTAATAGTCTTCCAGGACAGCCGGATTCCCACCCGAACTATCTGGTATTATGTATAATGTATGATATGTGTCTATATATCTATGTATATGTTTTACAGGGTGTCCTGTGGTTCTCATGAAATACTGAAGGTGAGGACTAGGGGACCGCCTTTTATTTTAATTTTGGAATGTGTTTCCTGTCCCTGGGGGAGGAGCCTAACGTCTCATGGGCTGTCCTGGAAGACTATTAGAAAAGGAGTTATCAGTAAGTATAACCCAGCTTTTTGCGTCCAAAACTGGAGCTTGTGATAAAACAAGTTGCTATGCAAAAAAACAGACGATGCTCCCTCAGTACTCTGATCAGAGCATGATGTGGTTGCCAGGGACACTGCCCTCTCTGAGGGATCCCTGTCCTCACAGTTGGAAGGCGAGGAGGATGAGTCCTCCTCAGCTGCGGCGCGAAAACTAACTTTGATGGAAGCACTGATTCAATTAGTAAGGGAGACGTTGCATATAAATGATGAGCCCACACAGTCAGGACAGCGGGTTGTTTTTGGCTCCCGCAAAGCCCAGAAGTTGGTCAGGTTTTTTCTTGTCCCAAGGATTTTCACAATATCGTGAATGAGCAATGGCGGCGCATTAAGCACATGCTGGCGGTGCCCAACCGCTTTCAGCGCTGTTATCCTTTTGCAGACTCAGTTTCCAATCGCCGGACAGTGTCCCCTAAGGGGATCACACTTTTTCCAGGTTGAGCAACTCCACTGTGGTGCTATTGGAAGACTCCCCGGTGTTTAAGGACCCGGTGGACAGGTGTTTTTCACTTTCCCGCTACCTGCACTTGTTGGCGGGTTCGATTCTTAAACATGTGTTCACCTCCGTCCTAGTTCTCAGGCGCTTACTCAATGGATCAAGGTGCTTAGGAGCAACTTGCTGGCTGCGCCAGTCCCTCCAAATCTCCTTGAGCTCATGGCTCAGGAGACCCAGGACATGGTGTACCTGTGTGATGCGGCCATGGATGAGGCTCCTCTGGTCGCCAGGTTGTCTGCGGTGGGGATCGCCATACGCTGCATGGTGTGGCTTAAGAGCTGATCAGTGGACCAGGCTTCTAAGAAGGCCGTGTCGTGTCTGATTGAATGCCTTTTTGGTGACTCCTTGGATGTGCTACTCAAGGGTCTAACTTGGGGTTAAGAGTACTCTTCTCCCCCATTTTGCAAAGGTAAAGCACCTCGCAGTATGCGGGGAGCTTCCTTCCAGGCTCACCAGGGGCTTTTTTCGTGCATCTGGGGCGCAGGAAAAAGGCAAACCATTTAGAGCCTTCGGGGAAGACCAGAAGTCTTGGTCAGGTGAGCCCAAGGCCGGTCAGTCCGGTGCAAAGAAAACTCCATCTCTACATGGAGGGGCACCCTCTCCCGGTTCAGGGGTGGGGGGGCGTCTGCGTTACTTTCGGGAACCCTGAACGTCTCTGATTCCAGACAAATGGGTTCACAAATTGATTTGTACAGGGTACAAGATCGAATTTCGGTCTAGCCCAGTATGTCCCGGTTCCTCAGCGGGACAGGTTTTGAGGATTTTTTTTTTTTTTTTTTTACTCAAACCTGTTCAGTGCCCAGAAAAGGAGGGCAAGACATGTCCAATTCTGGACCTCAAGTTGCTAAACCGCCTCGTGCGGGTGCAGATGTTTTGGATGGAATCCGTCCGGTCGGTGGTGGCATCTTTATCGATTTAAAGGATGCTTGTCTGCACATCCCTGTTTACTAGGGTCTTCACCAAGGTTTTTGCCCCGGTACTAGCTTTGCTGTGCAAAGAAGGGCATTGCGGTCCTCGGTTAGCTGGACTATCTCCTTTTCAGGGCGAGCTTGTGTGCCACTCTGTCAGGCGATCTGACAGTCACAGTTCAGACGCTCCAGGAGTTCCAGTGGACCATCAACTTCCAGAAGTCTGCACTGACCCCGTCAGTACGTCTGAATTATCTGGGCATGGTCTTGGACAACGCTCAAGTGAAGGTTTTTCTGCCAGTGGGGGAAAAAAAAAAAAAAAAAACTCAGACTTTGCACGGCGAGATCAGGTTCCTTATGATCAACGGCCTCTCCTCCCTGCGGACCTACATGAGGTTTCTGGGGCTGATGGTGTCGGCCTTCGAGGCGGCCCCGTTTCCCCAGTTTCACACAAGCCCTCTACAGCAGAGATCCTTGCAAATGGAACAAGGATCCGCAGTCTTTCAACAGGAAATGTCTAGCTGTCTCACAAGCTCTGAGCCATCGTGGTGACTTCTGTCGCCTGCTCTGTGCCAAGGCAAGTCGTTCTTGCCACTGTTGTGGACGGTGGTCACCACGGATGCCAGCCGGACGGGCTGGAATAGGGTGTTGGACACACTTTGTGCCCAAGGTCTGTGGTCGACGGAGGAATCCTCCTTAACAATAAATGTTCTGGAGCTCAGAGCGATCAAACTCTGCCTGCTCCAATGGACGTCTCGACTCCACGGTCTCCCGGTTTGGGTGCAATCTGACAATGCCACGGCTGTGGCTTACATCGATTACCAGGAGTGCCCGGGCGACCAAGGAAGTGGCCGTGTTTTTGTCTTGGCCCGAGGCGAACTTTCCAGCTCTGTCCGATGTTCAGGTTGGATCAGGTTGAATGGTCCCTGCACCCAAAGGTGTTTTGCTTCCTATGTGCCCAGGGGGGAATTCCGGAGGTGGATCTGTTCGCGTCTCTTCTAAACGACAATGTGGAGAGGTTTGTAGCCAGGGCTCGAGATCCCCTTGCGGGCGCCACTGGCACGTTGGCAGCGCCTTGGAGCCAATATCGGCTGATTTATGCCTTTCCTCTGATACAATTGTTGTCTAGCTTCCTCCGCAGGTTGGCGGCGGAGAAGGTGCAGGTGATTCTGGTGGCCCCGGACTGGCCTTGATGATCTTGGTACACAGACCTGTGGTCGTCGAACCTCCCTGGTGGCTGTCTCTGAGAGAGGATCTGCTGTCTCGAGGGCCGATCTTCAAGTATGCTTTACGGTCACTGGCTTTAACGGCGTGGCTGTTTGAAGGCCAGGTATTGAGGGACAGAGGTCTCTGCTTCTGTGATTCCTACTTTGTTGAGAGCTAGGAAGGCGACTTCTGAGATTTTTTTCATTGTACTTGGAAGATGTCTATTGCCTGGTGTGAGTCGCTAGGGTTGCATCCTCAGCCCCTTTTGGGTCGATGAAAGGTCGGTTGTCGGCCGTGGCGATTTACTTCCAGCGTTCCTTGGTGACTAGTTCCTTGATTCGCAACTTTACATAGGGGGTGCGTCATCTGACTACGCCGAGGAGATCCCCTTTACCTCAGTGGGATCTGGATTTGGTTTTGTCTGTTCTGCAACGACCTCCTTTTGAAACTATCAGAGACATTTCTCTACCCTTGTCTCAGAAGGTTGCCTTTGTCTCAGAAGGTTGCCTTTCTGGTGGCTGTCACCTCTGCTCGCAGGGTGTCAGAATTGGCGGCTCTGTCCTGCCGTTCGCCTTATCTGGTCGTTCATAGGGACAAGGTTGTTCTGCGGCCTAACCAAACCAATCTTTTCTACCTATGGTGACGTCAGCTTTCCACCTCAATGAAGATATCGTGGTGCCTTCGCCATGTGCGAAGCCCAAGCATCCCAAAAAAATTGCCTTTTATTCGCTGGATGTAGTTCGAGCGATCAGGGTTTACCTGTCGGCCATGGAATCCTTCCGGACGTCTGATTCCCTGTTTGTCCTTCCTGAAGGGATCTCGTAAGGGTTCGGCTGCGTCTGCTGCAACCATATCAAAATGGATCAGACAGACTATTGTTCAGGCCTATTTATTGAAGGGTCAGGTTCCTCCTTTCCCTGTGAGGGCACATTCTACTAGAGCACTGGGTGCCTCTTGGGCTTTTCGCCATCAGTCTTTTTTGGCTCAGGTGTGTAAAGCGGCGACCTGGTCGTCTGTACACACTTTTAGAAAATTCTACAAAATTCTACATGATTGATGTGATGGCATCCTAGGATGCTTCCTTTTGCCGCAGAGTTTTTCAGGCCGCTGTTTTCTGAAGAGACTGAGTGTTCTCTTTCAGGGGTGAATTTTGTTTTGGGGTAAGCTCCTGTTGATGTTGGTTGAGCTTCTGTTGCCCTGTTGGTTACGTTTTTTTAGCCTTGTTGAAATGTTAACAGTTGGTTGCGTTCTTCCCACCCCTCATGCCTACACTGCTATGGGACATCCCATTAGTGAAGAAACTTCCAGAGCTGCGTCTGTCAGAGGACGTAAGAGAAAATTAAATTTTTGTAAGAACTTACCATAAAATTATTTTCTGAGTCCTCTGACAGATGCAGATCCTGCCCCTCTATGTTGGGGGTTGGTTGTGTTCTTCACTGCTTTGCTACGAAACGTATTCTATGAGCAGGTGTGTCTGGGGTCATGTGGATAGGATAGGAAAAAGGCGTGCCTAGTGAAAGTTTTCACTGACTAGCTACTCCTGAAGAGGGCGCACATAACCCATTAGGGAAGAAACTTCCAGAGCTGTGTCTCGGATCCAGAAAATATTTTTTACGGTAAGTTCTTACAAAAGTTAAATTATTTGCTAGGATGGATGTAATTTTCTAAAGCTGCCGTGTTAAAATTAACTAGTTTTTACAATTTTTTTTTTTTTTTTTTTCCCTTCTTTGCCTTCCCCCCTTCAATCATGATTCCCCTCTACTTTGCTGCTAGAGCTTTATCTCTTTAATGGCAGCTATCCAATGTAGAGTACTGTGTCCAGACCACACTGATTGATGGGATAGCCTGGAAGTGGGTCTGTGTGCGCTGCTTGCCAGACACTCTTCTGGTAAAAGCTGCAGAGAGCTTTCCATGTCGAAGTCTTGCTGACCAAGTACTCAGCTTCCTTATTTGCATGGGTCACTGGAAGCCTTTATTCCCTCTACCTGCCATTTTTGGTGTGGGGACTGAGCACTGATCTCTGCTGGGTGGAGTGTTGTGCATGCTCTGTGTGGTTTCCCACCATACAGCACTGATGATTAGTTTATATGGTTTGTTTAAAAAGGATGGTTCATAAGGCTGAAAAAGACACTTGTCCATCCAGTTCAATGTATGTGCATGTAATTTTTTACTTCTTAATTTCTATAGACACGTATATTCTGCTTCCTGAGGAAGACAACTAAAAGTGTTTACTCCGCTAATACCACTTTCTGGGAAAGAGAGTTCCACATTTTTTTGCTGCTCTAATAGTATAGATCCCTTTTCCACAATCTAAGCTGCTCCTGTTTGCAAGATCTACGTGGACCTTCATTTCATTCCGGTTGCTCTCCTTAAGTAATTCTGGTCTCCTCCCGCCATCTGACCCTCCCCTGTTACCAGCTGTAATTGTTAGTATCCAAGACCTTGCCTCTTACCTTGGGCCTATGCATTGCCTTACTGGCATATGGCCAGAATGTCTGATTCTGGGGGAGCAGTCCGGTGTACCAAGTGTCCCATCTCGCTTGTACTAACAATTATGCAGCCCGAAATGTTTCCCTCTGATTTTGCAGTTTATTTTGTCCTTGTAGTCCTCTTAAGCTCTGTCATGTGTGGTTGCATCCTCCTTTCCGCTGAGGTCTTTACTATGATTATGCAGAACTTTACAGATGGTTACAAGCAAGCTTCTGTGCGGTCTACTGCAGATTTTTTATCTGATTTGCCTACGGCTGATAGCTTAGAAGCCACGAGGCTCGTGTTGGTGAAGTTTGCATCACTCTAACTAGACAATTAGTCAGTTAAGTCTACAGTGCTGTCTCTTGCCTTGGGTTGTTAAAAACGCCTAGGGAAGTGATGGCAAACCTTGGCAGCCCAGATGTTTTGAACTACATTTCCCATGATGCTCATGCACTCTGCAGTGTAGTGCAGCATCATGGGAAATGTAGTCTCATAACATCTGGGGTGCCAAGGTTCACCAACACTGGCCTAGGGCAACAAATACTTTCACTTTGCACCTGCTTTTAAATTTCTCTATGGAGATTGGATGCACCTTGATACATTTTTTTCTACCTAAGCGCTTATTCGCTTTGTATCCATTTTAGTGAGGATTTTGCACAGGCATATTCCATTCCATCTGTGGAACCACCTTAGCAAGGCGCTTTTTTTCCTGTAGAGGATGCGCAACGCTGTACCCAAATAAAATTGGCAATCTTTTTTTTTCCCCCCAAAAACAGGGCTTTCCTTTGGTGGCATTTGATCACCTCTGCGGTTTTTTGATTATGCACTATAAACAAAAAAAGAGCGAATTTTGAAAAATGCAGTATTTTTTCACTTTTCTGCTATATAACATTCCCAATAAAAATGCTAATCGGTGATGACAGATTAAGCTTAGAAGTTAGAAGGAGCAGGGAGCAAAACGTGTCTGCAGACTGGAGGTACCACCTCCTGTACCCTAGCATATGAGATGCAGGCGGTCCAAACCTCCTAAACGGTTAACAAATGAGGACAATTTATCTGAGGATTTACAAACTTTCAACCCCAGTCCTTGTGAGTAAACAGAAGACAAGCTTGGAGGGTCTTAACAACGGAGGCTTGGTCATTAAGGGGGCAAATCCTTCCGGTCCAGAAGTGGTTATACACATTAGGCTCTACTCTTTCAAGGTGGTGTTTTTTGTATCCATCAATGCTGTGAGAAATCTGTCTGAACCGACAGCTTTATCCTGCAAGGAACCCTTTCTGGATTTGTATCGATAATGTGGTGTCAAGGCCCAGTAATACTTAAAGGGTCCAATATCGGGTGACATTGGCTGGCTTAATAGGAATCGGCCGATATTCGGCACACGTGTGCACGGCAGTCGGTCAGGGGCATGACTTAAATAGGTCTGAACCCAATAGCGCAGTGGGGTAGATTGCTGTACAGTACTAACATTGCATAGTTAGTACAGCGGCTCCTCCCGAGTTGTCAGTTTATTTTCTATTCAGCCCGCTGGGTTGAGCGAAAACAAAAAAAGGTAGTAGTGTTTACAATCGCTTGAGGGAGCTGTTCACCTCATCCAATCCATTATTGTTCCGTCCCTTTGCCCGGCTTCAGTTCATCAAAAGGAAATTTCCTTCCATTGTTTGGATGTGGTTTCGGTGAAGTGTCCTTCTCAGCTACTGCTACTTTCAGATGGACTGTCACTTTTTGTCATCCTGGAAGTACCCTAAAAGGGGGTTCACCTACTTCTCATTCTACCATCTCCAGGTGGCCCAGGCAGACCACCATCAAAGCCTATGGTTTGATGGATCAGGTTTCACCCTTAACTGTGTGTTCTTGGGTTTTTCAACATGAAGCCGCTGTTTCTCAGATTTGCAAGGCTGCCACTTTTGTATTCTGTTGACACTTTCGAAGTTCTACCAGATGGACATTTTGATGCCAGCTTCTCATGCAAGATCCTTTAGGCAACATTTTAAACTTCAGGCAGTCCCCAGTTATGTTGGATCCTTCTTTTGCCTTTTAGAGTTTGGTTGCTATGTTGTCAACTCCTACATTGGAGTACCATTGAGACATCCTGAAGGTTTAGGACTTTCTGTGCTCCTTATTGCAATTAAATTGTGTTTTTGCACTTTCCATTAAATCTTTCTTGGCGTCCGAGTCACCAAGGTTCCACCACTCTTTTTATAATCCTACTAGTACTGTTTTGCTACAAATTCAAATCATGCTGGTAGCAGGAGGAGGTTATCCTTGGCAGTCCTACAGTGTTAGTGTTGAATCCTCCTGTAGGCAGCAGTGTACATTAAAGGTTATAGACTTTTTCGGTGTTCCTCAGTTGAATACAACTACTACGGTGTACAAAAATTCTATTTTGCCAGTTACATTCTGTTTAGACATAAATCGTAAATTTGCGTTATCTTTCCTAATGCATTTTACTTTAGTTTCCCGTATTAAGAAACCTACTCAGCTGCTGTCAATCACAGGACGTTGCTGCCAGTTTATACTATAATAATGCTTTCTGAACTAGTGGGCAGCTACAGGAAATTGCGGTCTCATTCTTTTAAAAGGGATTGTGGGCTAAGCCTTTTATTTGTACAAATGGAGCAAAGAATGGCATAGGGATGCATGGCAGAGAGAACTGCAGAATTTGGAGCGGCTGTGGCTTCAGTGCTGCCTTTACATCCCACAGTCCCATAGGAATGCCCATAATTTGTGCCGCTTCCTGGGGTGGAGTTGTAGTGTGCACAGACATTGATAAAAATGAAATTTTTTTCCAATCCACAACATCCGTTTTAATGGGGACAAAGTCTTTCATAGAACAGTCTCTTAAAAAATATATATTTTTTTAAAATATTCTGGTAACAGTAATGTTTTGTTTCAGTTGGTAAAATATTGTGATGTCCTTACCGTTAAGCTGTGTTATGCTCTGCTCCATTTAGGCTCTATTGTGACTTGCTACCAGGCTTAAGCTGTTCTGATTTTGTTGTCTGGCTTGTGTTGCTTAAGCTGTTCTGATTTTGTTGTCTGGCTTGTGTTAGTGTTTCTTACTGAGCTTTGGATATAGTTTATTTACCTGGCCTCCCCTCCCTGCAGAGGAAACATCAGAGACAAAGCTCCTGAACGTCGCTGCTGGTTGTCACACTGGAGAGAGAATTATGATGCCGCTGCCAGAGGGGGCCCTCGGCTCAGATCTGGATAAAATCTCCATGGAGGGTTGGTCTTGCAGCCTTACCCTAAACCTTTTTGTTTGTGGTGTCTTGGATATGCAGTATTGGAATTTGCCACAACAGATCTCTGAAAACCTTTCATTACCACACTTTGACAGTTCCCCCTTTCTCATGTCATAAAGTGATCCTGCCTGAATGTTGCTGTATAGCAATGTCATTTTCTGTGCCTGCTTGTTATGATCCCATGAAGTGACATGGGAGCCAACATCTCGGCACCAATTGTTGCAGAAGTCATGTATGTTGCTGTTCCTGTTTTTCTCTTTCCTTCAATGACGGACACAGCTCCTGATCTTCTTAACCAGTAAGGACCTAGTTCCTTGCTGGGATCTCTGGTCCTGGCAGTTTTTTCTTTAGGTAGATTTTTTTTTCTCCCTGTGAGATCTACAATCAACTGCCGGACTGGGCGATGGGTTGGATAATCTAGATCCAGTGGTCACCCCAGTCTGGCCAGCGAGGTCGCATACGCCTGGGTCTCGGCCTGAGTCGACAGCCCCCCATTTAAATAGGGAGGAGGTTCTGTCTGGAGCGGTGCCCTCCTGATATGGTAAGTAACTCCCCCCCCCCCCCCCTCCCCCTGATGGGTTTTGGGGTGAACAATGGGCCCTTCCATGCGATGGTTGGACCACTGGGTTCTCCTTCCTTTTAGGCACCCCCCTCATTGGTCTTGTGGGCCATATCGGTCCCCCTTCCTTTACTGATGCTGGGGCTGTGTGGGTGGCCTAGTCCACCGCCTGGGGTGGGGGCAGGGTGTGGTGCTGGCTGCAGGGGCAGGGGGTTGCAGCGCTGGCCACCGGGTGATAGAGTGTGTGTGTGTGGGGGGGGGGGGGTACTGTACCTCATGGGGGCTCCCCTTCCTGCCTATCCCCTTCTCTGAGGCCTCAGGATCCCTCTTGAGTCCCTGGTAGCCTCGTGGTGCCACCATTTTGCTGTTGCCTGTGTGTTTAATGCACAGTGGCCATGTTCTTGTAGCCCGGTGGCTATTTTGCAGTGGTTTGCCATTGAAAATAGTGGCTGCAATGACAGCATGGCAGCTCCCCCCTGTCTTTGCTGAGCTGGCGGACCAGTTGGTTTATCTGTGATGCCTACTCTAGTCGCTAGGCTCTCCTTTCTTTGCAGGCCACTAAGGACAAGGACCACGTCGTAGACGTGGGCTATCCTTCTCGTTTCATAAGATGTTTTTTCGTCCCTTGGGCGACTGACAAAGGATCAGAGCCATTAAGGGCCGACTCTGGTGGATCCAAGCGAATTTGGTCTGGCAATTCGTGAGCAGGCTTCTCCAGACCTGCGGACAAGGCTCCTTCAGCATGAAGGTGCACCCTCACCCATATTGGGGGGGCTACAAGATCGAATTTCACTCTTACCCCGGCCATGGTTCTTTCCTTCCAACTTGCGCCTGTCCCCTGACCGCTTACAGGGTCTGTTTGAGGCAGGACAAGGCCTGCTACTTCAAGGGCGATTGTCCCAGTTCCGACATCGGAATGTTTTCATGGTTTTTACTCAAACCTGTTTACAGTTCCCAGGAAGGAACACAAGGTCCTGGACCTCAAGTCGCTGAACTGCTTTGTGCGGGTGAAGAAGTTCAAAATGGAGTCCATTCGCGCATTGGTGGCATCCCTGCATATTGGGTTTTCTTGCCTCTATCGACTGCAAGAATGCTTACCTTTACATTCCAATATGTGCTGGTCTCCAGTGCTTTCTCCGCTTTGCTGTGGGAGAGGAGCATTATCAGTTTGTGACGTTACCCTTTTGTCTCGCCTCTGCTCCTTGGATCTTCACAAAAGTGTTAGCCCCGTTGCTAGCATTGTTACACCAATAGGGGATCGGTACTGGAATACTTGGAGGACCTACTTCTGCGAGCAGTCTCCTACTGCTCTGGTGGAAAACCTGGAAATCACCATACAAACTCTGAGGGAGTTCGGCTGGATTCTGAATTTTCAGAAGTCTGCTCTGGTTCCATCCACAAAGCTGGACTATCTGGGTCTGACTCTGGACAAACTTCAGAAACTGCAGGCTGCAATTAATCTCCTGCTGTCCAGCAGATGGTCATCCCTTCGGACCTGCATGGGGGTGCTGGGCCTGGTGGTGTCTACTTTCGAGGCGGTTCCTTTTGCACAGCTCCATATGACTTTCCTGCAAAGGGAGATTCTGACCAAATGGGACAAGACTCCGTGGTCTCTGGATAATTCGATTCAGCTGAGCTGGGGAATGAGAGTCCCTGATATGGTGGCTTCATTCTCCAGCGCTTCGGCTGGGCAAAATCTTCCTCACCTTGTATTGGACAGTGATCACCATGGATGCCTGCCTGTCCGGCTGGGAAGGTGTCCTCGGCAAAAATTCTGCTCAGGGGCTCTGGACACTGAGAGTCCAGACTACCGATCAGTGTCTTGGAACTCTGAGCGATCAGACTCTGCCTGGAATATTGGACGGATCGTCTTCAGGGATGTCCAGTGCGCATTCAATCGGACAATGCCACGGCCGTTGCTTATGTCAATCACCAAGAAGTGTTCTGGCGTCTCTGGAGGTAGCTGGTATTCTAAGGTGGGTAGGAGGGTTTGTTCAAGCCCTCTCTGCTGTACACATTCCTGGGGTGGAAAACTGGCGGGCCGATTACCTCAGTTGGTAGGCATTGGATCAAGGGGAGTGGTTCCCTTCATCCATAGGGGTTTCATCAGATGTGTCTCCAGTGGGGGCATTCCTGAGGTGTATCTGTTGCTTTCCCAGCTCAACATAAAGGTTCAGAGGTTTTTGGCTCGGTCACGGGATCCTCAGGCAGACGCCACAGAGACGTGCTGGTGCCCCCGGTGGGTCAGTACTGTCTGATTTACGCCTTTCCTCCTCTTCCTCTCTAAAGCTTCTGCCAAGACTTCTACGCAGGGTGGATCTTCTGTTCCAAGGACCAATCTTCCATCCTGCTTTACAGTCGCTAGCTTTAACGGCTTGGCTGTGGAATGCTAGGTGCTGATGAATAGAGGTTGATTCCAGCGCTGGTTAAAGCTAGCAAATCTACTTCTAGCAAGATCTATCATTGTTCATGGAAGATGTACATTGCGTGGTGCGAGTCTCTTGGGATTCATTCTTGTTCTTTTCTGTGGCTCGGATCTAGACCTTCCTTCTATGGGAGATTGAGCAGAAACTGGCCTTGAGTGCATTCAAGGGTCAGATGTTGGCCTTAGCGGTCTTCTTTCAATGACCCTTGGCCACACTCTCCCTGGTGCGTACTTTTCTTCAGTGAGTTTGGCATTTGGCTTCTTCAGTGTGGTCTCCTTTACCACCTTGGGACCTCAATTTGGTGCTCTGTCCTCCAGAAGCCTCCTTTTGAGAATCTTCTTTTTGGTGGCTTTCACCTCTGCGTGCAGGGTGTCGGAATTGGTGGCGTTATCCTTTTGTTCACCTTACCTGGTGGCTCACAGAGATAAGGTAGTTCTTTGTCCCTGTTCGTCGTTCCTTCCCAAGATTGTTTCTAATTTTCATTCTCATGAAGACATTGTGTTGCCTTCACTGTGTCCCAGGCCAAAACATCCGAAGGAAATTGCTTTGCATGCCTTGGATGTCGTCCGGGCGATTAGGGTGTACCTAGCAGCTATGGAGTCTTTTAGGAAATCAGACTCGCTATTTGTGCTCACGGATGGGTCTTTGAAAGGGTTGTCCGCTTCCTCTGCGATAATTTCCAGATGGATCAAACAGGTGGTAGTTTAGGCCTAATCCATCAAGTGTCAAGTTCCTCCTTTCTCTTTCAAAGATAAACATACATGTTCACCAGCACACTATGGATCTTCCACAGCAGTCCAATTAAACTTTTTATTGCAAAGGAATCGCATCAGGATAAGTGCAAAGTTTTGGAGTCACACAGGATCCTTTCGTCAGGCATGTGATCACACGCCTGACGAAGGGGCCCTGCGTGACTCTGAAACGTTGCACTTATCCTGATGTGATTCCTTTGCAATAAAAAGTTTCTTTGAACTGCTGTGCAAGATCCATGGTGTGCTTTCTAACATGTATGTTTATCTGTGATTGATCCAGTGTCCAGCTGGTGATCGCTGCAGCACCCACAACAGATGTTCCTATACCCAGAGTGCCATGGCAATATGAACTATTCTTTCCCTTTCGAAGGAACATTATACTCGGGCGCTCAGTGCCTCCTGGGCCTTCCATCATCAGGCGTCAGTGACGCAGATTTGCAAGGCGGCCACCTGGTCTTCGGTGCACACTTTCACATAGTTCTGTAACATGGATGTGTTGGTATCTGCGGATGCTTCCTTTGGCTGTAAAGTTTTACAGGCTTCTGTTTAGAGGACCTGGTTCTCTTTGAGGGTTTATTGTTCTTTTTAGGTGGGCTCCAGTTGTTTTGGTTGAGCTCAGGTTTACCTGGTTGGCTATAGTTTAACCTTGGGAATTTATTTTTCGCTTTTCCCACCCCGCATGTTTAACACTGCTTTGCAACATCCCAATGGTCATGAAGATCAGGAGCTGTGTCTGTCAGTGAAAGAGAGAGAAAATGGGATTTTTGTCTTACTGTAAAATCCATTTCTCTGATGTTCCTTGACAGACACAGCACCCACCCCACTGCTTAAAACTGGGACTGCCCATAGACGTAGTCAAGCTTTTTTTCTGCCTACTGTCCTACTCCTGTAGGTGGCAGTATAACCCTACGGTCAAGAAGATGAAGAGCTGTGTCCATCAGAGAAATTAATTTTACGGTAAGACAAAATTTCCATTTTTTTTCCCTTCCTTTCCTCTTTTTTTTTTTTTTTTTTTTCTTTACATATCCAGATACCTTTTTAGACCAACTTGATTTACTGAAAAAAAATATGCTTACACTGGCTGTTAGTATGCAAGCAGTTTTGTTTGCTGGCAGAATTTACTATGCACTTGGATGTACACACCGGCTATTTTTGTATCACCCCAGTTGTTTTTTGAGCTTGTTGTCAGTTTTGTTTGCTAAGTTGTTGCTTGTCCTTTGTATTCGTTGCTTTGGGGCTTCCCATGGTGTATGAATAAGTTGCCTGTGTACTGTACGATTAAGATAAGTGGAATTTTAACTTACTTGTAAATTCGATCTCGAGGATACAGGGCACAGTCCACTTTCCGTTCCTTTCCTTGGTCTATTCTGCATTGCTTACTACAAAATGAGGGCTCCTGGAGTGGGATAGAGTTAGAGATAGTGTTATGCTTTCTCAATAGCTTTCCAGTGTCCAGTCACCTGAAGGTACACTCCTAAAACCCATGGCGTATGAATATTTTGTCTTTTATGTACTTATGGAGGTTAGAGGCAAGTCAAAATTCTTTTTTTTTTTTATGTGCTGGAAATCCCAAAAGGTTGTCATCTTCCCTCTTAGGGAGTAATTGGGATTGCTTGGGTGCAGTTTTTTTTTTTTTTTTTAACCTTTATTTTCTGTTCGGCAACAAAAAGTCTCCTATGTGATGCTTATTTGGTGACCCCTGATATCTATCCTTCACTCCCCTGAAGCGAGCAAAGCGTAGATCAAGCGCCATTCACTTTTTTCCCAACCCAATGTGACAGATGAAACCTGTATTTTTTTTACAGGGTTGGAGGGGGAACTGACTTTTATTAGGGTGTTTTGGAAGCGATTCTGTGTCTGTACAGATGCCCTATCACTTCTATCTGACAGCCGACCGTTTGTTGTTAGATTTACACATGGTATCGGTCAGTAGTATATCTAAAAACCAGGCTGCTGCTGATGTATAGAATACGTCTGTGGCAGCAGAAGGGTTACATTGGGAAAATTGTTTTTCTTTGTTCTAAAAAAAAAAAAAGTTTTATTTAATTGCAAAATATTTCCTTTTTTTCTGTGTTCAATATGTTGTATCCACAGTTTAGGTATCATTTTTGCACATTTTTAGTTTTGTCATTTTTATTTTATGTATATAGTAAGTGTTCATGGTCTGTTTCATCATCCCTGTGTATCATTTTTGGCTTTACAAAATGGCAGCTTTTCTTAATGGAAAGGTTGTTTCTATAACTTGTTGTAATTTCTTTCTTTAGAGATACCCAAGATGGAGAACTCAGACATTCAAGAACTGTTGAAGGATGTTCTTGGTACTGTAGACCATGATCAGCCTGTGAATAGCTCAGCTGGCAGAAATGAAGGAGCACCAACCAATGTATCAGTAAGCCAGAGTCAGAGACACTTTACTCAAGGTAAGCCAGTTGCTTTCTCAACATTACCCATGTACCTTTAAGACTTTTGTGTCTTGTGTTAGGAATATACAATAATTGAGTACAGGTTTTTTTCTGTAATTCCATTTTCCTCTAGCAGCACATGCTCACATTTTTCACTACAGTCAGCTGCTACTTGTAAGGAATAGAAGCCCTGTGTATGTCCACAGCTGCTCTAGTTGGAGCTTGCATAGGTGTGAGGACTTTCACATAGTCCAACATGTGACAATGCTAGACCTTTTACACATTTCTTTTGCTCCTGGTGTCTAACCTACATGAGCAAAACACAAGTCAGTTTTAAAGGATAAGTCCAGTCAAAAACTAACTCTAAACCTGCTCTTTGCCACATTCTAAGACTATTCTATCTAACCCTGTAAAGCAAAAATCACTGTACTTGCCTTTTCTACACCCGATCCGGTCCCTTCCCACGCTGAGCTGTCAGCGGCGGCTTTAGTGTGGAGGCGGTTGCAGGAGAGGCACTTGACAACGAAAGCCCCATAGTAAGTCCTATGGGTGATGTCACTTCACATTCATTTCACAGCCATTGTCGGTCATCTTCTGCACAGAGCTTCTGTCGCTGGAGACCGGATCAGGTGTAGAAAAGGTAAGCACAGTGATTTTTGGTTTATAGGGTTAGATTGAATAGTTTTTAAATGTGGCAAAGAGTAGGTTTAGCGTTAGTTTTTGACTGGACTTATCCTTATGGTCTTCAGACAGAATTCAAAATTTACTTTTGAGTTTTTTTTAAAGATATTAATCAGATGGGTTTAAGCACCTTAAACAAGCTTGCACTGTGGATTATAATAAACCTTTAACCCTTATTGGTTACTTTGTTTTTCAGGTGCATCCATGGCTTCTAGCTTGAAGATTGAGCCTTTTGCTCAGTCTGGCTTCTTGGATAACAGGTATGTTAACATTTGCTATGAGAAACTGAAGTATTCAAGAACCTCTTAGCCTTGCCTCTTCAAAGCAGTCCTGTCCCTGGCATTATTTTCCTAATGAGGTGTTTTTACTTTCTTTAAATGCGGAAAGCTACGTTACATACTTGTAACCCCACGGGGTTGCATGAGGAAAAAAAAAAAAAAATCCACTGATGGTGTGTGTACCCTCTTGTAGCCATTGTTCAGTTGCAAAGTTGCGTCTGGGCTAATGCTCCATACATACAAGTTTTTTCTTTGCTCTGTTTGATAGAGAAGGCAAGAGCAATTTGCCTCTTCCAATTTCATTTTCAGTCACTGTGGCATGTTTCTCTTGGCAACTGGTTGCATGCACTTGCTGATCTGTGATATCTGCTCCTGTGATAAAGATGTATTGCCAGGAAAGGCCAGAATGCGGGCCAATTACTGATTTTTGTGCTTCTAGTAGCTAGCTGTATTGGACCGTCTTCCTACAAAAGCTTTGCTGCTTTTCTGTGCTAGACAAACTCCAACTCTTAAAGTAAACCTACTAATGCGGGGAATTATTGCGCCTGTAAGTACTTGTATTAGTCATCAGTCCCTGTGATTCTGCAAAGCTTATACAGAAGTTAAAGTAATTCCAAAGATGGTAACATTTACTTTACCTGTTCTGTCCAGTAGTTTTGTACAGAACAGCCCCCATCCTCCTCTTTTTGTGTCCTCTGCTGGCGGTTCTTGCTCCTCCCCCTGCTGAGTGCCCCCAATAGCAAGGCTCTTTCTATAAGGGCACTCGAGCAGGCTCGCTCTGCTTGACACTAACTCTGTCCATTCACACATACAGCACAGCTCGGCCCCGCCCCCCAATTTCTCCTCATTGGCTCACTGGCTGTGAGTAACAGCAGCAGGAGCCAGTAACTCCCGCTGCTGTGTGAGCCAAAGAGGAGAGATCCGGGAGAGCCACTGCTCTCATGCACATCTCTGGTTAGAGATGAGGCTTGTGATTATTAGGGAGGGAGCTGCACCCAGAGACACAGAGGGTGCCATTGGCTCCCGCTGCTGTCAATGAGCCAAAAAGGGGGGGGGGGGACGCCATGGTGTGTATAAATGCCGTGGGGGCACTCAGCAGGTGTGCCGGCGAGGGACCCAGGAAGAGGCAGATCGGGGACTGCTCTGTGCAAAACCACTGCACAGAGCAGGTAAGTATAATGTTTATTATTTTTTAAACAAAGAAAGAGAGACTTTAAGATCACTTTTAAAGTAAAAAAAAAAAAAAACGTTCTGCCTTTAGAACCACTTTAACGTTTACCTCTACTTCTAGCAGAGTTAAACTTATTGTGCTTACATGCCCTCCTTCACTTTCTCCTACTTTCCCTAAGTTGTGTTGAGCAGGCTGCACAGCCTTGTTTGGGAGAATAAGGAAGGGCATGGATACACGATAATGAAGTCTTCTCAAAATTGAGTCATACTTTAAGCCAAGCCCTTCCTTGTTCAACTGTTAAATGCTAGAGCCTCTACAGCTCACTGACGTTCTGGCATTTGTTACTTGAATGGAAAAGAGATGGTGTTTTAGCAGCAGGTGGTGATGAGGCTTAATCTTGCCTTGTACAGCAATTAAGGCTAGTACAGAAGATGAGAATATCTGATAAATGATCGTCCATTTTTTTTTTTTCCCATGCTGGTTTCATACTGAGAACCAATAGTGCTAAAATTACAAACTTCTCGTAAGACCGAATAGGTTGGAAGCGATGTAATGCTTTGTATTTTAATATATTATATCGTTTCGGAGCATGTGTAGTCTTGGTTAGACAATTTTTTTTTCCCCGTACAGATACTATGCGAATTACACGAAAATCATTCGTTATCCTACGTAAACAATTTTCGTTCTTGTCCCTTTGGATATTTTCGCACTAACGTGATTGGTTCTCAAAAGCTGTGTACTAACGAATAGATTATCAGACGATCCCTCTGAATGCATTTGTTTTTTGAGAAGCCGCTTGGCTGTCATTACAAGGAGTGGGAGGGGACGCCCTCCCACCGCCTTCCGCGGCTCGCCAGTCCCACCGGGAGACCTGGGCAACCAACCTGCAAGGCCGCCCCAGACCCCATCAAAGCCGCGTTTGGCTCTGATCGGGTCTCTATGCAAAAAAACGGAAGTGATGTCATGACATCACTTCCGGGTACTGGCGCCAGATTCAGAAAAATGACAGCATTCAAAACGGCCAAACTTGACGTTTTTAATGCTTTTAAGTGCAGAGGAGGGGGTTTGGAGCTTTGACCCCAGATCCCTCCACAAGAGTACCTGTCAAGTAAAAAAATTAAAATTTTTTTTTTAAAAGTACAAAAATATCAGCCCATATTGGCCGATACACGATGACCAAAATATTATCGGCTATGAAAAAACGATATTGGTCGATCCCTAATAAATAAAAAATAAATAAATATATATATAGCATAATACTGTGGATATAAAAAGTCTACACACCCCTGTTTAAAATATCAGGTTTTTGTGATTTCAAAAAATGAGACAGATAAATAATTTCAGAACTTTTTCCACCTTTAATGTGACCTACAAACTCTACAACTCAGTTAAAAAACAAACTGAAATATTTTTTTTTTTGGGGGGGGGGGGGGGTTAAAAATAAAGTGTGGTTGCATAGTTGTGCACACACACTCATCCTGGGGATGTAGCTGTATTCAGAATTGAGCAATCACATTCAAACTCATGTTAAATAGCAGTCAGTACACACCTGCCATAATTTTAAAGTGCCTCTGTTTAACCCCAAATTTCAGCTGCAGCTGTTCTAGTAGGTCTTTCCTGACATTTTCTTAGTCGCAATCCTACAGCAGAAGCCATAGTCCACAGAGAGGAATCTAACTTTTTAAAGGTATCAGTCAGGAGAAGGGTACAAAAGATTTTCCAAGGCTTTAAATGTGCCATGGAACACAGTGAAGACAATCCTCATCAAGTGGAGAAAATGTGGCACAGCAGTGACATTACCAAGAACTGGATGTCTCTCCAAAATTGATGAAAAGGCGAGAATAAAACTGGTCAAGGAGGTTGCTATGAGGCCTACAGAAACATTAAAGGAGCTGCAGGAATATCTGGCAAGCACTGACTGTGTGGTACATGTGACAGCAATCTCACGTATTCTTCATGTCTGGACTAAGGGGTAGAGTGGCAAGACAGAAGCCTTTTCTTACCATGAAAAACATCCAAGCCTGGCTACATTTTGCAAAAACGCATCTGAAGTCTACTAAAAGCATGTGGGAAAATGTGTTATGGTCTGATGAAACAAAGGTTGAACTTTTTGGCCATAATGCCAAAAGATGTGTTTGACACAATAGCACCATACCCGCAGTGAATCATGGTGGTGGCAGCATCCTGCTTTGGGGCTGTTTTTCTTCAGCTGGAACAGGGGGCCTTAGTCAAGGTAGGGGGAATTATGAACCGTTCCAAATACCAGTCAATATTGGCACAAAACCTTCAGGCTTCTGCTAGAAAGCTGAACTTGAAGAGAACTTCCTTTTAGCATGGCAATGACCCAAAACATACATCCAAATCAACAAAGGAATGGCTTCACCAGAAGATGATTAAAGTTTTGTTATGGCCTAGCCAGAGCCCAGACCTGAATCCGATTGAAAATAACAGATTTGGAGTGTTTTTTACAAAGCAGAGTGGGCAAATATTGCTAGGTCAGGATGTACCATGCTGATAGACTCATACCCCAAAAGACTAAGTGCTGTGATGAAATCAAAAGGTGCTTCAACAAAATATTAGTTTGAGGGTGTGCACACTCGTGCAACCATAATAATTTATTATTTTTTTTTTTTGTCTAACTTCACCTAAAATATTTCAGTTTGTTGTTCAACTGAGTTGTACAGTTTATAGGTCACATAAAGGTGGAAAATTCTGAAATGATTTATCTTAGCCTTTATTACAAAATTCTGACATTTTAACAGATGTGTAGACTTTTTATATCCACTGTGTGTGTGTGTGTGTGTGTGTGTGTGTGTGTGTGTGTGTGTATATATATATATATATATATATATATATATATATATATATATATATATATATATATATTATAATATATATATATATATATATATATATTATAATATTATATATATATATATATATATATTATAATATTATATATATATATATATATATATTATAATATTATATATATATATTAGTGTGTGTGTCTGCTATAATGTAAAGTAGTGAGTGTACAGCTTGTATGAGTGTGTAAATTTGCTGTCCTCTCAAAATAACTCAACACACAGCCATTAATATCTAAACCGCTGGCAACAAAAGTGAGTACACCCCTAACTCAATGTCCAAATTGGGCCCAAAGTGTCAATATTTGTGTGACCACCATTATTTTCCAGCACTGCCTTAACCATCTTGGGCATAGAGTTCACCAGAGCTTCACAGGTTGCCACTTGAGTCCTCTTCCACTCCTGGTGGATGTTAGAGACCTTGCGCTCCTCCACTTTCCATTTCAGGATGCCCCACAGATGCTCAATAGGGTTTAGGTCTGGAGACATGCTTGGCCAGTCCATCACCTTTACCCTCAGCTTATTTAGCAAGGCAGTGGTCGTCTTGGAGGTGTGTTTGGGGTCGTTATCACGTTTGAATGCTGCCTTGCGGCCCAGTCTCCGGAGTGAGGGGATCACGCCTCGCTTCAGTATGTCACAGTACATGTTGGCACTCATGGTTCCCTCAATGTATTGTGCTGCAGCACTCATGCAGCCCCAGACCATGACACTCCCATCACCATGCTTTACTGTAAGCAAGACACACTTGTCTTTGTGCTCCTCACCTGGTTGCCGCCACACATGCTTGACACCATCTGAACCAAATAAGTTTATCTTGGTCTCATCAGACCACAGGACATGGTTCCAGTAATCCATGTCCTTAGTCTGCTTGTTTTAAGCAAACTGTTTGCGGGCTTTCTTATGCATCATCTTTAGAAGAGACTTCCTTCTGGGATGACGGCTATGCAGACCAATTTGATGCAGTGTGTGGCGTATGGTCTGACCACTGACAGGCTGACCCCCCCCACCCCCCCCACCCCTTCAACCCCTGCAGAAATGCTGGCAGCACTCATACGTCTATTTTCCAAAGACACCCTCTGGATAGGACGCTGAGCACATGCTCTCAAACCCTTTGGTTGACCTTGGGGAGGCCTGTTCTGAGTGGAACCTGTCCTGTTAAACCGCTGTATGGTCTTGGCCACCATGCTGCAGCTCAGTTTCAGGGTCTTGGCAATCTTCTAGCCTAGGCCATCTTTATGTAGAGCAATATTTTTTTTTTTTTTCAGATTCTCAAGAGTTCTTTGCCTTGAGTTGCCATGTTGAACGTCCAGTGACCAGTATGAGAGAGCGATCACACCAAATTTAACACACCTGCTCCCCATTTACACCTGAGACCTTGTAACACTAACGAGTCACATTAATGGCTGTGTTGTTATTTTGAGGGGAGAGCAAATTTACACTGTTATACAAGCTGTACACTCACTACTTTACATTGTAGCAAAGTGTAATTTCTTCAGTGTTGTCACATGAAAAGGTATAAAAAAAATTTACAAAAATGTGAGGGTTGTACCCACTTTTGTGAGATACTGTATATACATTTTTTATTATACCAGCAGATTGCATAATGAAGTATGGTGCCAGACAAATAGACAACACTAGAAGCAGAAGCTTTGTTATCTTGTCACTGGTAGATGCTTGTTTGGATACATTCATCAACCCTGATAGACTAGTATAGTTTTTCATACAGTGACCAGCCCCACCTGATATGATATAATTTCTTTGAATGAGACCATATACTGAATTTCTGTTTCGTTTGACAGACACCGCTCTTTATGTTCTGGACAGTTGGGTTATGCTGCCCCCTACTCCATTAGGCAGGAAAAAGTTTGACTACACCTATGGGGCAGTTCCGGGGGGGTCTACTCCCACTCTCAGCTATAGGCATTCAGTTTTTTTCTGCCTAGTCAGGAGTAAGGACCTAGTTCCTTGCTAGGATCTCTGGTCCTGGCAATTTTTATCCTTTCAAATTGAATTTTTTTTTCTTATCTTTGTTAGTAGATTCTCACAGGAACAAAATATCAATTGCCAGACTGGGCAACGGACTGGATTATCTAGATCCATAGGGTCCGTCCCCCCCCCCCCCCCCGTGTGGCCAGCGAGCGTGTGCAGACCTTGGCTCCGCGCTAGGTCGGTCGCGTCATAGCCCTACTGGACGGGGGGCTGGCCTGCGAGTTAAATGCCTCGCCAGGACGCATGCAACCTGGCCTCAGCGCACCGGAGACTTTTGGGAGGGGCTGTACCTAGTGGGGGCTCCTGCCAGGGCCCCCTTCCTGCTGTGATCGTGTTTGGTGCTCTTGGCCTGGCTGCCAATTTCATGGGGCCTTTTGTGCTGTGGATCGGCGGCCATGTTTATGTAGCCTCAGCAGCCATTTTAATGAGGTTTTCTCATTGAAAATAGATGCAGCCATGTTTTTTGATGCTTTATGGGCGGTGAGTCCCTCCTCATCCCCTAGTGGGGACTCCTGGATCTTTTGCTTTCTGATCGCCGCATGGTGTGCAGGTTACCTGGTGCTGTAAGCTTCATCGGTCTCAGATCCTGAATTTGATTCGGCCGCCGCAGATACGAGTTACCCTTCTGGGTCTGCGCACCCTGCGGGCTCAGATAGTGAGGATAATTCCTATGCTCCTCTAGCCGCACATGAAAAGACATTGGTGGATGTGCTGATTGTGTCAATGCATGAAACGTTAAAGACCGAGGATGTGATGCTGTGTCGGAGATGCCGGTCTCCTTTGGCACCCACAGGCCCTCCAAGGGGGTGTGGGTGTTCCACTTTCCATCCTACTTTGATGTTTTGAATGATAATATTTGAAAACGCACCTTTTGCGATTCCTAGGCGTTTTGCGATGCAGTATCCTAATGAGGATTCATTGCTTTAAAAGTGGACAGTCCCACCTTTAGTGGATTTGCCGGTTTCCAGGTTAAATAAAGCCACCTTAATTCTGGTTGAGTCCCCGGCCTTTAAAGATCTGGCTGATAGGAGGTCGGGGGCTCTGACCCACCATATGTTCACTGTGGCTGGTTCAGCACTTAGGCCGGTATTTACTATTGTCCTGGTTTCGCAAATTTTGACCGAGTGGGCTAAACTTTTACGCCGTGACCTGGAAGGGGGAACAGCTTCCCCCTGGCTTTGCGGAGCTGGCGGATCAATTGGTGCAGAGGCTTAAGTTTGTCGGTGATGCCTCTTTGGCTGCGGCTCCCTTGATTTCCAGACTGTCTCAGCAGTGGTCCTTTGGCGTATTATATTGCTGAAATGCTGGTCTGCAGATCAGACTTCTAAGAAGGCCCTAGCTAATCTCCCATTTGTGGGGGGTCGCCTGTTTGGAGCTTCCTTGGATGACATTAATAGCCTCACAGTGGGAGAAGAGTACTCTTCTTCCGCAGGCTTCCAAGGACAAGGGGCCCCAATGTAGATGGGGACCTTTCTTCTCGGCTCATAAGAGGCCTTTTTGTCCCTCAGGGTCTCAAGACAAGGGATCTAAGCCCTTCAGAGCCTCCACCGGAGGTTCCAGGAAGACCTGGTCTGGCAAGTCACGAGCGGGCTCTTCCAGACCTGTGGACAAGGCTTTCTCTGCATGAACGAGCGCCCTCACCTGTATCTGGCAGGGGTCTTCGCTGGTTTCCGGATCCGTGGACCTTTCTGGTAAAAGACAAGTGGGTCCACTAAGTCATTTGGTCCGGCTACAAGATCCAGTTTCGTTCTTATCCTCCGGAAAGGTTCTTCCCTTCCAACTTGCGCTTGTCCCCTGATCGCTTACGTGGTATCTTTGGGGAGGTGCAAGATTTATTATTTCAAGGGGTCTTTGTCCTGGTTCTGCTAGGACAATCTATACGTTTTTAGGGGTTTTACTCAAACCTGTTTACAGTTCCCAGGAAGGAAGGCAAGTTATGTCCAATTCTGGACCTCAAGGTGCTAAACTGCTTTATGCGGGTACAAAAGTTCTGAATAGAATCCATCCGCATGTTAGTGGCGTCCCTACATCAGGGATTTTTTCCGCTTCTATCGACATCAAGGACGCCTACCTTCACATTCCATTATGTGAGGGTCACCAGAGCTTCCTCCGCTTTACCGTGGGCAAGGAGCAGTATCAGTTTGTGTCGTTACTGTTTAGTCTCGCCTCGGCTCCTCGGGTCTCCACGAAAGTGTTGGCCCCAGTACTAGCATTTTTGCGTCAGAGGGGATTCGCGGTACTGGGGTACCTAGACAATCCTCTTCTGCAAGCAGAGTCTCCGACTGCTCTGATGGACAACTTGGCCATTATGCTGCAAACTCTGCTTGAATTCGGTTGGATTCCGAACCTTCAGAAGTCTGCTCTGGTTCCATCCACGAGACTGGTCTATCTGGGTCTGACTCTGGACTTGGTCTCAGCCAGAGTAGAATTGCAGATGGCAATCGAGCTTCTGTTGGCCAACAGACGGTCATTCCTCCGGGCTTGCATACGGGTGCTGGGCCTGATGGTGTGTACCTTTTTGAGGCGGTTCCGTTCGCACAGTTCCATACGAGGTATCTGCAAAGGGAGATTTTCTCCAAATGGGACAAAAATCCTCAGTTTTGAGAAAATCTGATCCCGTTGATCTGGGGTACGAGGGGGTCCCTGATCTGGTGGCTTCGTTCTCCGGCACTTCGACAGAGAAAATCCTTTCTCCCCCTATCCTATGCTGGATGGTTGTCACCACAGATACCAGCTTGTCCGGGTGGGGAGGTGCCTTCGGCACAGATTGTGCTCAGGGGGTCTGGACTCTTCAGAGTCTAGACTGCCGATCAATGTACTGGAACTCCGAGCTATCAGACTTTTATCTACATCATTGGACAGTTTGCCTTCAGGGGTGTATGATACACATTCAATCGGACAATCCTACGGCCGTGGCCTATGTCGGTCACCAAGGGGGCACAAGAAGTGGCCTGGTGGCTCAGGAGGTAGCCGGTATTCTAAGGTGGGCAGAACGATTCGTTCCAGCCCTCTCTGCTGTATACATTTCAGGGGTGGAAAGTTGGCAAGAGGATTATCTTAGTCGACAGGCGTTGGACCAGGGGAATGGTCGCTTCATTCATTCCTCCTTTCCCTGTTAAGGCGCACTCTACTCGGGTGCTTAGTGCCTCCTGGGCCTTCCGTCATCAGTGCTGCCGGTGTGCAAGGCGGCCACCTGGTCATCGGTGCACACTTTCACAAAGTTTTAACATGTGGATGTGTTGGCATCTGCGGATGCTTTCTTTGGCCGCAAGGTTTTGCAGGCTGCTGTTTAGAGGACCTGGTCCTCTTTGAAGGTGTGGTGTGTTTTTTTTTTTTTTTTTTTTCCAAATGAGCTCCAGTTGTTATGGTTGAGCTCCATGTTTCCTGGTTGGCTACTGTTTAGCCTTGGACATTTTTTCTTGCTGTTCCCACCCCCATGTTTGACACTGCTTTGGGACGTCGCAACTGTCAAGAAGATCAGGAGCGGTGTCTGTCAGTGAACGAAAGAGAAAATGGGATTTTTGACTTACCGTAAAATCCATTTCTCTGATGTTGATTGACGGACACAGCACCCACCCCTCTGTGGAGTTGGTTTACTTCTGACACTGCTTGTAACAAAATGGACAGTGGGAGTATATCCCCTGGGACTGCCCCATAGGCGTAGTCAAACTTTTTCCTGCCTAGTTTCCTAATCCTGTAGGGGAAGCATAACCAATCTGTCAAGATAAGGAACTGTGTCCGTCAATGAACATCAGAGAAATGGATTTTACGATAAGTCAAAAATCCCATTTTTGCGGTTTTAGGAAACTTTCTTGACGCTTTTTTATTTTTTTTACTCTCATTCTTATCCATGTCCTCGTTTCCATTTGAAAAATTTAAAATGTATTATAGCAAAACATACTGAACAATTTGATATAGAGCAGCAATAACTTAAAACCATATTACTTTGGACTTTCATTCAACAGAGCTTTGTCACCTATTGTTTGAGTTGATGTTTGTGTTCTGCATGTCTCTCTTGTGCGTGAACCTGGTATTGTGGGGAAAAATTCTTAGTCTCTCTTTGCACTGATGTAGGGATAGAAGTGGCTTCTTCAGTCCTGAGCACTGTGACACTGATGGCTCATGGACCACAGCTTCCACCCCAACTACACCAACAACGGAGGGTGAGACCGATGGCCTCTCCTACAATCAACGCAGCTTACAACGCTGGGAAAAAGATGAAGAACTCGGGGAGATGTCAACAATTTCGCCTGTGCTGTATGCAAACAAAAACTTTCCTAATTTGAAAAAGGACTACCCAGGTGAGGAATTTAAAATGTTATGCAAAGCAAATGGGGAAAAACACTACAGTGCATCAGGAAAGTATTCCCAGCCCTTCACTTTTTCCACATTTTGTTATGTTACAGCCTTATTCCAAATATGGATTAAGGTCTTTTTTTCCCAAAAATATACAAATACCCCATAATGACAACATGAAAGAAGTCTGTTTGAAACTTTGAGCTCAGGTGCATCCTGTTTTCACTAATCGTCCTTGAAATGTTTTTACATTTTGATTAGAGTCTACCTGTGGTGAATTCAGTTGATTGGACATGATTTGAAAAGGCACACACCTGTCTATATGAGGTCCACAGTTAACAGTGCATGTCAGAGCACAAACCAAGCTATGAAGTCCAAGGGATTGTCTGTAGACCTCAGTCAGGATTGTATAGAGGCAAAGATCTGGGAAAGGGTACAGAAACATTTCTTCAGCATTGAAGGTCCCAATGAGCACAGTGGCCTCCATCATTTGTAAATAGAAGAAGTTTGGAACCACCAGGACTCTTCCTGGAGCAGCCTATCCAAACTGAGTGATCGGGGGAGAAGGGCCTTAGTCGGGGAGGTGACCAAAAACCCAATGGTCACTGACAGAGCTCCAGCATTTTTTGTGGAGAGAGGAGAACGTTCCAGAAGAACAACTGTCTCTGCAGCACTCCACCAATCAGGCTTGTATGGTAGAGTGGCCAGACAGAAGCCACTTCTCCATAAAAGGCACATGACAACCCACCTGGATTATGCCAAAAGGCACCTGAAAAAGACTGACCATGAAAAACAAACCTTGATCTCTTTGGCCTGAATGGCAATCGTCATGTCTGGAGGAAACCAGGCACCGCTCATCACCTGGCAAATACCATCCCTACAGTGAAGCATGGTGGTGGCAGCATAATGTTGTGGGGATGTTTTTCAGCGGCAGGAACTTGGAGACTAGTCAGGATTGAGGAAATGATGAATGCAGCAATGTACGCAGAAATCCTTGATGAATACTTTCTCCAGAGCCCTCTGAACCTCAGACCGGGGCTAAGGTTTATCTTCCAACAGGACAACGACCCTAAGCACACAGCCAAGATAAAGGAGTGACTTCGGAATAACACTGTTAATGTCCTTGAGTGGCCAAAACTTGAACCCGATCGCGCATATCTGGAGAGATCTGAAAACGGCTGTTCACCGATGCTCCCCATCCAACCTGATGGAGCTTGAGAGGTCCTGCCAAAAAATAGGTGTGCCAAGCTTGTAGCATCATACTCCAAAAAGACTTGAGGCTGTAATTGTTACCAAAGGTGCTTCAACAAAGTAATGAACAAAGTCTGTGAATGATTACGTTTTGTAAATCTGCGCTATGGATCTGATTGATGTATGGCTGCTGCCCCCACTAGGACTAACCGCCTGAGTGGCGTCTATGAGATGGATGTATGCGAAAAGGAAGTGGGTGTTGGCGCTGCTCTGTTGCTTCCAGGTATTGACTTCTATATCAAATCTGCTTCAATGTTTTATACAGTAATGGGAACTATTACTACCAATTTAACTACAACCTAGGTAATGCTAATTGATGAAATATTTAAAGGGATAAAAGTGTGGCACTACTATATGTGCACTTGAAACTAAAATAGTCACCCCATTCTATACAATATTAATGTTTAAATGTCTGTATCCACAAAAAAAACTGCTATACAGTATGTGCAAAATCTGCTCCTATTGTGCAAAATGCATAATAAACCATGTGCAAAATTTTAGCAATTCAGTTAACATAAAGTTCAAAATTTGTGCAAAACATTAATGGTGCAAATCTGCCAAAAAGTACAAGTGCTGAAATTGCATGTAGAATGTTCATACATAAAACTCAACATACAATACGGTGTTAGATGAATAAATAAATGTGAAATCTTCTAAGTTCATAAGTGTATAGTGTCCTTTAATTTCACTCTCCCCATGGCCTTGCTGCTCCTTGTAGTGCCATTGGTGAAACAACATACGATGGTGCTGTTACACTCAGGTTAGAACCACGACACGCAGTGAACCCCAGTGTCTTCACTCGTGTCCCCCACCTGGTATCACACTCACCAGATTTCTGTAACCTTTCAACAGGGGTAGCCTGCTTTGTAAAAATGCCTGGCTTGTATATTGCCTTCACAATCTCCTCATGCTCCCCCACGTTTCCAAAGGTCTAGAGATATGCTCCCGCATATGGTCAATGGGACATGAAAGAGCCCGCTCCCATAGTGTAAAATCGCAATATACAATTTTATTAAAAATTTGTAGGGCACTTACATATAAAACGTTCAATGATTCGCATTGTACATCAATCCAGGAAGTCGGCCACTCCTGATGTCAGAGTGAAGAAACGCGTAGGGTGAAGCCAAGCGTCATTGCGCAACTTCCAGGTTTGTGCCCGTGGAGCACATAGCGTCCCTGTTCTTCCTGGATTGATTTACAACATGAGTGATTGAACGATTTATATGTAAGCGCACTACAAATTTTAAATAAAATTGTATATTGTGGTTTTTACTCTATGGGAGCGGTCTTTCATGTCCCATTGACCATATGCAGGAGCATATCGCTATACCTTTGGAAACATGGGGAACATAAGGAGTTTGTGAAGGCGCTGTACAAGCCAGGAAATTTTACAAAGCGGGTTACCTCTGTTGAAAGGGGACGGATATCTGGGGACTGTGATACCAGGTGGGGGAAACAAGTGAAGACACTGGGATTCACTGCATGTCGTGGTTCTTACCTGAGTGTAACAGCACCATTCTATGTTTCCCTTATGGCACAAGGAGCAGCAAGGCCACGTGGAGAGTGAAATTAAAGGACACTATAAACTTTTATGAACTTATAAGATTTCACATTTATTATTCTAACACCGTATCGTATGCTGAGTTTTGCATATGACCATTGTACATGCAATTTCAGCACTTGCACTTTTTGGCGGATTTGCACCATTAATGTTTTGGGCAGATTGTGAACTTTTATTTTAATTGAATTGCTAAAACTTTGCACATTATTGTTTATCATGCATATTGCACACATTTTGTGGATACAGACAGGATTTTTTATATATTAATATTGTATGGAATGTGGTGACTATTTTAGTTTCAAGTGCACATATAGAGTAGTGCCACACTTTTATCCCTCTAAATATTTAATCAATTAGTATTACCTAGGTGGTAGTTAAATTCGTAGTAATAGTTCCTACTACTGTATAAAATGTCTAAGCAGATTTGATACAGAACTCAATACCTGAAGGTAACAAAGGCTGTGAATTCTTATGTACATGTGATTTTTTTTTTTTTTCGTGTTTTATTAATAAATTTGCAAAGATTTCAAACCAACTTCTTTCACGTTGTCATCATGGGGTATTGTTTATAGAATTTTGAGGAAAATAATGAATTTATACCATATGGAAAAAAAGGCTGTAACAGAACAAAATATAGAAAAAGTGAAGTGCTGTAAAGACGTTACGGATGCACTGTATATTTTTCAGTATTGACACAATTTACACATGTATTTCAAAACACCTAAAAACTGTATTAATACCATTCGATTCTCTGTACTATGTAAAGGTGTCCATAGACCTATTGTGTCTGTTGGAAGAGTTAACTGCTGATTGTGTGCTCAGGAGAATAGCATAAATGTGCTTACAGTGGCAAGTGTGTCCATGCACTGTGCCGCTGCATTTGTTAGCTATGCTGCATATAAAAACGACCATCTTTTGTCTGTAAGTGTGTTAATGTTTGTCTGCATGAGGCATAACCCTAAATTGCCATACATTTTTGTTCTTTTACATGCAATTGCTTTTCTTTCCTAGACTTGCTTTACCCTCTTGTAAACCTATAGCTGTGACCTGTGGCTAAAATCCTTCATTTTATCTTATGTTAGATTGGTCAAGTCGATGCAAACAGATAATGAAGCTTTGGAGGAAAGTGCCAGCGCAAGACAAAGCTCCTTATTTGGTGTGTATTATATCCTTGTTTTCAGTGTATTTTCTGTATCCCTTTGAGTGACCTAGGAATTGTAAAACGTCAGTTGAGTCATACTGCCACGTTCAGAAGGATGGGACACTGGCAAACAGTATTAAGCTAGCTCCCATATAACCTTGCTTCGAACTGTCATGCCTATTTTTTTTTCTGTGGATAGGGCATAGGAACTCCAACCTTTATTTATGACTGCTACTACTACAGTTAGTAGCATCCTGTCCTTGGAAATGCTTACATGATTTCATGCTCCCAACAGCAAAAGAATCCCTTTCCATCACTGATGGCTGCACACCTTGCAGGGCTTGATCCTTAGGCTCAGCCCTATCCCCCCACCTGAGGGACCTCTTCACTTACAAGGTTAACTAAGTCAGTTCCTACTGCTTCCTTCTATTTTAAGAACCTGCCTCTTCAATGTCCACCAG